>NC_064816.1:62183812-62273589 GCF_023721935.1 Panthera uncia | reverse complement strand
AACACACATGCATACTCATACACAATATACACACACAAATGCATGGGCACACGTGCACACACGTACTATGCACACACATGCACACCTACGTGAATACGGATACATGCACACACAAGTGTACATGTGCACCCACAAACACACATGCACACATATACATATACGTACACCTGTATATTCGCACACAAACACACATGCACACTCATACACATTATGCACACACACGCACACCTATGTGAATACAGATACATGCACACACACGTGTACATGTACAAATACACGTGCACACACATGCATATACATACACCTGCATATGCACACACAAACACACATGCACACTCATACACAATATGCACACACAAATACATGGGCACACACGTGCACACATGTACTATGCACACGCACGCACACCTACGTGAATACAGATACACGCACACACAAGTGTACATGTGCAAACACAAACAGACGTGCACACACATACATATACGTACACCTGTATATGCACACAGAAACACACATGCACATACACAATATGCACACGCACGCACACCTACGTGAATACAGATATATGCACACACACACGTACATGTGCATGCACAAATACACGTACACACACATGCATATACATACACCTGTATATGCACATACAAACACACATGCACACTCATACACAATATGCACATGCAAATACATGGGCACACATATACACATACTGTGCACACACAAGTACACATGCAGGCATGAGCATACGTGTGCACATGCACACACACCCCTGGTGAGGCAGTGGCGATGTTGGTCATCGTCATGGTAGCACTGTTTCCCGCACACTCACTGTGCACTGGGTGCTGTGCTCAGGGTCCCCCTCCGTCTTACTGCATCTTCCCAGGTGCTCACAGGTAGTACCTGCACCAGCCCCGGTGCTCACGTCCGGTTGCCATGAGTGTGCCTGGAGTCCCCCGGCCGGGCTGACCTCTGAGCCAGATTTCCACGCCGTCTCAAGGAGAGGTCAGGGAGCAGGGGGCGCGTTGCTCCCTAAAATACCAGCTGCGGCTTCACTCGGTGAAGCTTCTTAGGGTCGCAAGTAGTAGGAGTCCTAGGGCCCGAGGTGCGGGGGAGGCACCGGGAGGGCTGCAGCGGGGTGGGGGGGCTATTGGAACTCAGGTGGTTGGTGCCCCTCCCTTCCCCCCGGCTTGCACCTGTAGCAGTTGCCCCGATCGCCAGGTAAGCCCTGCCTCTGCGTGGGTGCACTTGCCGTCCCTGCACGGTGGCAGCTGTGACGGTGACCCCCCGCTGACCCCAGGCCGCTCGTCCACCCCAGTCCCCTTCTCTGGGGTGACACCACCCTCTCTGGGCTGCCCGTGGGGCCACTCAGATATGCCCTCGGGGCATATTCTCCCCTCGCTGGCTGAGCCCTGCAGGGGCACTTCCTCGGCCGCCACCTCGGTGTTCCGGGGAGGCCACCGCACATCTTTTTATCTGGACTCTCCTGTCAAATCCAGCCTTCCCTCCACAGAGCAGGATGTTCCCTTGTCCCTGCGGCCACCGCCTTGTCTTGGGAGATTTGCTGTCCTGTGTCTGTTCTCTGAGACTCCCTGTTGGAGGGTGGCTGAGCCCTCAGCTGCGCGATGGGGGCTAGGCGGAGGCGCCCTCTCTGGTGACACCTCCTGCTGCTGCCCACCGTGTGCATACAGCCCTGCCGTCACACGGGCACGTTCCACACTCACTGCGTCATCGCTCACCGGGTCATCACTTGCCTCCTTCAGCCCAACAAAGTCAGGAGCGAGACGAAGGAGCTGCGGCTGCTGTGTGCCGAGGACGAACAGGGCAGAACTTGCTGGATGACGGCGTGCAGGCTCCTCAAGGTGCGTGGCGAGTCCTCCCGGTGTCTCGGCAGCCCGGCGCACCCGCACGTCTGTCCGGACAGGGTCTCGAAGCTTCTCACAGAGGCTTCACATTCGAGAAGTCGGAGCCAGGGCGCCTGCGTGGCTCAGTCAGCTCAGCGTCTGACTGGTGACTTCGGCTCAGGTCATGATCTCGCGGTCCACAAGTTCGAGCCCCGCGTCGGGCTCTGTGCTGACAGCTCAGAGCCTGGAGCCTGCTTTGGATTCTGTGTGTCTCTCTCTCTGCCTCTTCCCCGCTCACACTCTGTCTCTTTCTCTCAAAACTAAATAAACGTTAAAAACGTGTTTCTTAAAAAAAAAATTTTTTTCTTTAATTATTAAAAAACAATAAGAAAAAGACAAACTAGTTAGACCTAGAAGTCAAAGAGAAGTTGTTCCAGCGAATTATTGGAACCGCGAGCAGTATTGGGGCCTCCTGAAGAGAGAGAACGTACGTTTTCTTTCTTTGGCCTTAATTTCATGATCTTTTTATACTGTTTTGAAAGGGATCCTTAGATCATTGATTTTAAGGCTTAACGTTCTCAACTGTGTTTCAGACTAGAACTCTGCCTCTTAAATTCTAGCTTAGTTGCTGTTTGTCACGTTTGTGTAATTACTGGGTTCAAAACTAATACGTACATACATGTACATGCACACTGCACACACATATCCGTTTAGAGAAACACATATGCACGTGCACACGCGCGTGCGTGTTATTAGCTCAGACAATGTCAGAGTAATTTACGCCTTCTTCATATTGATTCTTTGATCCTTCCGAATTATTATGCTTTATTATCTGCATCAGGACTTCCTGCCTCAAAATCTGACCCATATGACGTTATTCTCGCTACCTCAGTGTTTTCTGCTTAGTGTTCACACGGCTTTTCTCTTCCCCTCGTCTCTGCTGCCTTTCCGGGTCCTTACGCTTAGAGCTTGTCTCTGTTACAAACATAACGTAATTGTCTTTCTCCTCTGATAATCTTCATGTTCTCATTGGAGTGTTTGTTGGGAAGCATAGCATTTCGATTATTAATATTTGTGCTTAAATTCACCACTGACTATTTTCACTTCGTCCTGCCAGCCTGTCTTCTCCATTTAAAAAAAAATTTGGTTGGTGGGGGGGCCAGAGGAGACTCCTCAATTATTTTTATTTTTTTATTTTTTTATTTTTTTAATTTTTTAAAGTTTATTTTGAGAGAGAAAGGTAGTGCGAGCAGGGGAGGGGCAGGGAGAGAGGGAGGGAGAGAGAATCCCAGTCGGGTTCTGCACTGTTAGCGCAGAGCCTGATGTGCAGCTCGATCTCACGCACTGCGAGGTCATGACCGGAGCCAAAATCGAGAGTCGGAGGCTTAACCGACTGAGCCACCCAGGCGCCCCTATCCGGCACTTTTATTCTGGAACCAAGGACACACTGTAGGGTTGGAGCTGGGAACGTGTCACCCACCCTGCAGGAGACAGAAGGGAAGTGCAGCCCTCTTGGTAGCCTTGTCCTCACCTGCTCCTTTTCCTTGTCTGTGTGGTGGGAGCGGGGAACTGGAGCGTAGGCTGGGCGGCCGCAAGCGTGGGGGACCCTGCTTCTCGCCAGGGCACAGGCAGCGTGACCCAGCGAGCCGGTCGGGCAGTGAGCCTGGTGCTTGGGAAGAACGCCGTTGGGAACAGGTTGTGTGCCTTCGAATCCAGATTCCTTACTTTACCAGGATCCTGAGCAACTTGCCTCCCTTCCCTGTTCACATCTGTTGTCAGACGGGGACAGAGGACACATTCCCTAAAAAGAAGAGTCTCGAACGAGACAGCAGCATAAAGCCTTTGGGACCGTACTTGGCCCATAGCAGCATTCAGTAGGGTTCATTGTTCTCAGTTGATTACATCGTCACTGCGTGCTTATCCCTTGCCCAACAACATGAGCAAGCCAGTCAGCCACTGGCGTCTGGGGGGTGGGGGGGGGTGGTGGTGACAGTCACGCAGGACCCAGGCAGTGTGCCGCATTGCACATGTGTCCGTCGGCTCACAGAGGCGGCTGGGGCACCGCTCAGTACTGCCCTTCGCCACCATGGGTTTGCCACGTTCCGGGGCTTGTGGGGCTCACGCGGCCCCTGTGACCGACTCTGGCCTTTCCTCCGCAGTACGGGATGCTCCTGTACCAGAACTACAGGATCCCGCCACAGAGGAAGCCCCTGCTCCCCTCCTTCTCAACGCCAGTGGTGAGTCTCTGGAAGGCATCACAGTGCTTTGTACCCAGATGGTTTCAGGCGAGGTTGCTTGGAAAAGCTCCAGAATGAGCTCGTGCATCTCAGGGAAGCTGGTCTACACTACCCATTCCCCTGCCCGGGAGGCGGATCTTGTCTTCTCAGCAGTGTGACTGCTGGGGACCGACCCCCCGCCCCTCCACCATCCTGCATGCCCCTGAAGCCTATTCAGGGAGGTGACTCTGTTCAAGTGGTCAGAGACTGTCACCGGCAACGTCCGGCTCTCACCCCTGTTCAGCCGTGGCGCCTGTGGGTGCTGTAGACCGTTACGCGAGAACCTTCCCTGGTGGGAACCTAGAGATCATCGTGAACGTCCTTGTTCCCGGGACATACTCCGCTTCCCAAAGTGCAGGAACGACTTGGTCCTCTCCAAACCTAATCTTAAAGCTCCTTCAGGTCCGTGCCTGGGAGACGTTGTAGGTCACAGGGGGGTCCGCGCCTCGCCCTGAATCAGGACTTGGTGTCTGGTGAGGGCTGAGCTCCCCACGGCATTCCCACCCCTTGATGTGTCCTGGCCCGGGCAGGTCACCTGTGAGGGACCCCACAGTCCAAGCCCTTCGGCACCCACAGCCTCACCAGCGGCATTAGAGGCCACAAGGGGACTGGAGCGTTTCTCCTTCTCCTCAAGAGAAACCAAAGCCGTCCTTAGCTCCAGAGTGCGCCCCACTTCCGAACCCTGGAGTGGGGAGGTGGGACATTGCCATCACCCTTTCCTGGCCACCTTTAGGACAGTGTTGCGTTCCCATGTGCGGCTGAGGCCTCCTTCCCTACATCGTAGGAACTTGCCCTTTCCTTCCAGCGCAGCGTCTCTGAGAACTCCCTCGTGGCCATGGATTTTTCCGGGCAAACAGGAAGAGTGATCGAGAACCCGGCCGAAGCCCAGAGTGCAGCCCTGGAGGAAGGCCACGCCTGGAGGGTAAGGGCAGGCCCCCTCGTGCGTGGCACCCCCTGCTGGTCTCCCCAAAGAGTGATCCTCTCTGGGGGTGTCGTCAGGGGAGGGGAGGGCGGCCTCTGAGGCTCAGATGGGGGGAAGCAGTTGGCGCGTGGGGTCTCCTCCGCATCCCCAGCGCCCATGCGCCCCACTGGCTCCCGGAGGAGGCGCGGGACAGGAGCAGAGCCCTGTGACCTCTTGGGTCCCGCTCGGAGCTGCTCTTGCTGGTGGGCGGTCTGTGGCCATGTGTGGGCAGCACGGAGCCCACCCTGATGAGGCTGACAGACGTTGCACATCGTGGCTCGGCAACTAACCAGCTTCGTGGGCCCGGACGGTCTCCTCCCTTGAAGGCTCACATTCTGACTTCCAGAAATCAGAACATCACCCTGACTGCAGACTTTCTAAGATTTACACATAACATGTGAACCACGAACCCACCGCTCTGGCTCAGAAAGTTCCGTGAACCTGAGCTTCAGAGCGTGTGGAGAACTCTCTGGAGCCCGTGTTTCCAGGCCTGCCTGAGTTCAGTGGCTCAGGCTTTTTTTTCCCAAAACTTACCAGGAATTTCACTGCGTGTGCCTTCCGAATCCCCCGGGATGCGTCTGTTTTTAAAACCGTGGTCAGGGGTTGCTTGGGTGTCTCCGTCGGTTGAGCGACTTCGGCTCAGGTCATGATCTCACAGTTTGTGGGTTCAAGCCCTGTGTCGGGCTGTGCTGGCAGCCCAGAGCCCGCTTCAGATCCTCTGCCCCTCCCACACTCCCACTCTCTCCCTCAAAAATGAATAAAAGACATTAAAAACAAAACAACGGTGGTCAGACATGGAGGGTGGCAGGTGGCTGTTGCTCCGTGGTCATCCTTCCCCGCCCCAGGTATGTGTCCTCGGTGGCTGGCGGGCTGCATCCGTCCACTGTCCTAGTGCTAACACGGGCATTTCTTCTGCAGAAACGGAGTACACGGATGAATATCCTCAGCAGCCAAAGCCCCCTCCAGCCGTCCACCCTGAGTACGGGTAAGCACAGCATGCTGGCCTGGGACTTTTCCTCGTAAAGCTCCCATTCCCCCACCTCCACCCCCCGAGCTTCTCCAAGCCTCCAGGCCCCGCAGGCACCACGAGTGGTGTAGCCGTGGGCATCGGGCCCCCCGCCAATCACGAGTGCGCTGTGCCTTCACGGGAGCCATTCTGTGGACGGGCCAGGACCCTCCCCTCCTCTGTCTTCCCTCCCACAGTGATTCATCGGACACAGCACTGGTTTCATGGCCACATCTCCAGGGAGGAGTCACACAGGATCATTAAGCAGCAGGGGCTGGTGGACGGGTAAGGAGGCGCCGTCCGGGAGCGGGCATCTGCTGAGGTTTCGTTGTGCGAGCACGTATTTCTCAGAGATCTGGGTGGTGGGCAGTCCTTACAGCCTCCTGTGAAAGAGGAGGTGTGGCTCAGGGTCAGTGTGTGTCGGGCCGGGCATAGCCAGTGAGTGTGGCAGAGGGAGGATCGCAGCCCATCCTGTCCGCCCATCCATTACCAAGTTCTGCCTCTTGGCGGAAATACAGACAGAGAACATGGCCAGTTACTATTTTTTGGGGGGGCGGGGGGTAGGTATTTTGAGAGAAAGCATGTGAGCAGGGGAAGGGCAGAGAGAGAGGAGAGAGGGAATCCCAAGCAGGACCTACGCCATCAGCACAAAAGCCCGGTGTCGGGACTCGATCTCGCGGAACCATGAGATCGTGACGTGAGTTGAAACCAAGAGTCAGACGCTCGACTGCCTGAGCCACCCAGGCATCCCACAAGCCAGTTATTTTTCCCTAATAAAGCAGTGGCAGTGGAAGAAAAATAGTTTTGCCCACCCCTTTCAGTGTGTGCATTTTATCAGACAGATTGTGCCGAGAACAAACAGCTACAGACTTTGGTGGCTTCGAGTCGGTGGAGCCTGTCCTCACGTGGGCCAGCTGGCGGGGGGCGGGTGTTGCTACTGGATGGGGAGATGGGCACGTGTGCCAACGGGTTATCCTGGGGTCACTCACACTGGAGCTGTCACGGGTCCCAGGAGTACGAGAGGTCAAACCCCAGTGCACAAGTACTTTTAAGGGCTAATATCCCATCGGCCGCGGCACCCCCCCCCCCCCCCGCCCCAGTCTTGCTCAGCATGGCTCTGGTTTCCCTGCCTTTCTTTTTTTACAAGTTTAATTATGGGAATTTTAAAAAGTTACCCAAGGGAGAAGAGTATAGTGAGCCCCCACTTAATCCTTGCTGGTTTTATCAGTTCGCTAATTTCAGTTTGTCTGTTTCCCTTCCCACCATTGTTGGTTTCTCCTCCACTCCTCCTCCCTGGGTCCTCCTAGAATATTTTAAAATTAAAATCCCAGACATTCCACATTTTTACCAGTAAACGTAGTTAGTGTGTCTCTAAAAAATAAAGACCTCTGTCTTTTGACACAGCCACAAAATCATTGTTACCCTTAATGCAATAAACAAGAATTCCTTAATATCATCTAAAATCCAATCTGTGTTCAAACTTCCCTAATTGTTGCCAAAAAAAAAAAAATCCTCTACATTGAGCTGGTTCAAATCGGGACCAACAAATTGCCTTTGGTTGCTAGATCTTTTGGGTCTCCTCAGATACCACCGTCTCCCTCTGCTTTTCTACTGTGGCTCTTTCTTGCGTGTCTGTGTGTGGGAGGAGCGGGTGGGTTGCTAGCCGTGCACTTGTGGTTCCTCGAATACCCTCTTCTGTCTCCCTTGTTCCCTGTCACGCGGTAGATGGAGCAGCACGTGAATGCACGTGTGTGTACATGTATGTATCTATATGCCCTCGTGTGGTAGTGTGTGTGTGTGTGTTTATACCTGTGTGTGTGAATGCACATGTGTATGTGCATATATGTGTGTGTGTGTCTATATGCCCTTGTATGGCCGTGTGTATGTGGGTACCTGTGTCTGTGAATGCACATGTGTGTGTACCTATATGTTTGTGTGCGTCTATATGCCCTTGTGTGGTCATGTGTGTGTGTGTACCTATGTGTGAATGCATGTGTGTGCGTGTTTGTGTGTGTCTATATGCCCTGGTGCGGTCGTGTGTGTGTGTGTATATGTGTGTGTGTGTGTGTGTGTGTGTGTGTACCTGTGTGTGTGTGTGTGTGTACCTGTGTGTGTGAATGCACGTGTGTGTGCATGTGTATGTATGTGTCTATATGCATGTGTGTTCCTGTGCACCCAGATACACAAAATGTGTACGTGTGTATATGTGTGTGCACGTGCCTGTGTCCGCGTATGTATGCGTGGGCAGGTGTATGCACGCACTCTCACGCCCTACCAACCCGCAGACTCCTGCAGAGGGTGAGCTCCCTGCCCCCTTCCCCTCTGCCCGCAGCCCACCCCACAACCTGGAGAAGGATCTTTCCAGGGGCAAATCTACCTGTGTCTTCCCCTCTGCTAAAATACCCCTGGTGGCTCATGTCATTTCCTGCAGCATCTCTGGCTCTGTCCCCGACCCTCCCCACCCCTACCCCTCCGCAGCCCCCTGTCTCCACCTCCCTCTGTCTGTACCCCACTCCTCCACTGGCGGAAGGAAACTTCTTTGTCCAGATTTGAGTTCTTTGTAGCTTTCCCTTCCCCCAGGGCAGAGAGAGGGGTCCCGTCCCGGGGCTCACGCAGCACTGTTCAGAGCCCTAGCAGTGCTCGCCAGCCACGGAGGAATATCTGTATACACCTCCTCAGATTTGACCAGTGCCCCTGTCAATCCTGGAAGCCAAGGTTCGTCCGTGGCTTCTGCTAGCTGTGTGACCCTGGGGAACCTGCTGACTTCTCTGTGTCCCACTTTCCACATCATGAAATGAGGACAGGGCACCCGGGTGGCTCAGTCGGTTGAGCGTCCGCCTCTTGGTGTCAGCTCAGGTCATGAGCCCAGGGTCGTGGGATTGAGCCCTGCGTCACAGTGTGGGGCCTGCTGGGGCTTCTCTCTCTCCCTCTTCCCCTCCCCTGCTCACATTCTCTCCTCCTCTTTCTCAAAGAAAAAAAAGAAATAAATGAGGACGTTGACAGGGTCACCATTGGGGCTGAATGAGTCCATGTGTGCAGTGACTGTGACCGTGCTGTGACCCAGATCACGGTCAGGCCCTGGCATAGCCTGCTAGCTCCTGGGTCTCCACAAGCGCACTGGTGAGCACATCTTAAGGGCCTCCCCCCTGTACCTCGTCCTCACCACGTTCCTCTCTGTGCTGCGTTCAAGACTTCCTGACCCGGCCGCGTGTCGTGACACATAGTCTTCCCCGCGGCCTGTCTTTACGCAGGGTCTGGGGTTTGCTGGTGGCGATCGCTGTCCCCTCGGGCTCCCACGGGCCGTGCGCTGTCGTGCACGGGTCCATTTTCCCGGCGGCCAGTCTCCTTGTCGGGGCTGTGGGACGGGCGTCACGGAGCTGATCCGTGGCAGGTCTGGGAATCTTGCGGACTCCCAAGCCACGCGCTTTTCAGCCCACAGGCTCTGAGTTAGTAATCACTGCCGGCAGGTGGCTGTTGGGCATGACCTATAAAACCCAAGCCTTTGGGGTCGCCTCAGGATTTCCCCGGGTCGAGCCCAAACACAGGCAGTGGGACAGTGCCCATTCCCCTGGCTACTCTGGGGCCACGAAGTGACAGGGAGCTAACTAAGGTGACAGAGACACTGAGCTTTCCCTGTCAGACAGCCTGGAGTCCTAGAAGCTCCTGGGCTTCTCCCGGAAGGATGGATTCTTTGGAACGAAATCACCCTGAAGGCAGATCTTTGACGTAGACAAAGAACTGGGTGTGCGGTTCTGCCCAGGGGAGGGGGTAGGCCCCCTGGCCCCCTCGAGGTGCTCTGTGACGCCCACACCCCACGTGGGTCCTGCGATTCTTAGCACCGTCCCCCCCTGCCCACCCCTCGAGTCGTGGGACGCAGCTCTGGCTGGCGTCTCCCAGATGGTGTTCTGAAGAACATGCCTTCTGGAAATTCTAGAACACAGGGGTATGTGGTCCCCGTAAGGCTGGAAAACTGAGCTGGAGCCCCCAGGCGCTCACAGTGAATGTTCCCATTTTAAAGGCTCTGAGAAGACCCGTAGTAAGATAAAACATTTACTTGCTTTTTTAAAAAAATACTAATTTTTGAGAGAGAGAAAACACAACCAGGAGAGGGGCAGAGAGAGAGAGAGAGAGAGAGAGAGAGAATCCCAAGCAGGCTCTGCACTGTGAACACAGAGCCCGACGCAGGGCTGGATCCCACGACCATGGGATCATGACCTTGAGCCGAAATTAAGAGTCAGACACTTAACCGACTAAGCCCCCCAGGCTCCCCTTCTTGGCCTCTTTGATACAGGACTTTCCAGTCTAGTTAGCTGCTTTCCATCTTAACATTTCAGTCTGATGATGGCTTCACTGGTGACTCAGAGTTTGGTTTTAATACCTTTGAAAAGCAGGCTTAGGTCCGTGTCACTTGGATGCTGGCGTTGGGACATTTTTCTCTTCCTTTCTCAGGTGCGTTAACGGTCTTTGCAGCCACTGCCAGGTGTGCTCATGTGAAAGCAAAGACCAGTCCTTCTTTGTGCTTTTCTGATTTGTATGTGTTTTTTTTTTTTTTTATCTTGAAATAAATTCCAAATCGTGGAAAAGTTGCCAGAGGAACGTAATGAATTCCTGTACGCATTTTCTCAGATTTCCCAGCCGTCTACACGGTGGCCCGTTTGGTTTATCATAGTCTCTCTCCTCCCCTCCCTCCTCCTTTTTTTGTCTGAACCATTTGGGAGTAAGTTACAGCATGATGTCCCTTGTCTCCTACTTATCCCAGTAGGAAATTTCTAAGAACAAGGACTTGTCTTATTACATAACCAGAGTACCGTTAGAAAAACCAGGAACTAGGGGCGTCTGGGTGGCTCAGTCGGTTAAGCGTCCGACGTCGGCTCAGGTCATGATCTCTCAGTTCGTGAGTTCTAGCCCCGCGTCGGGCTCTGCGCTGACCGCTCAGAGCCTGGAGCCTGCTTCCAATTCTGTGTCTCCCTCTCTCTCTCTCTCCCCGTCCCCTGCTCATGCTCTGTCTCTCTCTAAAAAATAAACATCTTTTTAAAAATAAAAAAAAATTAGGAAGTAAACATCCGTGTGGTTCTGGTATCCAATATGCACACTTACTCCAACTTTTCCTAGTGGTTCTGATTACATCCTTTGTGGGAAAAGAAAAAAACCCTTAATTCTAAATATTCCCTACACGGTGTGTCTCTTTAGCCTTTCTGTCCTTTGTCGACACTTGGTCTGGAAAGAAGCCAGGAACTGCAGAGTGCCCCTTGGCTTGAACGTGTCTGGTCGCTCGGGGTTCAGCTGGTCACCACTTTGCAGGAAGGGACATCGAGTCACTGGTGGTGCACAGTCAGGAGGATTGTCTCGTTCCCGGTGCAGGTGCCTCGAATGCTTGGTGGTGACGGTATTGACCGGGTTTCTCTGACGGACGGTCACTGTGTTTCCCTTTGTAATAAATACGTATTAGGGGGATGATGGTTTGAGACTGAAAAGACTGTTTTTCACCAATTTTCATCTGCTGATGTTCACACCCATTAACAATCGTCTTGATCGGTGGTAACCTGCTAGACGGTTTCTAACCCATCGTTCCCGACCTAGTTAGCTTCCTTTCTGCTCTCAGGAAGCGCTTTCTCCTCTCCGCTGTTAATTTCGTCGTCTGTTTATTTGTAATATCTGTATATACTCACGGATTCCTGTTTTATCCTCTGGGTTATAACCTGTCACTTCTGATACTTAACCTCTGATGCTGCCTCCTGGATCATGACCCTTTGAACGTATTACTTTCCGGCACAAAATGTTCCAGCTACATCATATTCTTTCCCTGCCGTGGCCCTAGAGTCCACTGCATCTCCAAGGAGCTCTGGGTCCTTTCAGTGCAGGGTGATATTCAGAAACCAGGCTGGATGCGAGGTCCCTGCAGCCTCCGCAGGCCACCCAGATACTAAGGCATCGTGGCTGCAAGCCTGTCTTAGCAGCAGGAGCAGGGAAATGTGTGAGTGTGTGTATATGTGTATGCACAGGTGCACACATATACCTACGCGTCTAAAAAGTCTGCATTTTAAAAGTTTACCATCAGCTGATCTTTTTCCATTCCCAGGCTTTTTCTCCTCCGAGACAGCCAGAGCAATCCAAAGGCTTTTGTGCTCACGCTGTGTCATCATCAGAAAATTAAAAATTTCCAGATCCTTCCTGTAAGTATCGGTCACATCACACCAAGCCTTGTTTTTGTTCGTTTTCTGGGTCCATGCTTCCTGAATTTTCAAATTCCAAACGAACCAAACTACAGATCGTTAGGCATCAGACAGGCCCAAGCTCACAAGAGGGATACTTGCAAGAGTCTCTGGAGAGGGCTGTTGTCTGACATTGGGGACGGCATTTCCGCAGAAATAATATTTAAAATGGTGGCGTTGCACTGAGGCCCACCCGCGTTGCAGCTGACTTGGCACCAATGGGGAAGAGCGAGGTCAGGTGGCGGGTAGACGTATGACAGAGCCTTGAGCCGGGGAGCCTGGCGCCGGGGCACGTATGGCACAAGACAGGGTTTTCACGGTAGGTTTGACTCTCCGCCACTCGAATCTGAGGATTGGTCTGATTTATGCTAGTGTGTACCTGGTGACCCAAGAAAGTTGTACAAACACTGACCCGTGGTCACATGGCCCCCAACGAGAAGTTGCATTGCACTTTCACTCGGTCCTTGGATCAGAAAACAGGAGCACCTCAGTGGCTCAGCTGGTTAAGCGTCCGACTTTGGCTCAGGTCACGATTTATGGTTGGTGAGTTCGAGCCCTGCGTCGGGCTCTGTGCTGACAGTTCAGAGCCTGGAGCCTGCTTCAGATTCTGTGTCTCCCTTTCTGCTCCTCCCCGCTCACTCTCCGTCTCTCTCTCTCTCTCTCTCTCTCTCTCTCTCTCAAAAATAAATAAACGTTAAAAAGAAACAAAAAAAGAGTCTACCTTTGAACAGCTGTGAAAACATCATTACCAAATATGTCAGTCAGCACCATTTTTTTAAAGAAAATTTTTGTTAGATTTTTCAAGCGTAAGTTCTGTCTCTCTTTGGTGTTCCAAAGTTCAGATTCTAGTTCATGACTGAGCGCTTCTGTGGGAGATGGCTGTCTGCACCTCCATGAAGCCACCATTCAGTTGGGGATACTATATGCAAAACTGACATTAGGTGTTTTGCATAATTAAGTGATAGATTCTGCAGGTGGTAGTAACGTTCCTGAAATGTTTCCTGCGGGGCCCAAACCCAGGAAATATTCTGCTGAAAGAGGGGGATGACATCTTTTCCTGTCAGGGATTCATAGTCTGGCGGCCACGGAAAGTTCCAGAAGGCTCGACATAACCGAATGCATCTGTTTCACATTGTTGAGCCTGGTGTTTCCGAAGCTTGCCTGAGCCTAGGATTTTGGCATCCCAGGAGTCACACAGAGGCAGGAAACGTGGGCTGGAGAAGGTCTGGGCTGTCTGGGTAGCTTTTGTGGATCTGAGCAAGCCACCGGCCGGGCACGTCCTGTGGTGCCCTCGCCTCTGGCTGTGTTTCGATGCCTTCATTCTACAAATAAGGACAAGGAGAGCCCGAGGGCTGCCAGCGGCTCGCCCTGGACCCCAGTGGGAGGAAGGGACCGGGTCTGGCTCTGAGTCCATAAAGCATTCTGTGCAAACCTGGGAATCATCAGCCAAGGAGAAGTGCTTCGTCCATGGTTCGTTCTGTTTACCACTGCCTCCTGTCGTGGACACAGACGTTCTCGTTCTCTTTGCCTGAGATCGAAAATCGAGTGAAAACGTATCTTACGGGTAGGCAGAGTGGGTAATGCCGTTCGCCCAAAGAACCCCAAATTCTAGAAGTTATCAGGGTAGCTTGAGACTTAGAGCAACAAGACTGCAGCCCCTGTGCTTGAAAACGGGGTGTGTTGTGCATCCAGCAGTATTTTGGAGTCAAGAAGAGGTTCTGGGTTTACCACTGAGACATTTCAAGCCAGTTTGCTCCATGAGGATGACAGCGCTTGCAGCCTTTTTTAAAAAAAATGTTTATTTATTGAGAGAGAGAGAGAGAGAGAGAATGGGAGAGAGAATCCCGAGCGGGGTCTGCACGGTTAGCACAGAGCCCGACTGGGGGCTCGAACTCCCCAACTGAGAGATCATGACCTGAGCTGAAATCAAGAGCGGGAGCCTAACCCCCCCAGCCCCCCCCCCCCCCCCAGGCGCCCCAGAGCTCTGCAGTCCTTGAATGTCACCTTCGCAGAGTTCAGCCTGGCGTCAGGAAAGTCGTTCGCTGTGGGAGGGACCGCGGAGTGCCCCCCCACCCCCCACCTTGATAAAAAATAGCCACCAAACACGCGGGGGGCTGGGGAGGCGCTTTCCGCAGCTGCTCTTACCAGCGACGCCTTGTGGTGACCCCACACTCGCGCCGCCGCGTTCCCCGAGGGGCGGCCGCTAACGTGGTGAGTGTTCTCATGTCCCCGTAGTGCGAGGATGATGGGCAGATCTACTTCAGCCTTGACGACGGGAACACCAAGTTCTCCGACCTGATCCAGCTCGTGGACTTCTACCAGCTCAACAAAGGAGTCCTGCCTTGCAAACTGAGGCACCACTGCATCCGCGTGGCCTTATGACCTCACACTGACTCTCGGCAGAGCCTGGAGGAAGCTGACACTGGAACGAGGGAAGGGGATGTATGTCGCGAAGAGCACACGTCTGTTGTTCTGCACCCTGGGGAGGGCGGGGGGTGGGGGGGTGGGTCCGTCGGGGCCGGCCACCCGGGATGGACCGGTCGCTGGACTGGACGGTGATTTGCTGCTGCGGAGCCGGCAGGAGCGTCTCCCTCCGCACCGGCGAGATCAGGGAGGCGCCGGAGAGCAGGTGCAGGTGGGAGAGAAAACCGGAGCGATGGTCTCGGCTGGGCCACGTCGGAACCAGAACCGGAGACGAGTAATTGGAAGTGAACTCTTGCCCTGGAATAATCTTGACAATTAAAACTGATATGTTTACTTTTTTTTGTATCGATCACTTTTTGCACTCCTTCTTTGTTTTCAATATTGTACTCGGCCTCTGTCAGAGGGGGTGTGGCGTCCAGTGCGCAGGCTCCAGAGACTGGCTGCGGGGGGGCCCCCCCACCCCCGGTTGTTGCCGGAGGGTGGTGCCGGCCCTGTGCAGTTGCCGGAGGCCGATTCGGCTCCCAGGTCACAAACCACCCCCAGCCCCTCCCAGAATACTTGAAGAGCTTTTTTAAAAATAAATAAAAGATGTCACCTGTGGTAGGCATTTGGCACGTTTTGTGGACCCAGGCAACCACGTCTGTCGATCATTCCCCTATGCACAGATGTCCTGCACACCTGTTACCTGTGTGTCCTATCCTCCACAGTTCAGGAGACCTGGGTTGTTTGTTTGTTTGTTTTGGAAAATGCTCTGTTCCACAACACGGCAGCTGGCCTCTTAGCTGGACGCAGGGAGCGTCCCTGGGACACACCGGGCACCCAGGGCCGGCCGCTGGGGGGCCCCCTTTCAGCCTGTTCTAGGGCGATCACTGCCTTACTCTTCCCCCCCCCCCCCCCCCCCACCGTGGCTGGGTCCCTTCCTGGCTCTTGTCCCTCTGGGGGTTGAAGGATCTAAAAGGAAAATGACACTTGGTTGACTTCCCGCTGTGGCCGGGGGGGTTTCCATGGTGATAAAGACGGAAACATTGGAAAGGGCATGTCTGCAGCCTGACATTTAAAGGTCTTCGCTCCATAGCCTCCATTCTGCTGAAAACCCCCTTGAGCCGGTGCACGCGGGGGCTCCCCCTCAGACGGCTGGCGCTCAGAAGTACCTCACAGCAGTCATAGGCATTGAAGAGTCTTATCAACGCACCCTGTTTACCCCTCTGGGGGGCTGAGTCACACGGGGGGCAGGGGGCTGGAGTGTCCCTCCGCATGCCCCTTAGCAGAGTCACCAGGTGTGAGAGTGGCCGTGTCCTTTCCTTCGGTCTCTGCAGAGCAGAAAGGTCTTCCTTGACAGGCGTACAGACTAGTGTGGTGAAAATGGTCCCCTTTTCTGAGATCAGTCACCACACATGACTGGTCCTCTGGATGGGTACCAGCCACTAGGTGGCCTGGCCCTGACCCAGCACCATGCCCCTGGAGGAATGTGCCCACGGTGTGGGACACATGTGGCCGGCTTCAGTGACACAGATGCCCTTGAAGGAACTCTAGGGTCTAGAAACACTGTATTTCACTTTACAGGTCTCACTCTACTCGTCTTCCATGAAACGTCTACTTACACAAATACAGACTTTGTGGTAAAACGTTTTGAACCATAAGCGCTCAGCTGCGTTCTCTTCTTTCTGTAGCCACTTCTGTCTTTCAGACTATTGACAAGTAGGTAATTCTCAAGTCCTACCTGGCGGCGAGCTTCCGGGGCCCTTCACCTTGGATTGGCTCTTTATTCGCACCATTCGACATTTTTCTTTTCACCGGTTGGAAGCCGAACCTTAAAAAAGTTCTATGATTTCTTTTTCCTTTTTTTTTTTTTCTCTTTACATAGACCAGTAAGACGAGACTCTCACGGCCCTCTCCGATAGACAGCATCCACAGCATTTTGTATTTATAAACCTGCCTTTTATTTAAAAGGAAGACAAAAGCTGGCCTCTGATGCACAGTCTGTGTATCGCTGGTTTGACGTAGTCTTTTGGACCTCCTTGGCCGCGGTCAAGTGCTGGAGGGTGGGACCCCCACCCCCCAGTCTGCAGCTGTCTCACTGCTGGGCCTGGTGGCTGGGAGTTCCCCCCCGAAAGCAGCCGGTCCCTCAAGGATGTGGGCGTCCGGCCCGGCCACTCAGGGGCTGAAGGACGTTCAACTTTTATTTTTATATTTAGATGACATGAATGTAAACGGGACAGCTCAGGGTCATTTTAGAGCCTGTTGACTTTTTAATCTCTCTGCCTGTGATTTTCCTCTCCGAAGTCGAAAACCCCACGTAGCAACCTGGACTTTCTTGGGAAGGAAATACCAAATGCCTCGGGGATTCAAGGTTCATGGGTGAGCTCTGTTCCCTTCGGTCGTTAAGTTCTAGAATGTTGTTTTGTTCGCTAAACCGTGAAGAAATACGTGCCTCAGTCTAGCTGTTTGGTCCTCTCTTTTCTGCACTTAATACCTGACGGTTTGACCAAGAGACTCACCTTTGCGGGGCGGGACCTGCTCGAGGTGGATGGTGATGTCACAGCACAAGCAGTGGTCTGACCTGTAAACATTTTCAGGGAATGCAGAAAGGGTTCAGGGACAAAACCTTTATTCCACGTGCTTTGCTCCTTTCTGTACATAGCTCTGCGGCTTGTGAACCTAATTGTAAACGTTCAGGTATTTTTGTACAAATAAGGGACTTGACGTTCTGTTTCTTGTAATTAGAAATAAACATTACTGTAGCGTTCTTCATTTTCCACGGCTCGTGTGTCTGTTTCTGTGTTTTGAAACCCTCCAGCTGGGAAGCCCCTAAAAACCTTTGGAAATCACAGACTACTAGCAGTGTGCTTCTTGGCGCTGGTCAAACACGAGTTGGAAAGGAATTGATGTGTGACGCACGAGCCCGCATGGCCCTGTTGAGAGACTCTGGACTCCGGTGACACAGGCCAGGTGCCTCCGTGTTGGTGCCAGGATCCTCTCAGCGACCTCTTCCCCCTGCACCCACACCGCAGAATCGCACGCCTCGGGGTGCTTCGGAGGTAGTCTGATCTCCACGCAGGTTTTGCAGACACCTCAAGAGACTCACGGGTGTTTTCCTCTGAGAAATCCAGTGGCTTTGTTCCCGCTGCGGTGGGACAGAGCTGGGTTTTCTAGTCAAATAAGAAGTTGGTAGAAAGATCAAGGGAACGAGTGCCCCGGGTCTCTGCTGCCCCAGGACCTCACTTGAGGGACCCCGGTGGGTGTACCCCTTACCCGTACTCAGGCCTAACTCACCGCCTCCCGCCCCACCCCGGGCAGAGAGTGAGGGAATACTGTCACGGGCCAGGCTTGTCCACCAGCAGGGGCACAGCTGTGGCATTTGATCCCCTGTCATTTGTTTTCAGAATCCGGGTCCCTGATTTCTGCTCGTCCCCTATGAGGCAGGCCCGTCTCGGGAGGAAGAGTAGTAGGAAGGATTTGATCTTGGTGTGCTCGCGAGACGGGTGTGTGTGACATGATCACGGTGGGGCTGGGGCGTGATCAGGTGTGGGGAGTCTGTGTTGTGGGCTGGGGCGTGTCCATAGTGCGGGAGACGAGAATCAGACGGGTGGGGGGAGGGGGCACGTGGAGGGGGGCAGAGAAGGAGGCTGGACCAGGCTGCTAGGTGCCGTGACACCAGAGTGTGCTGGAGTGGGGGTGTGGGGGCACCATGGCAAGGAAGAATCTGTTTCTGTCCACCCAGAGCCCAAGGTAGGGGAGGAACCACCCGGCCGGGGTCTGAGATGTGGATTTCATGGTCCCTCCAAAGAAGATGATGTAAGCCACCAGGAAATGAACAGGTGGGCCAAAGGGCCAACTTGATCTGGGTCGGGTTTGTTATTGGCTTTTAAAACATATTTTGAGGGGCGCCTGGGTGGCTCAGTCGGTTAAGCGGCCGACTTCAGCTCAGGTCACGATCTCGTGGTCCGTGAGTTCGAGCCCTGCGTCGGGCTCTGGGCTGATGGCTCAGAGCCTGGAGCCTGCTTCCGATTCTGTGTCTCCCTCTCTCTCTCTGCCCCGCCCCCGTTCATGCTCTGTCTCTGTCTCAAAAATAAAATAAAATGTTAAAAAAAAAAATTAAAAAAAAAATAAAACATATTTTGAGTGATGACTAAAGCCACAGGAAGGGATTTTAATGATTAAAAGAAAAACAAAACAAAACATGAGCTTGTTAACTGTCAAAAGTAAACTGTCTTACAGCTTTGGGTTTTCAAATGGTAAACTCAGTATCCCCCCCCATCTCATACCGGAAGCTGTACATTAACAAGAAGGGCAGGAAACACATGAAGCCTCAGTCATTTTGCAGGGTTAGGCTTTGTCTGTCATCCCACAGTAGACGACGGGGCCGCTCACCTGGGGTGGCAAAGACCACAGACGGACATCCGTGGCTGCAGGTCTCAGCATGGCCAGCAGAGGGCACTCCAAGACACATGGGGCACCGGAGGGAACCCTAGTGACCCTTTCTGGGAAGCCTAGAATAAGCGCGGGGTTGACATTGATCAGTAAGTGTCATCCGCCACCCCCAGGAGAGAGTGTGCGCTTTCCCTCTGTAGATACATCAAAATCTTGTTTGATCTCTGGAAATGTTTCCTGAATTACATCTGTGTATATTTTTGTCCCGTCACTGCACAGGGCAGGTCTTTTTTCAAAGACAGCAATTATGTGTGTGTTGGGTCCCCTTGACCTGCATTCCAATACCTTTGTTTTTTCTCAAACCCTCTTAACTCATTTCCCTTTGGCTCATCTACTGTGGCTCCAACATGTCCTCCGGGTCACGTGGGATGTTTCTGTGGGATCCCTTCTCTTGCTGCCTCCATGCAGACTCCACCGCCAGGAAGTCTGTGTATGGCCCTCCCGCTTCTCCTTAACGTTTGTTTATTTTGAGAGAGAGAAAGAGAAAGCATGAGCGGGGGGGGAGCACAGAGGGAGAGAGAGAATCCCAAGCAGGCTCCACGATGTCAGCGTGGGGAACCCCATAGGGGGCTCGAACCCACGAACTGTGAGATCAAGACCCAAGCCGAAATCAAGAGTTGGACGCTTAACCGGCCAAGCCACCCAGGCGCCTCTCTCCTACTTGTGTTTAGAGCCGTGTCCCTTGCCTTGAACATACTCCTTGAATGCGTGCATCTCTGCTTTGAGCTTCTGTGATCTGATTGCTTGATTTCTTTTTAAATTTATATTATATGCGGTTGCAGTTTCAATCTAGCCCGTGGCAGTGTTTTTCCAGTGAGCGCTCTTTACTGTTTGATGTTTTTCCTGTCATTTTCTCCCTTTATCTTTGGGTCTCTTCACGGAGCATTGGTGCTGCTTCTCGGAGTAAGGTGAGTTCTTCTTGGACTCCCATTTATAGGAAGTTGGTGTGGGGAAGAAGACACGGGTTGTGTTTGAGACCAGAGGACAAAAACGAATACGTAGTACGTATGTGAATTCCACGATCATGACAACAAGCCGCTGAAGTTGATCATCCAACTAACTCTTCTCTCTGCCTCTGAGCCCGCACGCCTTCCAGAGAAATCTCCTAAAATGATACATTAATTTGCAGAAGAATTTTTTTTTCCTTGGTTGGTCTACGGCAAATTACCACAATGTCATTTTGGAGAATTAGGGAATTTGGTTATTTGAAATAAGAATGATGACAAATCCTCTTAGAGAAGAAAAGCTCTATGGTAACTGTATACTCAGACACACACACACACACACACACACACACACACACGCGCGCGCGCCTCATTGTCTATGGGAGCTGTGTCACACAGTGCTCAAGGAGGCACAGAGTTCAGGGGCACCTGGGTGGCTCAGTTGGTTAAGCGTCCAACTTCTGCTCAGGTCGTGATCTCACGGTTCGTGGGTTCGAGCCCCACGTCGGGCTCTGTGCTGACAGCTCAGAGCCTGGAGCCTGCTTCAGATTCTGTGTCTCCCTCTCTCTCCGCCCCTCCCCTGTTCACTGTCTGTCTCTCTCCTTCAAAAATAAATAAACATTAAAAAAAAATTTTTTTTTAAATGGAGGCCCGGAGTCCAGCTGGGAGATCCGTGGGTGAAGGATGAACGTGGGGATGACCACAGGTAGACAGAGAGCATGGTGTTCTCTAGTGTGTGCAGTCCAATATGCTACCACTAAGTACGCACCCCTATTTAAATTTTAATTCTAATTCATAAAAATAAAATGAAAAGTTCCATTCCAGGTGGCCCTGGCCACATATTAAGCGCTCAACAGCCACAAATGGCTAGGGGCCGCCATGATGATCCGTGCGGACACAGAACGTCGCCATCATTGCAGAAAGTTCTGGCGGGCAGCGCTGGTCTGGATGACTGATAGCAAACACTTACGTTACAGAAGTGGCCGTGGATGACGAGACCAAGGAGGGTCCGCTTTCGAGTCAGTCTCTTGTGTCTGGTTGGTGCTCTGAATCGGCAAAACTCAGCCTCAGACCCAAGGCTAAGGGCACCCCCGCCGAAGTCACACCTGTGCCTCATCCCCCGTGGAAGACACACGAGCTTCCCTTGTGCTATACCAGGATGACGCTGTCCACGGCCTTCATTCGGATCTGGCCCACCTTGCTTTCCAGTTATAACTCGGAGTAATTTCACGTCACACACGTGTATCGTGTATAGAACTTAACGGTGTCTGCTTGGCCTGTCCTCCATCGCACACCCCCGGAGGTAAAGGACTTCCCAATCTGGTATTAACCCAGACCACCTGGTACCACTCTGGAGTGAGCCAGCGCTGGGAGAGTTTCATTTGCTATGGCCTAGGTTACTCCATCAGGGACTATCCCCCCAGACTGAGTGTAATTTTAGTGCCTAAATATAAAGTGTGTGTTTGAACACAAGGGCCCTTGGTGCAAGCAGAAACCACATTGCTACTCATCTGAAGAGGTGGTGACCTCTGTCCCCGTAGGAGTCAAGAACAGGACGTGTAGGACTTCTCGAGAGATGGTTTCGCATGAGCAATCACGTTGCAAACAGGGATCGTTCTTGATGGCATTACAGAATTCAGAACGAGTCCCTCCCCAGACAAAACCAGTCCCTGTTTGTGAGCGAAGGCAGGCCGTCCTGAGGGGAGCACCGTGGGGCTTCTCCCAGCCCAGCAGTTCCAAAAGTAGGCCATTCTTGGCACATTTTTACATTAGAGGGAGGGGGGCTTGCCTTGTTTTTTATTTTGTGCAAACCAAGTAAAGTGGTATTGGTATTTTGTTACTGCACTCTTTCAGTATTATACAAAATATGACTGCACCGTATTTCTGAGCTGGCTGAGGCTTTTCCCTGGGGTGACTTTGAACCTAGGTGATCCACGTTAGTGCTGTTTAAGTCTCAGTCCTGCTAGAAGCTTAGACTGCACGAGGGGCGCCTGGGTGGCTCAGTTGGTTAAGCGTCTGACTCTTGACTTCAGCTCAGGTCACGATCTCACGGTTTTGTGGGTTCGAGCCCCGCCTCAGGCTCTGCGCTGACGACACGGAGCCCGCTTGGGATTCTCTCTCCCCCGCTCTCTCTGCTCCTCCCCTGCTGGCTCTCTCTCTCTCTCTCTCTCAAAAACTTTAAAAAAAAAAAATTAGACGCCACAAACTACGCCAAACTTACCGTCACCCTTCTCTCCCAAATGGGTACCTTCAGGCATGGGTACAGGGGTATTCCTGGCCTCCCTCCTGGGGGTTCGGGTTTAGTGGGTTCCGTGAATGTGCCTGGTAGCAGGCACCACGTGACCGGGAACAGCTCCCACTGGGAAGGGGGATTCTGGAGGCTTTCAAGAGAACAGGCTTGTGCCCTCTGCTATGCTGTAGCAGCAGACCTTGGGTAATCATTTAACACAACTGTAAAAGGAGGCTCTGGGCTGGAACAAGCGCAAGGCAGGGGACTCTCGCGTTGTCCCCGCTGAGAGCCTCTGTCATCCGTCCCCTCTGGAAGACGGGCCACCCACACAGACTCTGTCCACGTCCCAGGGGAGGCTCAGACAGGAGCGTGCCACCGTCACACATTAGCGCGCCTGTCGTCGGTTTGCAAGCAGAAGAGGGGATCACATAGTCTGCTCAGCCGTCGGAGCCGCTGAAGGGCGCTGGGCCGCGGGCCCCCACGCTGGCGTGCCAGGTGCCCCTCCCAGGCCACGGCCTTGTCACTCGCCAGCTGGAAATAATACGGAAATGGAAGCAAGAGGGGCGCCCAGGGGGCTCAGTCAGTGAAGCGTCCGCCTTCGGCTCAGGTCATGATCTCACGGTTCGTGGGTTCGAGCCCCGCGTCGGGCTCTGTGCTGACGGCTCGGAGCCTGGAGCCCGCTTCGGATTCCGTGTCTCCCTCTCTCTCTGATCTTCCCTGCTTGCTCTGTCTCTCTCTCAAAAATAAACATTAGAAAAAGATTTTTTAATAGAAGCAAGAAATTCATGGAAGGAAAACCACAAATAGCTAAGGAACGTGTGACTATCATTTTTTTTAATTCAATAAAAAATAAAAATAGGAATAGCAGGTTGCTGGTCAGGGTTGCCTTCTCTAACTATCTGTGCTCATTGTATCCCCCTCAATTTCGGATTTTCCAAGTCTTGACCTCTTTTATTCCTCTGGAAAGAGACTCTCCGTAGTGGCTTTTGAAGCTTTGACTACGAGCTACGGTAAGAAATGCATTCATCGTGTGCCGGGGTGCGCCCACACACATACAGTTAAACCTTGGTTTGCAAGCATAATTCATTCCGGAAACACGCTTGTCATCCAAATCACTTATAAATCAAAGCGAATTTCCAGAAGCAGTGGCTCAGTTGTGATCATGTGGCATTCGGTGTCACATGTGACCCGTGTTGCAAGACATCGCTCGTTTATCAAGTTAAAATGTTTACTCCTCTTGCAGAACCCTCGCAGAACAAGTTTGTCGCAGTCCGAGGTTTCACTGTAATTGAAACAGAAGTTTTGGAAAATAGTGTTTCCCTTCTCCGGTGCAACACCTCTCTTTCTGATTGGATTCTACTTCATCTTTTAAAATGCTGGCCATGACACCTTCAAGAGTGATTTCGTGATCCAACAGTGATTTGAAAACCTGAGCTGGAGAAAAGCACAGAGTTGAAGGATTTACACCACCCAGGTCCGACCCCTACTTTGAAGTTACAGCAAATCAAGACTGTATTATTGGGGAAAGAACAGAGAGATCGACGGAACACAACAGAGCACCCGGAAGTAGACCCCCCCCATCAATATCATCAACTGATCTTGGGGCGCCTGGGGGTGCTCAGTGGGTTGAGCGTCCAACTATGGCTCAGGTCATGATCTCGCGGTTCGTGGGTTCGAGCCCCGTGTCGGGCTCTGTGCTGACAGCTCAGAGCCTGGAGCCTGCTTCAGATTCTGTGTTTCTCTCTCTCTGCACCTCCTCTGCTCACACTTTCTCTCTCTCAAAAATAAATAAAAATTTAAAAATTTAAAAAATTAAAAAAATATATATATATATAAAATCAACTGATCTTTGACAAAGGAACAAAAGCAACACAGTGGAGCAAAGATGGTCCCTTCAACTGTTCTTGATGGAACAAGCAGACGTCCATGTGCAAAACAGCAAATCTAGACCCAGACCCCACACCCTTCCCAAGCACTAACTCACGGGGACCACAGACCTGAATATAAAATGCAAAACTATAAAACCCCTGAAAGGTAGCATAGGAGAAAATCCAGATGAATATAGAATTTGGTAATGACTTCCTAGCTATGGCAGCAAAGGTGAGATCCGTGAAGGTAAGAATTGACAAGCTAGACTTCAATGACATTTAAAACACTTTTGGAGCGCCTGGGTGGCTCAGCTGGTTGAGAGTCCGACTCCTGATTTTGGCTCAGGTCATGATCTCAGGGTTGTGAGATCAAGCCCTGCGTTGCGCTCCACACAGTGTGGAGCCTGCTTGGGATTCTCTCTCCCTCTGCCCCTGCATCTCTCTCTCTCTCTCTCTCTCTCTCTCTTTCTCTCTCTCCCTCCCTCTCTCCCTCTCTCAAGAAATATAAATAAAAAACCCTCTGCTCTGCCAAAAAAACACAAAACTTATCTTCTCACCAGCTCCTAAGCTAAGTGGCTTTTCCAGGAAAACTCAACATTGGTTCTGACATTGTAACTCTTCCTATCAGAGGGTCACCTGGGACCCAGACAACCATAACCCTAACTCGAAAGGCCAAACATGGGCGATGTGGAACTGCCACCCAAGGAGATCATCCACTGGGGAGACTGGCGTGGGTCTGCTGCCCTATCTCATCAGGAGATGGCAGTGGCCAACTGCTCTCTACATGTAGCTCGGACACTTCTGGGCTTAGAATTCGATGGTCATGCCTCAAACCACTCACGCTAGAGGGGCAGGAAGCTGTGCGTCGCAGAAATGTCACAGAGCTGCCCAAGTGGACGTGCGTGCCCAAGTGGACGTGCAGCCGTCTGGAAGCAGCAGCTGAAAGCTTGTGGGCATCGTGGCGGCCTTGGACAAGTGTGCCTGAACTCAACTGAGTAGTACAAGGTTCTTGCTGGGATAGAATCAGCCCACGATCCTGGCGGGATGATCTCTGGAGCCAGTACCCCCGCCATATGCAGCTCTTGACAACGATGGTGACTCATGAGCCACTGGTCCAGGCCCTCCAGCTGCAGGGTCAGGGCACCCGTTCCCCACCCCACCCCCCGTAGGTGGGTCCTCTGCCAACACACATTCTGACTGGTTACTTTGTGCTCCCTTGCCAGGCAAGCTTTCCTTTGACAGACACCTTTCTTCGGATGCGTGTTTTCTTTTACCAAGTCAGGTGTCTTGTTAAAGGTGCTTCTCGATGTCAATGCACACCTGTGCGCTCACTTCAAGGACACTGTCACTCTGTAGCGAATGTCACAGTGGACACGCGACTTGCTACTCGCTGGGAGAGGGCTGCCTCGCCTGAACGGGCTCCTGAACTCCAAGCTGCGGCGTGAAGTTGAAAACGCATTCTCTTGAAATGCGTGAGTTTGGGTGGCAGAACGACAACTACCTGAGATTTACATCCTCCTGTGAACACACCTCCAAAGCAGACACGTAAAT
The DNA here is from genome assembly GCF_023721935.1 of Panthera uncia. NCBI lineage: Eukaryota > Metazoa > Chordata > Mammalia > Carnivora > Felidae > Panthera > Panthera uncia. The sequence continues at coordinate 62,247,845 of NC_064816.1, read as the reverse complement.
ACAAGACTTCGTGGAGGGATGATGCCAGATGCCGTCCACGACTTAGTACCTCTGAGCACACAGCTGCCGACGCCCGTGACTCTGCCATGGGTTGTCCCCGGTCACCAGTGCTGGCTCTGCAGATGTGAGGGGTGTTCAGGGGGAACGATCCCCCCCCACCAGGGGAATGTCCTGTACCGGCTTCTGGAGTCCCAAAGGCACATTTCAGCTCGAGCTGTGCACACTGGTGACCGGTGTGAAAACGGGCCCTGTACTGACCTCCTTTGCCCTTCCCAGGGTTCTATACGGTCACCCACAAAATAAACTGGTGCTGGAGGGACTCCAGACTCACATGAGACAGGATCGAAGTTAGTCTGGACAGGATGACTTCCATTCCCGGGGGCCAGTTCTCCACAACATTAGGTGTTAGTATTCTTCCAACCCGCATCTCACCGTGATGTTTCTTAGTGTAAGTTTTTAAAATTTATTTTGAGAGAGAGAGCAGGCAGGAGAGGGAGAGAGAGAGAGAGAGAGAGAGAGAGAGACAGACGGAGAGAAAGCTAATCCCAAGTAGTCTTTGCTCTGTCAGCACAAAGTCTGCTGCAGAACCCACAATTCGTGAGATCATGACCAGAAATATGTGAAAGCACGGAATTTTTTTTTTTTTTTTTACGGAAAACTGATAAGGGAACTCTTGTCCTTCGAATTATCCCAATTCTTTATTAAGCGAGAACGTTTACATAGTGAGGCACCACCATGTAAATGAATGGACGATTCAGAACAACAAGCTCAAGAGACAGCAAGATGAGAGGAGATGATGATTTCAAAAATAATGTCGGGAGAACTGGTTTCACGTGGTTATGGTATCTTGTCAAGCGGCGGAAAGCAGGTTGCAAAAAGCATACGCGGTTTTGCCGCCGTCCGGTTAACACATTTGCAGACACTGAAAACTCGAAGGCTAACGTCGACTCCCCATGTTGACATCAGCGCTCTGTCTGCAGTAGGATTATGGACGAAAGTGTTCATTTTTGCTCTCGTTTCCTCGAGGGATGTATGCCACATTGGGGAGCATCGTCAGATGACTTCTGTACGGAGAACTGATGTGCCCTGTGTACGGAGATCAGTAGAATGTCCTTAGGATGTAGAAGGTTCTGCCACCTGGCTAAGACACACATCTGAAGAGAGATAATGATCAAGGGAAGGGACGGTGTCCCATGAAAGAAAATCATATGCAGAACGATTTCCTTAAGCCGAAGGAGCCTTGAGACCGAGGGAAAAGGCCATCCGGTCCAGTATGACCAGAAATGGTCTAAGAGGGAGGCTTACAGACCAAAGTGTGTCCTGGGTGGGTGCAAGATGAGTAGATCTCTGCAGCCCACCTCCCATAAGGCCGGCTTCTGTAGCCCTAGAGGCAGTGGGGGGGGTGGTGCTGGGGGACCCCCCGGAGGAGGTGTTGGAGAATAGGGGTGAGTCATAGCCATGTATCCAGAACAGATCACAGACGTTCTGTCCCCAGGGACTACCAAGTGAAATTGCTTGTGTGGTTAAACAAAAATCAAGAATGGGGCGGGGTCTGTGCCCAAGGAGTCTTCAGGTCACAGAGTGATCATCATGGCAGATTTGTCCGAGACGATGGCCGGCCGGTTGGTCAGGTCGGCCAGCAGGAAGGCACAAAATAAACCCCAGGGTCGTGTGTTGGCAGGTAGGCACCGGTGGGGAAGGAGGTGCCCTGAGGTCATCCGACCAAAATTCTGGGCTGATCCCTGCTCAACAAGAATTTTTCACCTGTCACCTAAATCCCTTGTATGTTTGTCTCCTGGCGGAGAAGCTTGCTGAAAGTGACATTGCCACATCTCTGTCTTCCTGTAACTTGGGAACTTGCATACCCTTCTCCCTCACGTGTGTGCATGTGCATGCGCTCTCTCTCTGGGTGCTTTTATCCAGTCTTGTTGCTTCAAGTACCGTTTAAACCACTCTGTCCACTCGTAACTTCATGTCCTGTCCGGACTGCTTCTGTGACATCAGACCCCTACCTGGAAAAGTTCCCTGGACATCTCCACCGAATCCTCTGTGTGTGTGTGTGTGTGTGTGTGTGGTGTCTAGAATTTAATTCCCAAGCGGAACTCTGTCTCTGGTTGGCTAAGCTGGCCCCCCACTGGGCACTTTTTCCCAGTCCACGAGAATCACCGTCCACCCAGTGGCCTCAGGTCCGTGAACTCATCCTGATTCCTGACGCGTCCTCTTCCCAGCAGCCTCCTGACACCCACGCGTGCGTGTGCACATGCGCACGCACACATGTAGATGCACGTGAACACGCACGCACACATGCACAAGTGCACACGGACACATGCACACGCACACGTGCAGATGCACGTGAATACATGGACAAGTCCACGCGCACATGGACGAACACGCATGCACGCACGCACACACACACATACACTTGCACAAGTACACGTGCACAAGCATGCGCATGCACAAGCACGCGTGAACACGCACGCACAAGAACACACTTGCACAAGCACACACGCACATGTGTGCACACACGCAACTCCCTTCCCTCCCCCAGCCCACCCGAACTCCCACCGTGTTCCTTGGGTTTCTGCTCCTTCCTGCAAATCAGGAGCATAGAGACAGGTTTTACTCTCGTCCCGCTGGTCCATTTTGCACACGAGGGCCAGAGTGGTCTTAACTCAGATGTACACAAGCTAAGGTCAGACTTTCCAGAAACACTTCAGTGCCTTCCGTCGCGGGGGGAGGGACTTCTTTCAGGGCTCGAGATACTCTTTCTAGCCTCAGCACCTTCACAGATGCTGTTCCCCAGAGGGAGCCCTTCCCTCACTCTTCCCCTACAAGGACGGTTACTTCTACGGTGTCGGCTGATGTCAGGCTGCACGTGAAGCAGTGAGTGGGCGTCCCTGTAGGACCCACGTGACCCCTCCCTCTCCTTCCTTTCCTCCAGTGGCTCTTGTACCGGTTTGGAATCTTCTCAGTGTCACTCTGCTGTGCCTCCTCAGGCCCCATGCTGACCACGAACAGAACGCTGAGTCTTCGCCCCACCCCCCCCCCCCCCCCAGGCTGACCCTGCCGCCAGGGATGGGACACGGAGACCTCTTCCCTTCTCCAGCCTGTGACAAGCGCTCGGGCCACAACAGTCCTGTCCTCCCTGTATGTGTCCAGTCCTCTGACGAATGGCCCGAAACGCGGCCTCACACCCCCTCAGCCCTTTGTACCCGCCGGAGCCCTGAGCCCAGAGCACCTACGGGGTGGCCACCAGGGTCAGCCCCCACACTCCTTGTGGACCTTCTCTGCATGTTTTCCGTGCCTCCTCTCAGCCCTTCTCTCTGTCCCAAGAAAATCCTCTTGCCAGGGGTTTTTCTGTACGTCCGCCACAATCTCAGCCGCGGCATTATTCTCCTCTGCATCGTCACCATCGTTTCAGCGGTTGGGGAAGGAAGAGCTAGGGCTTGCAGGCTCCGTGTGGGGGCATCCGAGAAGGCTTCCCGTGCTGCAAGGCTGGACCTTACGGGACGACCTGATGAGGCGAAACCTTGAAACTGGGGCTGTTGGGGATAATGGAGGGATCTGGCGACTGGGCTAAGTCGGTGGTGAGAGGGATCCAAGCTGTTCAGGGCTGTAGGGGAAGGGAGCCCTCCCTGGAGGTTTCTCAAGACTTCTGTGACCTTTATCACCAGCAGGAATTAATGTTTAACCAGCACAGCAGGCTGAACAAGCAAGGACAGGGAACCATGTTATTTCAAGCTACACGGAGTGATCTGTCCCAGAGCCAGCGGGTCTCATGAAGAATAAGCCCAGAAGGAAGTAGGATTCTCAGCAAGTAAGTCCCTGGCTTCATACTTCACTGGATTATTATTGTTGGAAACGGCGACATCTGTACCTTGACTCTTGGTCCCCAGGTGCTGACCGCTTGCCTGAGGTTAACTCCCCTGAGGACTGGAAGTCACTGTTGGTCCAATGCTTTTAGGCTGGCGTCTCGTGGGGCTGTCGGTGACACGGGGGCTGACAGGAGGTGCTCACACGTGCACGGTCACTTGTGCGGCTCCTGTGTGACGAGGGAGGTGCCGGGGATGATTTCCTGCCTGTCACTCGGGAGCCAAAGCAGGACAGATGTGGGCAACGTCCTGTCCTTACCCCCTGCTTCCCATGTGCTTTGGGGCCCCTCGTTCCCCTGAACCTCTGTTGAGCCTCTGTTTCTTCGTCTCTACAATGGGGATTTTAATAGTACCTGCCTTGTTAGGCAACTGGGATGATTAAATCCCATAATGCACTGGGTGTTGTATGGAAACCAATTTGACATTGAATTATATTTAAAAATTTTTTTAAATAAATCCCATAGGGGCGCCTGGGTGGCTCAGTCGGTCGAGCGTCCAGTTCTTGATTTCTGCTCAGGTCATGATCTCACGGCCATGGGATCGAGCCCTGAGTCCAGTTATGATTACAGAGTCTGGTTGGGATTGTCTCTCTCCTTGCCCCTTCCCCCGCTTACACGAGCCCTCTCTCTCTCTCTCTCAAAAATAAATAAAAATACACACTAAAAAATCATTATAAGAAGATACCATCCTTGAGAAGATTGTTCTTCTCCATCGGGCCTGAGTTAATGCTTCTGAGAGTTTAGCATGTGCTGCGGTTAACCTTCGTCTTTAATCGTATCCTCGTTAGACACGTGTGAAACCATGTCGGGAGAGGTGAGGACGGTCAGGCAAGACCTCCTAGCCTGTGAACATGAATCAGCACTTAGATGTTGTTATGGCACAGCCCGGCACCTGGCCCCCCGCCATTCTGGGAAAATGTCGCATTTTCAAAGCACTTACCATGTCCCAAGCACTAGAGTAGTCACATGAGCCCTTGGAGAGCAGGGAGGGGGGGTCTGGAGGGACAGGACCGGAGATTCAGGACCGTTGGCCAGAGGGGGATGGGAAGGGTGGAGATGGGGAGTGTCAAGGCACAGCTGGAAAGTGGCAAGTGCAGGACTGGGCACAGGGCGGAAGGCTCTGGGCTTCCAAGGTGGTGTGAGGGCACAGGAGGCATTGTCTAGACAGGTCTCCTCATGCACGGCCTTGGGGGACCCGGCGCTCCCACTCCTGAGTGTCTCTTAGCAGAGCAGGCTGAACCCGGGCTGACGCTCTGCCCTGTTCTTGGCCAGCCTAGCGATCCAGTGTGTTGGGCCCAGGAGGTGAGAGGTGGTGCTCTTGTTGCTGGGGGAAGTCCTTCCAGGGGTCAACCTTGTACTTGCTCTTAGGGCTCATGTGCGCAGAAGTCTGGGACAGGGGGGCACCCTAGAACTTTCACTCTGGCTGTCCTCACCGACTGGATTTTGAAACGAGGAACGTGTTGGAGCTCCTCAAAATGTAAATCATAACTTCCAGGCTTCTAAAAGTCACTAAATGGCGTGTGAAGAGACATCGCCATCTGCACGGGATGCCATCCCTGAGTTTTGCTGCACCCCGGCCTCTGGTGGCAGGGGACGGGCTCGAAAACACCGACGGTAGGTGAGACTGACAAAGAACGACGTGTGTCCACGCTGAACCAGGTCATCAACAAGTAACCTATTTATGTAGTTTGCTACTATATAAACCTGATGGAAGAATGCAAGTATACCTGAAGTATAATAAGCAAATCTTGGCACAAGTGTGAGGACAGATCAACAAATTCACCATCATAATGGAAAATTCTAACACACCATTAGTAATGAGAGGAAACTGAAAGGCTCATCAAGGCAACAAAAATATTAGTAGAGATTTGGAAAATCTCAACAAGTAACCATCTTGGTTTATTGGACATACTAGAGCCCCGCGCCGGATAGTTAGAAAATGCTTTCTTCTCAAGTGCACCTGAAACGTTACAAAAATTGAGGATGTATCGGTAGCAGACTTAAGTCTGAACGCCTGTCACAGAATCGCTATCAAACCAGCGTGTCCTCTCCCCAGTTCAGTTCTATTCCGTTCAATTCCATTCCATTCAAGTCAATTCAAGTCAATTCAGTTCAGTTCAATTCAATTCAATTTATATTAAAAAAAAAAAAAGTAAAAATTGCTATACATGTCTGGAGTTCTTTTACGTTTATTTATTTATTTTGAGAGAGAGAGCGCTGACACGTGAGCAGGCCACAGGAAGAGAGAGAGGGAGAGAGAGAGAGAGAGAGAAAGGGAGCAGGGGAGGGGCAGAGAGAGAAGGAGAGAGAGAATCCCAAGCAGGCTCTGAGCTGTCAGTGCCGAGTCCGACACGGAAAGGGATCCCACAAACCCTGTAATCGTGGCCTGAGCTGAAACCAAGAGTAGGACACCTAACCAACTAAGCCAGCCCGGTGCCCCAAAAGCATCTAGTTTTAAATGCTGATATTGGATGTTGAAAAAGGACAGAAATCGAGCCAATCACTCAGCTAAAGGCGGTAGAAACATCACAACAGAATGAAGATAAGTTGAATGCAGGCAATAATTCAGCTTAAGAGGAAAAATCAACGAAAAAGAAAATAAAGGTAGATTAGGACAGACCAAAAAGCCGCAAGTTTTTTTTTTAAGACTAATAAACTAAAAGCAACTCTGCCAACCTTAACCAACGAAGAAAAGGGAGGGAAATAAATAAATAAATAAATAAATAAAATTGTAAGGAAAGGGGACATCATTGTAGATTCAACCAAGCAAAATGGTAACGCGTGTATTATTAAAACAGACAAACCCTTGTCCTGAAATTTAAAAATTTGCTGACATAGCACGAAGGGGAAATAGAAATCTTACTGAATGATCCCAAATGATAAACAAACTGATTTGTTAAAAATATTTCCTCAAACGTAGGAGGAGGGGCAAATAATGTTTACATGTGACTTGTCACACTGTAAGTGATTGGATAATGCCGAATTTCAGAACTATACAAACTGCTTCAGAGAATTTAAAAAAAGAAGGGATTATCCCCAATCTGTGCGACCACAGAATCTGACCCTAAAACCAGAGAAAACCCACGTTAGCAGGAAAAATTACAGTGTTATTCGTGAGAAAGAAGGTACAAATTCATGCAGTTAACTCGCTGTAGTTTTATCCCAAGAATAAATGGATGTTTGAAAATTAGAAAACTTGTTAATGACATTTATCATATTAACAATTTAGAGGAGGAAAACCATGTGAGTTTCTCTTTAGATGCAGAAACTATTTTGATACAATTGAACATCAATTATAATAAAAGTAGGAATAGAAGAAACCTCCTAATAATGAATTTCCAATAAAACCCTGTCATTTAGTGAAATGTTAGAAGCATTCTTTTTAAAGCCAACAAGGTGAGGACATTCACCACAACTGCTTCTATTCAACAGTGTCACAGAGGGACATCTAGGAAATAGGGCCAGGCACATATAGAACCTGAAATTTTAAGTTTTCCAGTAGTCACATTTAAAATTTTTTAAAAATCCAAAAAAAAAAAATTAAAAAAAAAATCTACATGCACTGCAGTAGAATGAAAGATTTTATGTAACACAACAAAGTGAAATGTAGTCCTACATTCAAATCGTGTAACAGGGAACATTTTTACACTGCTTCGGTTTTGAGATTTGAATGTAAATGATTACATAAAATGAAACATTCGTTTTCTCAGTGGCACTGGCTGTGTTTCAAGGGGCCCTTCCTTAGGCAGGTGCGGCTTGTGCCTATGACACTGGAGAGCACAGTCCTAGACAGTGTAATCAGGCAAGAAAAATAAATAAGAAAAAGGACTCGAAAGAACATTATCACAGTTCACAGGTGATATGGTCCTTCGCAATGAAATCCACCTTGAATTAACAGACAAATTATTACAACTTTTTAAAATTTTTTTAACGTTTATTTATTTTTGAGACAGAGAGAGACAGAATATGAATGGGGGAGGGACAGAGAGAGAGAGGGAGACACAGAATGGGAAGCAGGCTCCAGGTTCTGAGCCATCAGCCCAGAGCCCGACGTGGGGCTCGAACTCACGGACCGCGAGATCGTGACCTGAGCTGAAGTCGGACGCTTAACCGACTGAGCCACCCAGGCGCCCCATATTATTACAACTTTTAAGAGAATGTCGTTAGGTGGCCGGAAAAAGGATGAAACATACAAAATCAATTGCAACTCTATACCAATAAACAGTTACCTTCTTTTCTCACTAACAAGAAAGATCATCTTTCTACATATTTAGGAGACATTTCCTTTCCATTGCAGATATGTGCTTGTATTTCTATTGAGTTGTCTTTCTTTTATTGAAATGTCTTCTTAATTTTATGAAGCCTAACCCGTAATTAGCAATTTGCATCTTAAATGCCTCCCTCCTCTTTCTAATTTGTACAGTTTGCAGAATAGATTTTCTCAACAGTAATGTAGTGACACTTGATGATCTTTTATGGTTAGCTGGCTAAGTGAATCATTTATGAAATCGTTCCCCTTCAAGGCCATAAATATATATTTCTGTTGTCCTAAAAATTTTGCCGTTCACAGTGAAGGCTTTAATCTGTCAGAAACCTATTTTTTGTATATGGGTTGAGGAGCAGGTTTAATTTCATTTCTTCCAAGTAGTTGACCAGTTGCCCAGCACCGTTTCATAATGTGTTCTCTCTCTATCAATCTACAATTCTACATTTGTCAATTCTCCATATCTTTCCGGGATTTTTTTTTCCAGGCTGTCTATTCTGTTTAATTGGTCAGGTGTCTGCCTTTGCAATCAAAACCATGACATTTTTCCAGCTTCCTCAGTCATAAGTGTAGAGCAAGACTGTAATGTCCTTCTTTCTCGACAGTATGCTGGCCGTTCTTAGACCTTTGCTTTTGCATTTATATACTTTTTAAAATTTTCTGATGTTTATTTATTATTGAGAGAGAGAGAGAGACATAGAATCCAAAGCAGGCTCTAGGCTCCGAGCTGTCAGCACAGAGCCCGACACGGGGCTCGAACCCACGAACTGCAAGACCATGACCTGAGCTGAAGTCGGACGCTTACCCGACTGAGCCACCCAGGCGCCCCTTGCATTTATATTTTGTCGTCAAATATCTGTGTTGGGATTTCGATTCTGATGGCATCGAATCTGCGAATCGTTTTGAGGAAAGTGGATGTTTCTATGCGTGAACAGACATCAGTTCCCATCTATTTAGATCTACTGTAATGGCTCCTGTCGATTTTTATAAGTTTCTTCATCCGGTTTTGCACGTCTTTTGTTAGGTTTTGTTAGATTTTCTCCTGTCTTCCGGTTCCTACTGTAAGTCCTGTCTCGCCACGATCACTGTGGATGGGCGAAGAAGCTGGCCGCCGATAATACCTCACAGGCGGTGGAGACAGGTGCAAGCCCAGTGTACCCCGTGGGCAACGATGTTTTGAAGCACTTAGATTAGGCATGCCAGGGCCCTGCCTTAAACCTTCTGGCGACTGCTTTCTCTGCAAACGTTGGCTGGGTCCCCGGCTTCCAGCCTCCTGTCTGGGCTGTGCCCTCTTCTCGAGCTTTGCAGCGCTGGTCACCATTGACAACTATGGATTTCTCCCTCTGTCTATTCTTTCACTGTCTGCCTCCCAGCAAGTAGGTTTGCCGTGTCCAGCATGAGGGCAGGCTGGCCCGCTGGCAAGGAAGATGCTTGCTGTGTGACCCTGCCTCATGGCCTAACCTCTCTGGGCCTCAGCTTCTCCATCCATGCAATGGCGATGAGAATGTCTACCTTGTAAAGTAGTTGAGAGGGACTGAATGATTTTCTGTAGAAATCCCTGTAACGAAGCCTTTATAAGTGCTAGGTGTTATGAGGGTGACTCTTTATGGAATGGAAGATTTCACTCGATTCTCACACCCCCTTGACCAGAGGTCCGTGCTGGGGTCAGCCCCTCACCATACCTGTATCCTCTCTGCATCGCCTCCTGTCTTCAACCAGGGTTTACCAAGCAGAGTACTGGGAGTGGCCCTCTCTAGACCCCTTGCTGGGTCTCCAGACCCCAGGCCCCTTGCTGGAACCCCTGTGTGTGAAGCCACCTGCCGTGGGCCCGGCCAGCTTTGTCCAGCTTGCCGCTCTCTCGGCCCGCAGAGCACCTGGTCCCGCCTGCCTCTTGTCTGCAGGAGCACATCTCAGTGCCGGGGGATGAACAGCCTCCTGTCCTCACCCAGCCACCGAAGGAGGGTGGGGAGCTCCTCGCCAGCCCCCCACAGCCCCGCTGCCCTCCTGCCGCAGGCTCCAAGGCCTCTGCCCCTGACTGTGAGCTGCATGTATGTGCATGTATATGTGTGCGGTGGACGCATGTGCATGCACACGTGTGTCGTAGGAGCAGACAGTCCTGCCTGCCCCTCCTGATCTGAGTGAGCTCTGCCAGGCCCCTTTCCAAGGTTCCCAGGGCTCTGCGCACACCGCGATAGAGAAACGAACCCTGTCCCTCGTGTTTCACTGACCAGCCTGCCTGAGGGGGCGGAGAAGAAAGGGAGCCCGAGAACTCTTGCCTCTTGTAACAGCGTGGATGGACCTTGCAGCGTTATGCTAAGTGAAATAAGCCACGCAGAGAAAGATAAATAACCACATGATCTCATTAATATGTGGAATCTGGAAACCAAGCCAAACAGAACGCAGACTCATAGATACAGAGAACAGACTGGCATTTCCAGAAGGGAGGGGGTGCTGGAGGAGGGAGCATGGACGAAGGGGGTCCGGAAATGCAAACTCTGAGCTGCGCATTGGGATGTTACTCACCGCGTGGGGGCTCACAGTCGGTCGCATTGTAGCAACTTGGTGTGCGACACCTGTAACTAGACTCATCCCTGGTGGTCATTTCACAATGGCTGCAAATGTCCCATCGCTACATGGTACACCTGAAAGGATCATACTTTGGGATGTCAATTATACCTCAATTTTTTTTAAAAAAAGCCAAGTGCGTTACTCTACACCATGACAAAGCATTAGAAAATATATCTTGGGGTGTCTGGGTGGCTCAGTCAGTTAAGGGTCCGACTTCGGCTCAGGTTATGATCTCAAGGTCGGTGAGTTCGAGCCCTGCGTCGGACTCTGTGCTGACAGCTCGGAGCCTGGAGCCTGCTTCTGATTCTGTGTCTCCCTCTCTCTCTGCCTCTCCCTGGCTCACGCTCCGTCTCTCTCTCTCAAAAGTAAATAAACATTAAAAAAATTAAAAAAAAAAATACAGAGAGAGAATGAGAGAGAACAGGGTTTTGAATCCCAGGAACCTGGCACAAATCCTCACCTCCCCGGCTTCTCTCTGATCTGGACTAAACTGATGGCCCAGGGCTGGCCTGAAGGCATCCTCCTGACTCATCTTGCCTACCCTGGGTCCTTCCTCGCCCCGAGAAAGAACCAGGGAGCCTGCAGTTTCCCAGGGGGTTGCCTTGAGGGTGTGCAGGAGTCCGGATTGAACACAGAGCACTGGGAACATAGAGCCCTTTCCCTGTGGCCTCTTGCCGCTGGCCCCTGCAAGGTTCCGCTGTGTCCTTTGGCCCTGGGCCGCCCCCACCCAGCCCTCAAGTCTGGGGTGGAGAGCAGGAGGGAGGGAGAGGTTGCAAGATGTTGCTGCCGGGTAAATAGGCAGAGCAAGCCGCTCTGATTGGCTTTGGGGAGGCGGACACTGTCTATATAAATGGTGATTGCATCCTCTGTGCCTTTTAACTGTCACGGAGGAGAGGAGAGAGAAGGCTGCCTGTGAGTACTGCTCTTTGTCCTTATAGCCTGGGGTCACCAGAGCCCCTGGAGAATTCCAGCTCCTGGATGGCTGTGACCCTGGGGTGGGGTGGGGGTAGGGGGCTGGACTTGGCTTGTTCATTCCAGCCTGGTTGATTTCCTCTGGCCGGGACGGCTTGGCATCGGGCGGTGGGCCGGTGGGGCACACCATAGGGACTTTTTATTGAAATGGGTGCCAACCTAAGTCACCTGCCTTTTCGTGTTACTCCGAGCAACAGGTCAGGTAAAGAGACAGAAACTTCGGATGGTTTTTTTAGCCGGTGTTCTCTGAGCCGTAACAAAGTGAGTGGAAATGAGTTTCCGGGCTGGTTCGTGGTATATGTGGTGCCCACGGAGGCTGGGGTGGGGGGTGGGGTGGGGAAGGAGGACCCCGTCTGCATGGCGGGCAAAACACGTCCCCCCTACCCCCAGGCTCCTGCCCTCAGTGCCAAGGACCGCTAACAGTCCTCCCTCAAAATGCTTATAAACACCGGCTCTGATGTTTGTCAGCGGCCCCCGGGGAATACAGTAGGTGGTCAATAATGAGAGCTATAGAATTAATCAGCACGCCAACTGCAGGTGGGAATGCCCCTGCCTGGGATGTATTATTTTCTCCGGTTTCCGAGGGACATCCGAGCAAAGGATATGAGTCCCCCCCCCCCCCAAATCCTATTCCTCTCTTAAAGGCTTCAAGCCCTGGGTGCTTGTGCTTGGTTTCTCATTCATATCAGCAGGATCTTGCCTCCGGAAGAGAACGAAGGCTAAGGTCCCGTGGGGACATCAAAGCTGGTCTCTGTGGGTTTCCGGGGTGCCAGCGAGACATAGGCTCTTTCTGCCCGAGGGTGGCCCGTGAGGCCCCCGGGCAAAGACAGGTGACATCTGGGACAGTTAACATGGAGGCAAGCTGAGGAGGACGGTTCTGAACGAGAAAAAATCGTGTCCTTGACTGTGGCCACTCCCTCTCTTCTGGGCACGTGGTGGGTGTGCCTTGGGCAGCAGCCAGTTTGATGATAATAATTACAAAAAAAAACCCCACAAAAACCAAAAAACCAAGATCCTGCCAACCCCCTACAAATTCAAATAAACGGGTGGGGGTGGTTATTTATGTTTCCCCCTCTTCAAGGTGTTGATCCTTCTGAAGGTTTTCCCCTATGACGTTTGGAAACTCTGTTTGCATCTGGTGGCGAGTTTGGGGAAAGACTCCAGGAAAATTAAGAGTCTGTGGATATCTTATTTATTTAAGTTTATTTATTTATTTTCAGAGAGAGAAAGCACAAGTAGGGGAGGGGCAGAGAGGGAAGGAGGGGGAGAGAGAGAGAGAGAGAGAGAGAGAGAACCAGGCAGACTCTGAGCTGTCAGCACGGGCACGGAGCCCAGCGCAGGGCTTGAACCCACAAACCGTGAGATCATGACCTGAGCTGAAGTCAGACGCTTAACCGACTGAGCCCCCCAGGCACCCCACGACTCTGTGGATATTTGAGGAGAGAGGTCCTGAAATTTTCAAGGTGCTCATCCGCATTTCTGGACGGGAATGCTCGGGCCACGAGGGGGCCGTCGGAGGGACCGGTCGGGGCTTCTGAGTGCCCACACCCACGAGTAAAACTACCTGTGAGCCGTGTGGGCTTCCCTGAGCCCTCTTCCTCCTTTCCAGAGCAGGGATAGTCTTGCTACTTTGCAAAGCCATCGTGAGGATTGAGAGCACAGAGTTTCAGTGTTCACGCCGGTGCCCCGTGTGTAGTGACTGTCTCAGCATTTGCTCGGGGGCACGGGGGACCGCAGATCTGTTACAGCCTCTGCCCGTTTCTGTCTCAGCTGGGCTGAGCCCAGCTGGGGGCTCAGGTCAGACACCGTCTATCACACGTGGTGAACGGGGAGCACCCAGACCACACTCTGGGGGGGGGGGGGCAGGCGCTGCCTCTCCAGCCTGGCCCAGAGCCCCCTCTGGGTGGGCACAGGGAGGGGGCCGTGCAGGAGCCTATGGCCACCCGGCCACAGAGGTCAGGGGAGGAGGCTGGCTTCAGCATCAGAAACGCCAGCACCCGCTGCTCCCGTGATGGGTTGTATGGCCGTGATCAGGGGCACCAGCCCCCCTGAGCCTTGGTCACATGGCAGCAGTAACACTCTGGGCAGGATCATCGACATTGCTAAATGACATAAGGCATATGACAAATTGAGCAGAACTTAGACAACAGAGATTCATCTGGTTTCTCGGAACATAGGATGTGGCAACTGAGGGGAAACATTTTCTGGGCTTTGAACTCGGGGTAACCTCAAACACAGGTTTCTTAGCAACACCGGGGACAGGCCAGCGGCCACCCCCCAGGAGTAATGGGGAGTTCACAGTGAATTCAGGACTCAGGATTTACCACTGAACTGATTTGTGTGTGTGTGGGGGGGGCGGGGAATGGAGGCTTCCCAAACAGTGTACCAAAACATACTGAATCGACTCACAGTGGCAGGTGTCATATATTTGGAATAGATGATAAATCAATATGTGATGTGGCCACGGGATGTGACCGCTGTAATGAAAAGAAGCGACCAGCTAGAATGGCACTGAATAGTCTCAGGTCCATGGAAAGGGCAGATGGCTGTGGCCTTTTGTGAACTGCTAATGTGGCTGCAAGAGAGTAAGAGGAAAAGGGGGTGAGAATTTTAAGGGGGAGGAGAGGCGCTTTCCCTTAAGGAAGAGTTTCTTCTGGAATTGCACTGAAATAAAATGGAAAACGAGGGGAGGTAATTAAAGTTGGACTCACTGGCTCTTTCTTGCATAAAGCCGTTTAATAGCAAACACAGAGGGTATTATGCTAAGTGAAATAAGTCAGGGAAAAGACAGAGATCATATGATTTTACTCAGATGTGGGATTTAAGAAGCACAACAGATGAACACAGGGGAAGGGATGGAAAAATAAGATTAAAGAGAGGAGACAAACCATAAGAGACTCTTAAAAAGAACAAATGGGGGGGCTGCTGGAGGGGAGGTGGGGGCATGGGCTAAGTGGGGGACGGGCATTAAGGAGGGCACTTGTCGGGATGAGCGCTGGGCGTTGTATGTAAGTGATGAATGACCGGGTTCTACCCCTGAAATCATTATGACATTATGTAATGACATTATATATTAACTAACTTGGATTTAAATTAAAAAAAAAACAAAAAGTTGGAAGCAGAAACAGATGTGAACAAATGAGAAAAGCTAGCGGACACGGGGTGTTCGTGCTTGCCAAGGCTGATGGCGGGTGGGTGACGTTTCTGTGTCATCCTGGGTCTTCCGGAAAGAAATGGACAATGTGCAAAAGAACTGAATGCGTTACACCTCCTGATTTCCATTTGGGGATTGACATCTCTGGGGGACAAATTCAGTAGGAAAAGGAAGCGACATGCCATTTTTCACGGCAATGCCACCTTCACGCAGACAAGGGACAGACCACGTGGGAGGTGGGACGGTGTTCAGGGACACCATGAGCCCTGCCCGGCAGGTGTTACTAAGAGGAGAGTGTGCACTTTTTTTTTCTTTTTGTATTATGACCAAATAATACACGTACCTTGATGACAACTATACGAATTATCTGAGGTCAGGACACCGTAATAATATCAACAGGTTTGTGGCCAACATGTTTTTTCCCTCTGAAGTCGCGTAGGGTATTCGATTTCTCAGTTGGCTGTTTATTACGTCGCGATACGTTTGCACAGGTGTAGGTGGACGCAGCAGTGTCTGACCACGGGACTAAAAGTGAAATCGTGGCACGCATGGCTGCTATCCGTACAGAACTGGCAGGCCAGGAAAACACTTGGACAGGTGTTCTTTAGCCAGCGCATGATCGAGAAGCCACTCAAAGTTCCCTCCTCTTTCCCGTCCAAAGAGCAAGGCCGTCCCCGAAGCTGGATCTGTCCCGGGTGGGGATTTCCTCCGGTTTCTCCCACGCTGCGCTGGGGTTCTGTCACCGCCAGATATTCGGAACGGGCCGGGACTCCTTTCTCACGTGCTGATTTCCCACCATCAGTGGCAACAGATGGCAGACGCAGACAGCCTTAGAGACTGCCCGCAGCGTCCCGCGGCCCTGCCCGGTTGACAGGGGAGGGAGCAGGTGCAGAGAGACCAGGAATTTGGTGTCAGTGGTGCAGCCTCTTTACAGCAGAACCAGGACTCAAGCCCGTCTACTCTGATCCCAGATGCACGTTCTTTCTCCTGCCCACGGCTGCTAGGGAGGAAGGGCACAGCCCCGTAGAATTGCAAGTTGAAAAACCCGATTCTGCACAGTGTAGCAGGGCAAGTCTCTAAGGTGGGCCGTGCTGGCCAGTTAGGAGGAGGAGGCTTCCTGGGCGTCAGCACTGACCTGGTAGAAAGCCCCCTGCCCACCAGCTCAGGGCCCTTGCCAGATTAATGTTTATGCAGCCTGCTTAGAATTCTCAGGATCACTGCCATCCAATAAACTGAAGATGCGGGTGCGGGGGGAGGGTCAGCCTCCAGCAGAGAGCCGCGGCGAGTGTGTGTCGTGTCATGACCACCAGCTAAGCCGGGGAGGCCCCGTGCGAGCTGCCTTGATCCCTACAGCCTCTGGGAAATCTTTACCGGGAGCTCAGAGAGAGGAGACGGGTTTCCTGAATTTTAGTCTCACGTGTTTCTGGGTTTGTCAAGCCCTACTCTGGCCAGGGCTGTGGGGGACGGGCCGAGCCTGTGTCCGAATCCACTACATTCATCAGGGACCAGGTCAGAGTGCAGGGCCCAGCTGTGTCCCTGGCTCTCGGTGCCAAGGCCTGGCCATGTGCTCCAGGCATGGTCATGGTCCCAACGAGGTTATTGAGAAGATTAAGAAGAGAATAGACGCTAAGAGCTTCCCACGGTGCTTGGTACCTGTGAGCTAATATAGATGCTGACCATTCTCTAAACCAGGGAGAGTCCCGGGCACCTGGTTGAGCGTCCGACTTCAGCTCAGGTCACGATCTCACGGTTCGTGGGTTCGAGCCCTGCGTCGGGCTCTGTGCTGACAGCTCGGAGCCTGGAGCCTGCTGCGGATTCTGTGTCTCCCTCTCGCTCTGTCCCTCCCCTGCTTGTGCTCTCTCTCTCTCAATCTCTCAAAAATAAATGTTAAAAACAATTAAACCAGTGCGAGTCCCTCTTTCAACAAGGACACCCCAATTTACATGGAAGTAACTGCACGTGTGGAAGACAGAGGTGTGTGTGTAATAGGGAGTACCGGACTTCATTCCTGGAACCACCGGGAAGGGTGCTTTGGCGTGAAGGATGGAGTGCTTGGAAGGACACGGCTTTGTGCCTGAGCTTTGCCACCACTAGTTTCACATCTGGGAAGGGCCCTGACACCTCTGAGCCCTGACCTTTCACATTTCCCACCTGCAAAATTAGGGCGCCTCTGAGCACGGAGCCTGACGCGGGGCTCGATCCCGTGAACCACGAGATCGTGACCTAAATCGAAAGCAAGAGGCGGATGCTTCATGGACTGAGCCATCCGGGCGAGCCCCCACCCAAACCCCTATTTTTTTAATACAAAGTTTTACCTGAGCGCCAACTCTGTATGGGGCGTGTATCTCCCAGGGGCGCTCCGAGGTGGGCATTTTCACCCGGCTCCTTTGCGCCGGGCTGAGAGGGAGCCTCGGGAAGGGCAAGGAGATACCACGGCATCTCTGTGACAGAAGAGGTGACCTCGGGGCCTCTCGGGGGCTTGTTGGGATGCTTCATCTGCTGCATAGTCCCTGAAGAAGACACTAATTTAAAGGACGTAAAGCTCCCATGTGGCTTGTTAACTAGAGTCCTAAGAGTTACAGAGGCGCGTACGGGGTCTCTTTTAAGGCTAATTGAGACCTAGTCGCCCTTATTGCTGGAAGGCTCTCATTGCTAGAAACTTCCTCATGCTCTCGGCTAGAAGCGTTCCTCATGTTGGCTGGATGTATGCTCTTGTACCCACAGAGAAAACATTCGTCAAGGAACCAGGTGACTCGGGAAAATCTGCCCAATTACTTTTGTGCCCACATTGATACTGATGTACTTGGGGGGAAAGAGACAAGACCTCATGGGCCCGGAGGCAGAAGGGTTTGTTTGTTTGTTTGTTTGTTTGTTTTTCATCATAATTATGGTTCGTTTTCCCTAGAATAGTATAAAAAAAAACTAAACCCTTCATTGTATCAAGTTTCCTGGAAGGTCAGGAAAGGTTGACTGAGTGCCCAGCCCCCCGGGGTTTGAAAAGACCATGGCTTGGGAGCACCAGCAAGTAGGACCACGGACAGACACAGAGCACCTTGTCCCAGCCCGTCTCCAGCCCTCCCAGTGGGACAGCGCCCCCCCGGCACCCCAACTGCGGACTTGGTTGGTCCTGTCAGTTCAAGTGCATCATCACTGCAGTCCCACGGGTGCCCTGCCACCCTACCCCGTACCTGTGAGACACCACCTGGGGCCTGGCTTGGGTTCTGGCCAAACCACCATGGCCAAGGCTGATCCATGGTCTGCGGGGGCCGCTGGGACCAGAGGAGAGGGAAGCTGAAGTCCAAGGTGAAAATTCAGGGTCTAGGCTGGGGAAATAGAGTCGTTATTGAGGCTGGAGGGCCAGAGGCTAGGCATGACCTGGATATTAGGGACGCAGGTGGGGGTGGGCCAGGGTTTCTCGGGGGAGGGGCCCGTTGTTCCTGAGCAATTGTCTCTTGTGGCAGATACGTGGTCATGGGCTCGTGGTTAGAGCTGTCTTAAAGGTAGAGAGTAGGGTACCATATACCATATTTCAAAACCCAAATGTTTAGAGGGCCAGAAGATTTTCCAATCATCTGCTCATGTATTCCCTCATTCATTCCTCACTCAGCAAGCATTTGAGGCCAGGTCACTGGCCCTGGGTCAGTGATTGGTCCTGAGAAAGCAAAAATCAACAGCTGAGGACTGTGCGTGGAGAAGCCCCAGTTAGCAGCGGATGTCAGGGGAATGAGAAATCACAAAACCAAGCAACCCCTGGCTCAGGCAGGAGGCATGAGGGGGGGCAGGGGGGCTCATACCTTCCTGAGTGTGTGGGGCCAGAGCTGGGCACTGACCCAGGGGCTGGGGAGCCAGAAGTTCAGGGACAGGCCGGGCTTGTCCGCACGCAGCACAGCAGGGATGGAGGCAGCCGGCCAGCCCTGTGATCGGCTTATGTCCACGGAAGAGCTTCCGAGGGCCGGGAAAGACATGAGACACAAACTCTGTCATTGTCTACACCTCCCAGCCAATATTTGCCCGGCTTGGGGGCATGAAATATCAAACCGCTTCAAAACGAGCACAAGATTCTCTGTGGCTTTGCACTAAGAGCCTTCTGGAGAGATCTCAGGGGGACACAATTGGCAAGTAAGTGGCAAAACGACTGGAAAATAGCGACTGGGTCTCATCTTATGGGTGGAAGGGGACGATTTCTTTTGGGGGCGAGTCGGGGTGTGTGTGTCTGTTTTTCCTGAGGCATCTCCTGTTGGCCGTCCGTCTGTGCCATTTCGTTCCCACTGGAAAGGAGCAGCCGATTCTCCGAGAACCAAAGCATCTTTCCCCATCCTTCCCAGGTCCCCGTGCTGGGTCTCCAGCTTGTGCACGTGCCTCCCCTCAGCAGTGCAAGTGCCCCGAACATTTACTTCGCAAGGCGTTTTTCGTAGTCATTCGCCCAGGACGAATCATAAAGGCAAAGATACTGAGATTTGATTACCTAAAAAGTGAAATCCTCATAGGTCAGAAGAAAATTACCAGCAAAATTAGGTCAGATAAAAAATGAAGAGAATGTCTGCAAAATGTATCACTGACCTGAGGCCGAGCCAATTATAGTAGAGCTTTTACGATGAAATGAACAGGGGCGCCTGGACAGCTCAGTCGGTTACATGTCTGACTTCAGCTCCATGAACCGGTCCATGAGTTTGAGGCCCGCGTCGGGCTCTGTGCTCACAGCTCGGAGCCCGGAGCCTGATTCGGATCCTGTGTCTCCCTCTCTCTCTGCCCCTCCCATGCTCATGCTCTGTCTCTCTCTCTCTCCTCAAAATGAATAAACTGTTGAAAAACAGTCCTTTGAGGTAGTGCTGTTACTGTCACTATTTTTTTTTTTTAGGTGACATTTGCCACTGTGGCACTTTCCACCAGGTAGTGCAGCCAATGACACCTGAGTCAGAGGCCTTTGGCTCTCAATACTGCCATGTTGGCCAATGGGTTGCACCAACTCTTTCTCCTAAGTCAGGGGAAAATGGGAGCGACCCAAATGTTCACGGTGGAAGTGCGTTGTGAATGTAGCACAGACACGCTGTGAACTACGATACAAGCCTGAGAAATCACATGGTAGAAAAACATGTATCCACATGGGGCATGCGCTCATAATCGCTCAGCGAGAAAGCAAGCTGGCAGAAAGGTCTTCAAATCCATACAGTTTTAGCTGAATTCAAATCATGTCAACCTGAACTCCTTTGATCCGGGGTAAAAACCAAGTTTTATTCTCTGTGCAGAATTTGAGATATTCAGCGGCTCCCAACGAAAAATGAAGTTCAAAGCCTGCAGGGCCAGGGAATGATAAACCGGAAGATGAAGCTTTGCGGCTTTGCACTCAGAGCCGTTGGAAAGTCTGGCCATGATATTCTGGATGATGAGCAGAACCTTCCCTGGCCCTGAGCTTATGAAACGCAAAGGTGCGCTGGGACTTTGGGCGATCACTGTGGTTTGTTCGCATTCACTCTTGCTAGAACTTGGAACCTTACTTTATATCGCAGTCGCTGCCACTCGTTCACTAAGGTGAAAAATATATCCCCAAATGGTAACACAGATGAGGGTTTGTTCTAACAATCCATCTCGAAGGGAGCTGGAAACTTCCGACGACATCCATTGGGCCGCTCACGCAGCGGGGAGCACCGTGGAGAGAGCACCAAGGAATGGAAAGGCACCGTCAGACTGACTCACCTCTGCTAAGATGCCCTCCTGGCGCGAACTTTCGTCAGGCCTCTGTGGGCGTCTTCGTTCGTGCTCACTTCGGCTTGCTGAGCCCAGGTTTAGCGAGGAATCCTGCTAGCCAGCTCATCAAGGAAGGCTCCACCCTCCATATCTTCTTCCCCCACCCTGGACACCATGCCAACGTGCTCTGAGGAACGTTCCATCTACTTCCTACCTCCCTGTCGGCTGTGAGTCCCCACGTGTCCTGGTGCGTTACGAGCTAAGCTCTGTCTCCCTCCCCCGTTGCAATAGTCTTGAAAAAAATCTTCTTGCGTTTAACAAGTGTCCAGGGAATCATTTCTCTTTACCACCTTTGACCTCATACAGATTGTCAAAAAATAAAAAAATAAAAAAAATCCACAGACACCCAGCACGGACCGTGGGCAACAATGGAAGACGTTCCGGAGTTGTGACCCCAGGTTCACCGCTGTGCTGCCCCCCATCCAGCACTTACTCCCCTGGGCAAGTCAGTCGTGAATTATAAAGCTTTCAACTATGGGTGGGATTCAGAAATGCGCCCCTTGCTCAGCACACAGTGGTCTCTTGCAAATACAGGGAACGTTCTGGAAGGACATGCATCAGCATTCTGAGCGGCGGGATTCCGGGTGAATGGTTTTCTCTGTGTCGTCCCAGTTTCCTGCTTTGATCTCACGTGTGCAAATTCACCTACTTGCTAAAACCCGTCTGTAGTCCCCAAATCAACGCTCCTGGCGCTTTCCTGACCACTCCGAACGCGCACGCGTGTAGCCCAATGACACACTTGAGGTGCTCGGCGTGGTCGTTTCCCGCTGGGGTGACCCGCCCTCCGCCTTCCTGTGTCAACCAGGGGTCTGTGTTGTGCGAAGCCTTTTGTGTTATTAACGCTTCTGTGTTATTCTTGGTAGTGCCGCCGTTTACGAAATGGCTCAGAGAGAAGGTGCTGAAGCTGGGCATAGGGGTTCTCCATGTGCAAGGTGCCGTGCGCCTTCGGGAGAAAACGCCTGTGTTAGGGAAGCTTCGTTCAGGTATGAGTTACAGAGCAGCTGGCCATGAGTCCAAACTTAGCGAATCAATCAATGTCAAATCCAGTATCTCTAAGAAAGACATAAAGGGGCGCCTGGGTGGCTCGGTTGGTCGAGCGTCCAACTCTTGGTTTCTGCTCAGGTCACGATCCCAGGGTTGTGGGAAGGAGACAAGAGCCTGCTTAAGATTTCCTCTCTCTCTCCCTGCTCTCCCATTCTCTAGGCAATTCTATATATATATATATATATATATATATATATATATATCTGTATATTTCTTATAACATAATTATATAATGTGATGTATTGATTGGTTGACAAATGTGACCTGAGACACAAGACCCTCACCCTGCGTTTCCCCTTGGAAACGGTCCCATGTTCTCTAATTCAGTGTCCATGGAGACTTTGTGGAACCTAACTACCACGAGTACCCAGAATCGCCCGCGTTGTACTGACATCGTGAGGGAGGACAGCACTGTGTTTGAGAAGCAGGTTGCATACAGGAGTGCGGTCCCTGCTGGGCTGGCATCGTAAGGAAGCAGACACTAGCTGATGGGAACTTGCGCCCCCCGTGCTCTGGGCCGAGGGCCTGACGTGTGCACTTCCACGCCTTCCTGAGGGGTCGGCATTGCCATGTGTGTCTCTCGTGCGGGCAGAGAGGCTCAGAAGGTTACGCTCGCTTGTCCCTGTCCGCTGGCTCGCAAGGGTCGAGGCCGGACTCAGTGGGTTGGTGGTCGTCATCAAGGTTGGGACGGGCCAGGAAAACGGTGTGTACTTCCCGCCCCTTTCACCGCCGCAGACGATGAAAAGTCGGGAGTGGCTGGTGAGCGGTAGAACCAGCGGTCTGCCGCCGTGTCCAAATCCAGTGGTGCGTCCACCCATCTGGACACGGAGGGAGGTGCTCCTGACCCGGAATCTGGGGGTTTCCATGGCTGCCCAGGCGGTCCTAGCAGTCAGCTTGCTGGTAACTGCCCGACCCCAGTTGAGACACTGTCCTGTTTGCTAACTGATTTATTTTCTCTCGCGGTGAAGGTCCTGCCCCTGGCGGAGCCCACGCACCATGAACTCAAGCGAATTCCGGAGGAGAGGAAAGGAGATGACGGACTTTGTGGCGGACTATTTGGACGGCATCGAGGGACGCCAGGTCTACCCCGACGTGCAGCCTGGCTACCTTCGGTCGCTGGTCCCCTCTACTGCCCCCGAGGAGCCAGACGCGTTTGAGGACATCATCAATGACGTTGAGAGGATAATCATGCCAGGGGTAAGTGTGTCCCCAAGGCTGGAAGAAGGGAGGGCTAGCCGTGAGGTAGCACCTACTGGGCACGGGGCAGGTCTCACGTGCTATTCTCCCTGGTCCTCACAGCCCCCTTGCTGGAGAGAGACTTATCATTCCTACTTTGTAGCTGAGGCAACTGACGCCCAGCGAGGTTAGGCGATCAGCCTGAGGTCACACAGCTAGTGAGCTGTGGAGCCAGGACCACCACCCAGATGGTGTGGGCTCCGAGGGCAGTGAGTATTCTTCCCCCCCCCCCCACCCCGTCCCCCCGTAAGCCCAAGGTCAGGTCCCACCCCTAGCCCCTGGTACATGCGTGTGAGTCATACAACCTTTGGAGGACACAGGGCCCCGGTGGCTGTTTTCAAGGAAGTTCAGATTGAAGCACATTCCTAATATTCTTGTGTTTAGCAGACGGCACATATTTATTTCACTGGAGATGTGGGAGGCATCTGTTTCTGTGCAGACCCCTGTCCCCTGAAGCCAGTGCGTCCCAGGGCCACTGACCTGGGGCAGGGCTGCTCCTCAAGACGGAGAGCGCCTCTTTCAGACCCGCTGCTCACTTCTCATTCTCCCAGGGGTTTCCTTTGACATTTGTGCTTGGAGGCAAGTGCAGGATCCCAGTTCTCGCCCTGAGGTTGTGCAAACACGCTGAGCCCCTCCAGGGCAGGTGTGGTTAAATGTCAGGCCGAGAGGGTGCTCCTGCCAAATGTGCAAACACCGGGGGGGGGGGGGGGAGGCGGGGGGGGGGGGGCGGGGAGAGGCGGGGGGGGGGGGGGGGGGGGGGGGGGCTGAGCGGCTCAGACAACAGAGGTTTGCTTCTGGGGCCGGGCCAGCAGATTTGATTCTTGGGGAGGATTCTCCCCCGGGCTTGCGGATGGCCGCCTTCTGGGCACATTTTCACCTGGCCTTTCCTCCTCGCCCAGACCCCGCCTCGGGGTCCAGTGGAGCCCTATTGCGCTCCAGAGGCCCCACTCCTAAGACCATCACAGTGCGCGTTAGGGCTTTGGCACAGGAATCTGGGGGCACAAACATGCCATCCATGGGGAAGGTGGGAGACAGCGGAACGTGAAGTCTTGGTATGAAGGGGGCGTTCAGTGTGCAGAGCCGCGCTGGGCAGTGCAAGGTCCTGGGTCCCTGGGTGGGATTCCAGCCCTCCCAGTGCTCTGTGCGGTTGCAGGGAAAGGAGGTGAGGTCCGGCGGGGTGGGGGTGGGAGGGACTCCGTCTGCAGGTCTTGCAGAGCGAGTGCAGGAACATCCATCTCGGGCGTGGGTGCGAGCTTGAGCTGGGAGGCAAAACAAAGTCATTCCTGTCCTTGGCCAGGTGTCCGGGCCGGCAGGGAGGGCACCCAGGGAGGGGCCTCCACAGGGCACTTATCAGTTGAAAAGGCATTGACTTAAAAGAGAACATAGTAGCATTTGGTTAATTTCTTTCCTGGCCCGGAGTGTTTCCTTCTTTCTTCTGATTCTTCAAAGAAATGAAAATGTTTTCCGGGCCCCTAAAATTTTCGTGGGGCCTGGACACTGGGCCCGTCTCAGCGCCACCACCAGCCTCGGTTGCCTGACCGCCACCACCCACCCCCAGGCTGGGGCTGTGCTCAGCTTCTCACTCGCTCCAGACCATCCACCGTCTTTCACCGTCCTGCCGGCTGGCTTCTCCGTGGCTCTGCTGAGAGCTCCCGGCCACCCCTGCCCCCACCCCAGGCTGAATCGCCTCATTCTCCCTGGGATCCTGCTGCTCGTGTCCGTCCCTCCACCCCTCAGCGCTCCAGGAGCGTCCCCGCAGCCCCCTCGTCCTCCTCAGGTGCTCGCCTGCGCTCAGCATGCAGACATGGGGTGGCCTTGGTGGCTGTGGGACCGGTCTTAAGTCCCCAGGAGTCTGCACAAATCCTGTCGGCCGCTCCCAGTTCTCTGAGAGCTCCTGGGCAGCGACCTGCCCGATCAGGGGGTCTCTTGTGTCACAGAGGACCCTGTGGCCAGTTAGTAACTAGTTCCTTAAGGAAACGGGGTTTGCATTTTGCCGCAGACCACGAAAGTGACTCGTGTTGACAGAACACCTCCTCCACGTTTGGGGGTTCAGAGGCAGGCCACGAGAAGCGTAGAGGCGGAAACGCCCCGGTACTCCTTTTGTTTCCACCTGAGGGAGTGTTGGGGGCTCTGAGAGGGGCGGTCACCAGCCTGGGGTAACCCAGAAAATCCAACCGGCCGCCCGATTTGCAGTCCTGGGCGCTTTCAACATCCCTGCATTTGCCGCGGGCTGGATGGGGCGGTGCCGGGGTTGGGGGCGGCTGGGGGGGCTGGGTCATGTCTCCTGGACACTGATAAAGAGGTGACAACCCCAAGTAGAGACTCCGTGACAATCCCTAGGGGTACAGGGCGTCTTGAGGGCTTTATTCTTTCTGTTGTCGCATGACAGGCATGTCAGCAGCAAGAACAAATTAAAGGAGCAAGAAGGGCGCCTCCCCCATCTTCTTCCCAAACTCTGGGGTATTCCCAGCCAGTCCTGCACGCCCGCCCTTAAATGTCCCCACTCCCAGTGGCCTTGCTGAGCCCTGGCTCCCCTGATGGGACGTGCCCTTGCACATCTGCTCCCCTCTCCCTGACACCTCAGCCCCAGGCCCCCCCAGCAAGGCTGGAACAGAAGAGACGAGGGGTGCAGGGGTGATGGAGCCATGGCTGCTGGAGGGGGTGGCTTGCGTCAGAGATGGAGGAGGAGGGGGGCCAGCTGAAGAATCCTGGAAATGAGGGGCCCTGGGTCCTCCTCACGCGGGGCTGGGCTCTGTCTCCACGCAGGTGACGCACTGGCACAGCCCCTACTTCTTTGCCTACTTCCCCTCGGCCAACTCGTACCCGGCCATGCTCGCGGACATGCTGTGCGGGGCCATCGGCTGCATCGGCTTCTCCTGGGTGAGCTCGGGGGGCCCTTGGGGGGCTCCTGGCAGTGGTGGGGGATCTGCCGTGGGGACCAGCCACCTGTGGGGAGCGGAGAAGGATCCAGCCCTGGACAGAGTGACCCCTAAGGGACTTAGGGACACAGGGAGGTACAGCCTCCTTTCCCGGAAGGGTGGCCGTAGGAATTCAAACCGCAGCCCAGACCCTGGAGTGTCTGCAGCCCAAGCCTGGGAATCTGCATTCTGCCAAGCATCCCAGAGCATTTCTGTGAACTCTGCAGCTGCCGGGGTCCTGGCCCATCTGTTGGCAGCCAAGGCTGCCGTGCCTGGAGAGGCCCCCTCCAGCCCATCACAAGTGGGCAGCGACACAGGGCAGGTGGCCCTGGAAATGGGGCCAGCCCGGCATCTGTGCCAGCTGTCCCAGGACCCCCGTATCTGGGGACAGAATGCCAGCGGAGTGGTGGGGCCGGCTCTTGCCTGTGGCTCCCTGCCCCCAGCCCCGGAGCTGCTGGAAGGATTCAGCTAGAGCCGTGCACTGACTGCCTCAGGGGCCCCGGGCTGCCCACACCAGGCTGACATCTTCCAAGGTCAGGGTCTTCTGTTGGCCTTCTGGGTCCAGAGTGCCACCTGGCTCGTGCCTTGCAGCTGAGTGGACGCATGAGCACTGACTCGTGCCGGGCTTGGCCTTGAGCATGTGAAAGAGGCGTTAGTTTGCGAACGAGCCGGGCCAAGCAGCAGGACCCAGCACCTGCCGGCTCGCCACTCCGGCAGGCTTGCTGTTTAGACAGGGGCGTCCGTCCATCCCGAGTTGCTGGGGGAGGAAGTCAGCAGCCCAGGAAGGATTGCGGGGGAGCCATCCCTGGCTCCTCTGCCGGGGGTCTCTGGACCGTCCCTCCACACGTGCCCCAAGGCCTTTCTCTGCCCCCGGGACAGCAGCCTGGGCACTGACAGGGTGGCCTCGGTGCCCTCCCTGTATCTCTGCCGAGCACACCCCCTTCTGAGGGACGCCTTCTCTTATTAGATGCTGCAGCAGATTTCATTTCCCTCTGCCAGTCCAGAGCCATCGTGTCCCTTCTGGGTGACTCGGCATCTAGCCCATTGCGTGTGCTTTTTCTGAGGACACTGGTTTCTCTGGAAGCTTGGAGAACCGCCTCCCTGTCCCTCTCCTGTACTGGCCAGGACACGGGTTCCTCAGTGAGTGCAGGTTCCCAAGCCTGGAGCTGGTCGTAGCTGGGATGGGGTAGGACCTCCCCCGGGGCTGACCAGCTGGCTGTCACCAGCCGTGCATCATGGTGTGCATGTGGCCCTGGCACCCCAGTGAGACCCACCTGGCGAGAGGTGCTCCATGCATTCTCGGTGGAAACCAGGCCAACCTGCCCCATCCCCTGTGCGATGACAGGGGACAGTCCGGGATGGTAGAGCACCAGCTCGAGCTCCTAAAAGGCAAGGTCAGCGACCTGCCCCGGGGGCTCCCAGAGGACACGGGCCACCTAGAACCCACCTCCCCGACTCCGTCCAGTCTCACCGCATTCACTTGTGACTCCGGAGGAGGGTCCACCGGTGCATCTTTCTAGATCCTTCTGTGAATACACAGATAACTAAACAGGGGCACACGAGGTGCTGGTGGAATGCAGCACAGGATGGTAGGGGCATTATGGGCTCTGCCTTCCTTCCTGGCCATTCTCCCAGGAGTCCTGGGCAGAGAGCACATGTTTGACGCTCATCCAGGCTTTTGAATAGCATCTGGGACTGGACTTTTTTTTTAATGTTTATTTCTTTTTGACAGAGAGAGAGAGGGAGAGAGGGAGAGAGAGGGAGAGCGTGTGTGCACGAGCGGGGGAGGGGCAGAGAGAGAGGGAGACACAGAACCCAAAGCAGGCTCGAGGCTCTAGGCTCTGAGCTGTCAGCACAAAGCCCGACTTGGGGCTCGAACCCATGAGCCATGAGATCATGACCTGAGCCGAAGTCGGACTTTCAACCAATTGAGCCACCCAGGTGCCCCCAGGGCAGGGGCACTAAACCCATCTGCTCCCGAAATTCTGCAAGACCGGGCCCCTTGCTCTGACGCCAGCCTCTAGAGATTTGTGGCAGAGAAGGGTGGGTGAGAGGGGGTGACGTCCCCAGGGAGCTGAGTCTGTGGGTGGAGGACGGTGACGTCACCGAGAGGGCCGCGCAAACCCTTGTCCCTCCTGGGGCACCTCTGGGATCTGGGGAGCGTGGCTGCGTCCATCCTTCCAGAGAGAGACAGAACAGGGGTGTGGCGTGTGACGTGGCCAGGGTGGCCCTCGGTGGTGCTTCAGAGCTGGCAGCATGAGGGGTCCCTCTGTGGTGCTCACTCCGGGGGTCCCCGTCTCTGCTGGGCTGCCTCTTCTCCTCCCCGGAACTGCCAGCGGGGAGAGCACAGTAATCCCGCCCAGAGACGGGCCTTTTGAAAATGCTGAAGGCTGTTGTGAAACCGATAGCGTCCAAGGGACAGAAGTGAGGAAGCGGGCCGCCTCGCGTCCCCATGGGTCACGGGCCGGCAGGTGGCTGATTCCTTTCCTCCCGCCCCGCTAGGCCGCGAGTCCGGCATGCACGGAGCTGGAGACGGTGATGATGGACTGGCTGGGGAAGATGCTGAAGCTGCCAGAGGCATTTTTGGCCGGGGAAGCGGGCGAAGGGGGTGGAGTGATCCAGGTAAGGCGGCGGGGGAGGGGCGTCCAGCATTCCGGGGGTGCTTGGGCTCCACGCCGGGGCCACAGCTGCAGGTGGACGAGAGAGGCCCTTGAACTTCCCGTGCGTCCTCGGACGCCTCCTGGAGAACCAGCATGGCTGAGCCCTTAGGAGCCCTCTGGATCTGGATTTGGGTCCCGGCGGTGTCTGCCACTCCCTCCCCCAGGCTCGGTGGATGGAACAGGGGCGGCCCCTGAACACGAGCGGAGGCTCACGCAGCGTTCCAGGTGCCTGTCACCAGGCGTGAGCCCTGTGCGGGCATCAGCTCGTCTGATCCTACAAAAGCCTGGGAATCTGGCTGTTTTAACGCCGTTTTACAGGCCGGGGGACTGAGGCGTAGACCCGCAGGTGACCTGCCCGCCAGCCCCTGCTGGGAAGTCCCGGAGCCGGGGTCTGAACCCACGTCTGCCATAGAGCTGTGACCTCCACCACCGCTGAGCGCCGTCCTCTGGGCGGTGAGTGCAGCCGTGACCACGTCCTTCCAAGGCTCCTGGAAACCACTACATCAGTGAGAGCCGAGGTCCCCCGAAGATGCTGCCTTTTCTCCGCACCCTCTAATTCGTTCTCCCCATTGGACAAGTACCACTGACAGCGACCATGTGCCAGGGCGTGCCTCGAGGACATGACGGGCGCAAGTGACAGTCAGAGGTCTGTCCCACCAGGAGCCGCAGGACAGATGCCACCGAGGAGACATGGGCTTTGGGCTTTTCTTATTTCCTAGCCTGGACCATGGACTCTGTGGAAGCCACCACCCTCCCTGACTTCATTTTCCTCCGGTCAAGTGCCCAGTCGTGAGATTGAGAATTGAGAGTCAGTTACGGCGGCTGCTATTCTGCCCAGCGGCCCACGGAGACACGGAGACACGGAGACACGGGGGCATGTGTGGGCAGTCAGCGGCTGGCGTGGCCAAAGTCTCGTAGGAAGCAAGGGGTCCTGGGACCGCCCACCCAGACGGGGGCTTCTGACCTCCCGCGTGTCAGTTTTCGTTTGCTGCTGTAAATTTTGTTAGCTCCAAACGGCACAGACCTATTATCTTACAATTCTTTTTTTTTTTTAATGTTGATTTATTTTTTGAGAGAGACAGAGCATGAGCGGGGGAGGGGCAGAGAGAGAGGGAGACACAGAATCTGAAACAGGCTCCAGGCTCTGAGCTGTCAGCACCGAGCCCGACGCGGGGCTCAAACTCACAGACGGTGAGATCATGACCTGAGCAGAAGTTGGGCTTTGTGCTGACAGCACAGAGCCTGCTTGGGGTTCTCCTCTCTCTCTCTCTCTCTCTCTCTCTCTGCCCCTCCCCCACTCCCTCTGTCTCTGTCTCTCTCAAACTTAACAAACTTAACAAAATAATAATACTGTACACGACTTACATTGTATCAAATCGTTCCCTTTATCAATAACACGTCAGAAAATACTCTTTTAGGTCAAGGGGCGATAATATTCTAAAAAGATTATCAGCTTCCTCCTGGGGCTGTCCGGGCTGAGTCCAGATTCAGGATTCACGCTCCACCAAAAAATCAAAATAAAACAAAAATAAAGAGTGTTTCTGGGGTGTCAGATCTTACAACCAAAGCCATGTCTCATTCTCCTCCTTTCAACCGTCCAAGATGATTCCCGTAATTTAATATTTCTCACCAAGCTTACAAATACCCCATAATCTCAGGCGTGCCCTTCACAGTAATAGCAGCTTTTTGCCGAATGCCCACTATGACCTATACTTATTCCTTGGGCTTCATGTGATCTTTTTTCAACCTCCAAGGGGTGGTGAGGGTTGCTGGCTTTGTTTACTGCAGACATTACTTTTTTGAACGTTTCTTTCTTTTGAGAGAGAGAAAGAGAAGATGAGCAGGGGAGGGGCAGAGGGAGGGGGAGAGAGAATCCCGAGCAGGCTCCACGCTGTCAGCACGGAGCCCGACGCGGGGCTCGAACTCGCAAACCGTGAGCCGAAATCAAGAGTCAGATACTTGAAGGACTGAGCCACCAAGGCGCCCCAGAGCGTGGATGGCTTTAGTGACGACTTTTTTCATAGGCGAGGAAGCTGGGGCCAAGAATGGGAGCGTGTGGTGTCCCAGGGCACAAGCTCGCCAGAGACAAGGCTAGGATAATGGTGGGCTGGACCCAGGAGCGTCCCTGACCATTTGCTTGGGTCAGAGTCTCCCGAGGTGTGCATGCTGGCCTGGGTTCAGTCTTTCCATGATCTCTACTTTAAAGACCGTGAGACCCTGGCAATCCCAATCCCAGCATCTCTCTGCCCTTGGAGTCAAGTCCTCTTTGGAGCCCAAGTTTTGCAGAATGGAAGCAGACACCCGCGTGTGTTTGCAGCAGGAGGCAACTGACAAGGTTGATTGTCTGTAATTTGTGAGGCCCCAGGGAGCACCCCAGCTTGGTGACAGCCGTGGGGCTGGGCTGCGGGGGGAGGCTGCACCCAGCTCTCCCCCCACCCGCCCCGAGCCACAATCCCAGCTACTAGATGTCCGTGCGGTGACAGGCAACAGAGTCAGATGGCAAGTCGTCGTGTGAGCTGCCCAAACTGGGCTGGAAAATGGTCTCTTAATTGGGTTTGAAAGCTCTTGTGGAAGAAAAGCCAATGCTTTGCCGTGTGCGGGGTGACACTTGAAAGGACATTTCTGGTCCCAGCGTCGGCTGTCACAGCATCTCTCTCTGCCGCGTAGCCGGCTTGCCATGGCAACCTTTGTCCGCTGCAGGGAAGAGGTGTCATTACGCGGCCCGAGCCCCGGAACAGACCCCCGGCTCCTTCTGCCCACTCCTCCCTCTGTTGGCTTCCCACAAAGGGCCAGAAATCTGCTCGAATTCCTGATCCACGGCAGGAGCTGGAACGTGTGGCTGCCATGGGCCTCTGAGCTCGGGACTCCCCACTGACAATTTCTCCCGTTGGGCAATTTGTGTGTTCAATCATTTTCGGCTGCGTGGAGGGGGGGAGTTTGCAAGGACCAAGAAGAAAGGCGACCCCAGGAGGAATCCGGTTGGTGATTCAAAGCCTTTCATTAGCATGTGGCTCAGGGGAGAACAGAGGTTGCGGGGGGAAGGTGCGTTTCAAGGCCTCAGGCAGAGGGTGCCACACAGGGAGGGGGCTGTGATCCCGCGTGAGTATTGGAGACAGAACCAGGCAGATGGATTCCAGCACCCGGGCGCCATGCCTTTCAAGAAGCTTTGCGCGGTCCACTTCGGACGAGGAGTAGATGCTGGACCCAGGAGACACACGCCGTGGGGCGCAGGAGGAAACCCCCCACCCTGGAGTGGGAAACCCCGTGCCTGCTTTCAGGGAGCTTGGATTCCCTGCTTCTACCGATCTAGCATCACCAGCCCATGTTGACTGTTGATTTCGGCTCAGGTCAGGATCTCACGGTTCGTGAGTTCGAGCCCCACGTCCTGCCCTGCACTGACAGCACAGAGCCTGCTTCAAATTTTCTGTCTCCCTCTCTCTCTGCCCCTCCTCCCCCCTCTCAAAATAAATAACAAACTTAAAAAAATACTACAATAAAATGACCGCTAGTGACAATATGGCCCGAAGAAATGTAAAACCCACCCGAGAGGCCGGGTTAAGAAGATTGTATGTGTATATTTGAGTCCATGCATTTGAGCGGCAAAACTCCAAGTAAATGTATTTATGTTCGAACTTCACCTGTCTCCCCGGAGGATCTGAATTGGCTTAAAAGAATAAGTAAAAGCATCGAAATGGTAAAATAGAACAGGAAATCGGGTCAGTGAAGGGAAATGAGGATAAAACGAAGTTAGCGGGGGAAGTTGGCCTAATTATTTTATTGTGTATTTCTCTGCAAAATTCTCAAATCTTACAAATCTCTCATAGTCGACCCAGATCTACCTTCTTTTATTTTATTTTTTCCTTTCTAATGTTAATACTGTTCAATTTGTTGGTTTCCTCTAGGATTTACTTAAGAGGTGGAGATTATGAGCAGTAGATGGGGGGGCATCGCTTCTAAATGTGGGGAGGCCCCCGTCCCCCTGCCACTTGCTAGAAGTTAGTTCCCTTCTTAGAATCCATTTCCCACCTGACAATGACCGAATTTAAAAACAAGGTTCTACCGGGACACCTGGGTGGCTCAGTCGGCTTAGCTTCTGACATCGGCTCAGATCATGATCTCACAGTTCGTGGGTTCGAGCCCCGCGTCGGTCTCTCTGCTGTCAGCAGGGAGCCCACTTCAGATCCTCTGTCTCCCTGTCTCTCTGCCTCTCCCCCACTCACGCTCTCTGCCTCTCAAACATTAAAAAAAATTTTTTTTAATACATAAAAATAAAAACAGGGTTATTTTGCAAATTCTGCGGAACAGCATGGTGGGTGCTGAGTCCGTGTTATCTTTAACCCACTTGCAGCCTCCAAGGAGTGAAGACTGTGCCTTTCTTTTAGTTCTTTGCCAGGGTAAGTTGTTGAATTAGTCCGCTGGGCCGCCCTAACACAACACCACGGACCAGCAGCTTTAACAATAGACATTTATTGTATCCCAGTCCCTCAGGCTGGAAGTCGCCATCAGCGAGTGGGGAGCGATGGTTCCTCCTGATGCCTCTCTCCCTGGCTTGTAGAAGGCCGTCTCCTCCCCGTGTCCTCCCATGGCCTTTTCTCTGTGTGCGTGAATGTCTGGTGACCTATAAGGACACCAGTCGGACCTTTCAACCTAATGACCTCTTCAGACGCCTTATCTCCAAATACGGTTACATTCTGGCGGACTCGGGGTGAGGGCTTCAGCGTGCTGGATTGGGAAGGACGTAACGAACCCTGTGACATTAGTAACCGAGGGAGCACCTCCAAGGGCATTTCTGAATCTGGAGGGAAAGGCATCCCATTTTGTAAACCAATACAAGTTTCTCTGCGCGAGTGGTTGTGAACACAGCTGGGCTGAGTGGCCGGTACCCCGGGTCCCGGTCTCCTCCTCTGGTGGACGTAGGACCAGCCCTCATTGGCCAGCCTGGGAGAACTCCATGGAAAAATGCACGCAAAGTGGGTCTTGCACTTGCTGCGAGCTGAGTGCTCGGAAGGGCCGGCCAACAGGTTACATAAAATAGACAAAGCAATGAATGATAAAGCTGAATGAATCTTAAGACCTGCGGGCTGGGGGCATCTGGGTGCCTCAGTCGGTTAAGCATCCGACTTCGGCTCAGGTCATGATCTCACGGTCTGTGAGTTCAAGCCCCGAGTCAGGCTCTGTGCTGACAGCCCAGAGCCCAGAGCCTGGTTCAGATTCTGTGTCTCCCTCTCCCTCTCTCTGCCCCTCCCGGCTCACGCTCTGTCTCTCTCTCTCTCTCTCTCTCTCTCTCTCTCTCAAATGTAAATAAAAAAATAAAAAAAGAACTGAAATGATTGTCACAGGTTGTTCCGATCTTTCCTGGGCGAAGGAGGATAAGCTTTGCAATTTCAGACTCATCTTTTAAGAACAGTATGGACAATAATGTCTCCCAGCAGTTTAGAGAGTGATTTCTTTGCTGCACTTTGAAGCTCATTTCGACCCTTTCTTTGATCTAGGGAAGTGCCAGTGAGGCCACTCTGATGGCCCTGCTGGCCGCTCGAACCAAAGTGACCTGCCGCCTGCAGGCCGCCTCCCCCGGGCTGACGCAGGGTGCCATCATGGACAAGCTAGTGGCTTACTCATCGGATCAGGTGAGTGTGTTGGCTGAGCGTGTTGGTCCAAAGCCCCACTGAGTCTCCAAGATCTGAATGTCTTGTTGGAGGTCAAATCAGATCAAAACAATACCATGCAACCTGTCAGTCGTTTTTATAACTGTGCTTGGAAGTGGACGTTCGTTATTTTCTCAGTGTGCACGTGAGGTCTTGGAGGTCCACTGGGGTCACGGGGGAAGGGCCTGGAGTCCCCCCAGGCCCTCAGGTCTTGCGATCCTGCAACTGCTGTCACCAACTGGGAGCTGGGTCCCCATACCGGAGAGGTCCAGACCCCAGGATGGAGTCAAGTAGGAGACGGTGGCGGTGGGGGCCGCAGGGCAGCGAGGGGGAGCTGGCAGTAAGAACCGGCCTTTCTGGGGGCTCCTGAGACCCACCATCCAGGAACGATGCTGTGTCGTTGGCTTCTTCGCTCCAGACACCATGCACTGAACTTGGCCCCCGAGGTGCCCAAAGCCCCATGGTAAGAGGAACCCCCAGACAAGAAGCCGGGTGCTACCTCTACCTCAGACTTTATTTTGCTGCTCGTTCACTAAACCGCAAAGTGAGATTCCAGAATCAGGTGCAGGGGTGGGGGGGGGTGTGCAGCCCTGGAAGCTGTCTGCAGAGCCAGGGGCTCTGTCACCCGCACAGGACACGCACGCAAGAATCTAACTCTGCCGC
Source organism: Panthera uncia (assembly GCF_023721935.1). Classification (NCBI taxonomy): domain Eukaryota; kingdom Metazoa; phylum Chordata; class Mammalia; order Carnivora; family Felidae; genus Panthera; species Panthera uncia. The sequence goes on along the minus strand of NC_064816.1, from coordinate 62,213,105 downwards.
TTTCTTTCCAGGCACACTCCTCAGTGGAAAGAGCCGGATTAATTGGAGGAGTGAAACTGAAAGCCATCCCTTCCGATGGCAAGTTTGCTATGCGTGGTTCTGCCCTGCAGGAAGCTATGGAGAGAGACAAGGCGGAGGGCCTGATTCCTTTCTTTGTAAGTCAACTATGCCTCTTGGGTAGGGCCCCCTGGGGGTCTCAGAGCCCTGCTTGGGTCTGGGGCAGGGTGCCATGCTGGTCACAGGATAGGCGGTTCATGCATCATCAGCTGACTGCTCCTTGAGGAAGGCTGGAGCATGACTCCATTTACATTTTTTTAATGTTTATTCATTTTTGAGAGAGAGAGAGAGAGAGAAAGCAGGGGAGGGGCAGAGAGGGGGTGGGGGACAGAGGATCCGTAGCAGGTTCGGTGCCGACAACAACGGAGCCCGATGTGGGGCTCGAACTCATGAACTGTGAGATCATGACCCTAGCTCCAATTGGACGTTCAACTGGCTGAGCCACCGAGGCACCCCAGGAGCGTGACTCCCATTTATTTGTGCCTCCGCCTGCCTAGTCTCAGAAAGAAGTAAGCAGAGCACCCAGCCTGGAGGATCCTGGTTAAGCCAACAAGCCTTGTTTCTGCTCCTGTTAAATGCGACACCGTATGGTTGTCCCTTGACAGCACTCTGTGCCTCGGTAGGTGCTCTGTCGTGAGGAGGGCATGATGGACCCAGTGAACCACGTTAACCATAAAACACAGAAAGCCTTGGCCACCCAGACCGGTATTCTTAGCAGATACCAAGACGCATCACAAGCGATGTGTTGCAAGCCAGCACTGACTAATTCTAGGTAAAATACGTAACCGGCCAAATAGCACCAGGTTTTCTCGTGTACAGATGGGCATTTTCTAGCGGGGAAGAAATAGATAGTGTTACAGCGAGAGCCTGGAGTTGTCGCATCCGACGCGGCCATGGCAGCGTGCAGAGCTGAGGACTGACGCATCACGTGTGATGACAATTAAGACGTGATCGTGGCCCCAGGCTGGTGGTGTCCAACCTGGCTGTATATTGGAGTTACCGGGGGAGCTCTGAAAACACGGTCACACCTTGGTTTGTGAGCATAATTCGTTCTGGAAACACGCTCGTCATCCAAAGCGCTCGTATATCAAAGCGAATTTCAAAAACCTTTAGCTCAGTTGTGATCATGTGACGTTCGGCATCACGTATGACTTGTATCACAAGACATCGCTCATTCATCAAGTTAAAATTTGCTAGAAACGTTTGCTCGTCTTGTGGAACATTCGCAGAACGAGTTACGCGCAGTCCGTGGTGTTACCGTATACTGATGCCCAGGCCCTGCCCCAGTTACTTTTACCAGAAGTTCTGGGAAGGGAGCTTTTCGAACAAACTGGGGAGATTTTAGAAACAAATCAAGATCCTCAGGTACCTCTTGAACATATCTGAGCATCTCCTACTTGTTAGAACAATCTAGGTGTGGCAGACTTTATGGACCCCGTGTGAATCATGCCCACTCTTTTTTATTTAAGAATTAATCTTCGAGACAAGCTTTTATTCTCAAAAAAAAAATTGTTTTCATCGATTTGAATCAACCACCACTCATTGAATACCTAACGTGTGACCTGGGGAAGGCGCGGAAGGCATGATTTGATACAAACTTGGATCCCCACTTGTGGAGTTTCCACGGGAATCACTGTAGGAGTGAGCAGATTCAGACGTAGCTGGTGGGAGGGACTGACGGCCAAGGCAGCTGTCAGCCTGCAATAGGCTGAGCCAGAGGTCACCTTAGTCACCCCGTCCTGCTTCATTTTCCCATCTTGCATGAAATACACGTTTATTTGTATAGTTGTTACTGCCTCCCTCCTCCCACCACACTGTGAGCTACGCGGAGGGCGGGTCTGGTTAATAGTCGCTTTATCCAGCTCCTTGAACCTGCCCTGCCCCTTAGCAGAAGCACAATAAATATTTGTCATATAAAGATTCGGAAGGAAGATCCTTCTAGTTAGAAGGAAAGACTACCTTTAAAATTCCGACAGACAATCCCCTGATGGTCTGAAAGGATTCCTTTTACACAAGGTAAGCTTTTCTGCACCTATGCCATCACTAACTAAGACTCACCAGAATATCCTATCTCGGGAAAAATAAATACATTAAAACCCACTCTTGCAGATTTGAAGAACGAAGGCAATGGAATACACCACATAAAACGATGAGAAGATTTCATTTCATAAAAACCACAAGACTCGTAAACAAAACAAAAGGGCAAACGCTGGCAGGAAATACAGTATATATTATAAAGCAAATCTTAAAAGAAGGCTCAGATTTTCGAGAAGTCAAAGGACAACATTCCATTGGGAAAACAGACAAAATAGAAAAACAGTTGGTTCCCAGGTCAAGCCCAAGAAAGTGAGGACACAAAATCAATTTCAATCTTGTAACAAACAGGGCAATGCAACTTGTCTCCTTAGGGACGACTGGGAACATCTCAGCTGTGGCTTATAGACCTGCCCATGGCTTGTTTTATGTTTGGCCCGGGTGTAGTTGACATATTTTGAAGTTTCTGTACCCAGCTGCACACGCGTCTAGAATCGTCAAACCTTCCCGCCGAACGACCCATTCGTCACCGCAAAATGCTCTCTTTATCTCTATGAAATCTGCATACAGTGAGGTCACTGCAGTTACATCCGGTTTCTATGGGTTAGTGGTCAGGGGATACGTTTTCCCAGTGTCTTCCTTTCCTTTCCTGTTCTCTTACACCTACAATGAGTCTCCTGTGTGCAGGCTACAGTTGCTGCTTGTTTTTGTTTTTGTTTTTTTTTCATTTGTTTATAAGTCCAACATGATAATTTTTCTCAAATTTGTCCATTTACTTAAAGTAATTGTTGGCACACTGAAGTGCATAGCTGTCTATCTGGTCCACCTCTTATATGATGGTTTTTCTCTGCTTTCTTGTCTTTTTTTTTTTTTTTTAATGTTTATTCATTTTTGGAGAGAGACAGCATGGGGCAGGGGCAGGGAGAGAGGGAGAGACAGAATGTGAAGCAAGATCCAGGCTCTGGGGGGGGGGGGGGTCTCTATTTCATTTATTTCTACTTTAATCTTTATTATTTCCTTCCTTCTACTAACTTTACGTTTTGTTTTTTTCTTTTTCTAGATCTTTTAGGCGTTAGATGGTTTGAGTTTTTCTTATTTCCTTTTTTTAACTATTATTTTTAATGTTTATTTTTGAGAGAGGGATAGAGTGTGGGGGGGGAGGGGCAGGGAGAGAGAGAGAGAGAGAGAGAGAGAGAGAGACAGAATCCGAAGCAGGATCCAGGCTCTGAGCCATCAGCACAGAGCCTGATGCAGGGCTTAAACCCACAAACCATGAGATCATGACCTGAGCTGAAGTCGGACACCCAATCGACTGAGCCACCCAGGTGCCCTGCCATTGATCTTTCTTTCCTATGTTTTCTTATTTTCACCTGGAATCATTTTTTTTCTGTCTGAAAAACTATCTTTATAATTTCTTTCCTATTTTGATACAATTCCCTCTGTTCTTGTTTCTCTGAAAATGTCTTTATTTTGCCTTCCCCTTTCAATATTTTTGCTGGGTCTAGAGTTCCAGGCTAGACGTTCTCTTCCTTTGGCAGATTAAATGCATAAGCCCATTGGCATCCTTCTCCCATCACCTCTGGTGGGATGTCACTCATCAGTCTCACTGTGACTTTTAGAGGTAATGTGGCAATGTGACTTCTTTCACCCTCTGATTGCTTGCAGTATTTGCCTTCTGTCTTTGCGTCTAGGCAGCTCTACTAGGATGAAAGTTGATTGCTTCTTCGTGCTTATTCTCCTTGGGTTTCACAGAGCTTCCAGAATCTGTAATTTGTCACTTGTCCTCAGTGTAGGGAAATTCTTACGCATAATCTCTCCAAAGTTTGCTTCTGCACATTCTTCCCTCCCCTTCTGGGACTCTGCACAGGTGTTGGGTTGTCCCTCCCAGCGCCCATGACCTCTGATGCTCTTCTGTATACCTGCCACCCATTCTTTTTTGTTTTTAATTTTTTTTAATGTTTATTTATTTTTGAGACCGAGAGAGACAGAGCATGAGTGGGGGAGGGGCAGAGAAAGAGAGGGAGACACAGAATCCAAAGCAGGCTCCAGGCTCTGAGCTGTCAGCACAGACCCTGACTCGGGGCTTGAACTCGTCAACTGCGAGATCATGACCTGAGCCAAAGTCGGATGCTCAACCGACTGAGCCACCCAGGCGCCCCCCGCTTCCCTCCATTCTTAAAATCCCTATGCTCAATCCCTATGTACAATTTACCCCTATTTATCGTTCACCAAGTCTTTCTCTAGTTATGTCTGGCCGATACATGAATATGTCATGTTCTTGGTTTAAAATATTGGAAGGTTTTAAGTTCTTATTTTGAACACTTGTAGATTAAAGAGAAAATAACAAGGTTCATATGCAGAGACCCCCCTCATCCCTTTCACCCAGTTTCCCCCCGTTGTTACAGCTTGCACACGATAGTGCAGTAACAGAACCCGGAAGCTGACATTGTGTGCGTGTAGTCTTATGTCATTGTCACGCGTGTAAGTTCATGTCACCTCCCCCCACCCCCACAGCCAGGATGCAGAACTTCTCCATCACCACAAAGATGTCCCCTCCCCACCTCTTCACACACGCTAATGCCCTGCTGTCCTCACTTTGAGCGTGTTATACACACACAATCACAAAGCCTGTCGCCTTTTGCAGCCGGCTTTTCTCACTTGGCATAATGACCTTGAGGTCTGTCCGGAGTGTGGCATGAATCGATACACGGTTATTTTTACTGACTCACAACAGCAGTTTGGCACCACCTTCTTGGTAACCCAGCCTGTTTAACCATTTACCTACTGAGGACATCAGAGTTGTTTCCAGGGTTGGGTGATTGCACATAAAGAGTCCAAAAACACAAAACTGAAAATAAAGCTTCCGTGACCATTCACACATAGGTATTTGGGTGAACGTATGTTTTCATTTCTCTGGCAAAAATTCCCAAGAAAGTAATTGAGTGTGATATGCTAGCTGTGAGTTTATTTACCTTTTCAAGAAACTGTCAAACTGTTTTCCAGAGAGGCTGTACCATTTTATGCCTCTACCAACGATGTGTGAGGAATTAAGGCTGTGCGTCCTCAACAGCATTTGTTATTCACCATTTTTAAATTCTAGGTGTTTTGGTAGGACAGTAGGGATATCATCATTTGCATTTCCCTGATGACTAATGATGTCGAACATCTTTCGGTGTGTTTCTTTGCCACCCATATGGCCTTGGCAGTGAAATGTGTCTTCATGTCTTTGCCCATGTTTAATTGGATGGATTAATTTTTAAAAAATTTAACGTTTATTCATTTTTGAGACACAAAGAGAGACAGAGCGTGAGCAGGGCAGGGGCAGAGAGAGGGAGACACAGAATTAGAAGCAGGCTCCAGTCTCCGAGCTGTCAGCGCAGAGCCCGACGTGGGGCTCGAACCCATGAACCGTGAGATCATGACCTGAGCCGAAGTCGGACGCTCAACCGACTGAGCCACCCAGGTGCTCCAGCTCTCTCTTTTTTTTTTAAATCACCAAATAGTATCTCATTGTTTGGATGTACCTATTGAAGGACATTAATATCCCGCACCCACCTCTGACTCAGAGGTTTTCCAGTACCATTGAACAATTACCTCGATCTGATACTATCTACCTGGATAGTGGACTATTCGATCCCACAGTCTTACAAGACTGCCTCACTTCAGTTGCCAGTTGTAACTCCAGGTTGTCACCTGTCACCTGACCAACTGCTATAGATCAGAAATTCCAGCGACCCCCTCCCTTGGGTTTGATTAATTTGTTAGAGCAGCTCACAGAACTCAGACATCTTACTTGCTAAATCACTGGTTCGTTAGAGAAGGATAAAACTCAGGAAGGACCAGGTGGAGGAAACGTGGGGGGGGGCAAGATCTGGGGAAGGGGCGTGGAACTTCCATGTCCTCTCCTGGTCCCACTGTCCCCAAGTCTCCACCTGTTCACTGGCCCTCAGGTTCTACCAACCCGCTTTTGGGGTGTTATAGAGGCTTCATTACATAGGCATGATGGGTTGAATCACGGATCATTGGTGATTGAACTCAATCTTCAACGCCCTCCCCTCCCTAGAGGTCAGGGTTGGGACTTAACAGTTCCAATGCTCCAGTAACAGGATTGGTTCCCTTGAGAGCCAGCCAGCATCCTTAGGTGACCTAGCCGCTTCTCATTAACATGACAAAAGACGCCTTTATGGACTTCCTGGCTTATTCAGTTCCAAGGGTTTTAGGAGCTCTGTGCCGGAAATGGGGACAAAGACCAAATATATATATATTTCTTATTATAAATGACAATATCACAGACATCTCGGTTGCTTCCGAATTTCGGTAATTATTTGAAGAGTGCTATGAGCATCAAGTGCAGGTTTTTGTGTGGACACAGTTTTCAACTCATCTGGGTAAATGAACAGGAACCCACATAATTGCTTGGTCGTATGGTTAGAGAACATTTGGTTTTTATGAGAAACTGCCAGACTCTTCCAAAGCAGCTGTACCATTTTGCATTTCTACGAGCCATGAAATCAGAGTTACTGTTTTGCCACATCCGCACCAGCATTTGGTGTTGTCGGTGTTTTCGATTTTAGCCGTTCCCATAGGTGTCTGTTGGTATCTGAAAGTTGTTTTCATTTCAGACTCCCTACCGACGTACCCCGTAGAAGATTTTGTCATATGCTTATCTGACGTTTGAATATCTTCTTTGGTGAGGTGTCAGTTCCGATCTTTCGCCCCTGTGTTAGTTGGGTTGTTTATTTTCTTGTTGGGTTTGAGGACTTCCTTTTATAATTTGGATACCAGTCCTTTATCAAGAGATGCGTTTGGCAAATATATTCTCCCAATGGGTAGCTTTTCATTCTCTGCAATGTCTTTTGTGGAGCAGGAGTTTCTGATTTTCCTCAAGTCTGTCTCATCAATGTTTTCTTTCTTGGATCCTGCCTTTGGTGTGGTGGCCACAAACTCATCGCCACACCCAAGAGGATGTAGGTTTTCTCCCGTGTCATCATTTAGGCATTTTACATTTTACATTTAGGTCTGTGATCCACTTTGAGTTAGTTTTTGTGAGGGGGGTAAGGTCGGTGGCCAGATGCAGTTGTGTTTTGGGCTTTGAATGTCCAGTTATTCCAACATGATTCGCTAATGGCAGGGATATTAGTGGGAGGCAGATGATGTATTATTTATCCAAAATGTTCCCTGCTCCCTTTTGCCCATTTATGTGCTCCTTCATTAGGATGTGAGCCTTTACTTACACTAGAATTTACATTTTTTTTTAATTTTTTTTTTAACGTTTATTTATTTTTGAGACAGAGAGAGATAGAGCATGAACGGGGGAGGGGCAGAGAGAGAGGGAGACACAGAATCGGAAGCAGGCTCCAGGCTCTGAGTCATCAGCCCAGAGCCCGACGCGGGGCTCGAACTCGCGGACCGTGAGATCGTGACCTGAGCTGAAGTCGGACACCCAACCGACTGAGCCACCCAGGCGCCCCTTAAATTTTTTTTTAACGTTTATTTATTTTTTTGAGACAGAGAGAGACAGAGCACAAACGGGGGAGGTCAGGGAGAGGGAGACACAGAATCTGAAACAGGCTCCAGGCTCTGAGCTGTCAGCCCAGAGCCCGACGCGGGGCTCGAACCCACGGACCGCGAGATCATGACCTGAGCCGAAGTCGGCCACTTAACCCACTGAGCCACCCAGGCGCCCCTAGAATTTACATTTTAATTACAGTCTTATATGTACCTGGCTTCGTGATTAGTTAATTCTGTGTGACTTATAACGGCAATACCAAAAACCAATGGTGTACTGAATGATAAGATCCCCCTCACCCATTTCCTCACCAATGTCAAAAGCTCTAATTTCTCTTAGTGCTTTTTTTCTTCATCTTTGATGGAAATCCAGATAGGTCTATGGAGTGATACAGTGATCCAGAACGTTTTAGGGACGAGAGGTAGGGAAAGACTGAGTTTCATCTTATTTCATATAGAATTTTGTGGTCTTCCCTCGGGAATCGTGAGAAAAAAAAATTTGTATTGTCCTTATTTGAATATGCTCTACAGGATGTTGTCCCGAACACATATGTATTCATCACATATTCGTGATTCTGCACCAAGGAAGGGAGATCAGAACATGCGTTCATAATTCAGTGGTGGGATTTCGGAAGGCAGCGTAGCATTTCACTTTGGCCACCGCTCTGTGCCCGTGACTTTGCGAGGACTTTGCAACAAGGCATCCTTTGGAGGCATTTCAGAGGGGCCGAAGCCTTTGTCGGGACATTTTAGGAGGCAACTACCCTGAGTACGTTTTATAATCCTTGTCAGTGGGCTCTCAGGCAAATGGTGGACCAAGTCGTGGTCTTAGCAGCAGGTGCTGGATACATCCACTCGTTGTATTTCACAACTTACCCTGATGGGATGTGTAATAGTCGCCGATTCATTCACGTGTATTGGGTAACCGCTGCATGCCGGGCCTGTGGGCTGCAGATGACGGGGCCCTTGAGGATCTTATGGGTCAGACAGAGACGCTAAGTGAACAGTCATTCGCAGAAGGTGCAGCGTGATCAGAGAAACAAGCAAGCCAGTCGTTGTCACCATGGGAACACGGGGATCAGGAAAGAGTTGCTATGGGAGCCAGTCTTGGAAAAGTGACGGATGTAGGCTGAGCTGGGGCGGGGGTGGGGTGGGGGTGCTGTTCATGGGCTGCTTGGGTCACACACTCCAGGGAAAGGAAATAGCGATGAGAATGTATTGCATCCAGCAGACCGAAGGGCAAGACAGGCTCAGAACTTGCTAGAGCCACGAAAGTTGCACTGTGACGTGATCCCAGAGTTCCCGCTTCACGCACCGTGTTGCACTGCTGTCCGCAGGAGGGTGGGGAGATCACGGATGTGAGGTCCCAGAAGCTGCGAGGGTCTTCACCGCCCGGGGCAGGAGTGTACGGAGGGGTGTAGGAGGCGGGCTGCAGAGGCAGTGGTGAGGAGATCATGAGGGGATGAGCGTGAGGAAGACGGGCCTTCCCTAAGGGCAACACATAGTCACTAAGGGAGTTTTTAGCTGAAGAGAGACACAGGCTGATGAGTATTTTCAGAACCCCTCTGGTGGCGGAGAGGCTCAGGTGGGCTTTGAAGCCTGGTGGGCAGAGCTTGGTGATGAATTGGCCTCCGGTGGTCTGTCCATTATCACAGAGGCCTCAGACTGGGTGACTGTCTTCAGTCGGCATCAATTCAAAGTTACCCTACAAAACCACCCCCACACACGGCAGTGGCCTCCCCGGGGAGGGGGCGAGGTGGTGCAGAACACGGCGGGTGTGCAGAAATGAGCCCAAAGTGTGTGCCTACGCTCAGGGAAGAGGCCTGGTAAGAAGGGGAGATCCAAGTATTTGGGGGAAGACCACTCAGCGTCAGGAAGAACACACCCCAGTTTTATTTTCCTGAAGGGAGACTGGGCACCCGACGGAGGCGCCATGTTGGAATTTGGCTCTCGAGCCCAAGATTCCGGCTAACGTTTGAGGGCACCTGTGGTGGTCTGGCAGGAGCCGCAGACGCGGGCTGATCCCATGTTTCAGAGCACAGGCAGGTTTGCGGGCTCCTCCATAGGCACCTCCCTCTCTGTCCAGCGAAGGTCCGGGCCTTTAGGCCACGCGTGTGCCGGCCCCTCGGGGACCAATGAAGGGTGGGTCCCTTTCCCGAGGGAGTGGTTCTTGGTGGGAAGGTACACGTTCCCCAGTCTCTGCACTCTCTGGTCAGCGCTATACACGCAGAGGGAAGGGGTGTGATTAACCCTCCAGGGGAGACAGGTGAACGCTTTGGCTAAGAGATCGCAGGTAAGCCGTGTGCTTAGGGGATAACGCAGGCAGCGCTGACAGGCACAGTCCCCTTCTTGTGGAAGAAAAGATTATGACAAAGGCACAGAGGCCTGAGAGGTCACAGGAGGCTCAAAGACCTGCGGTAGGTTTGGTATCTTAAACGGATCCCTCAACCAAGGGACCCCGAAGCCAGAGAGAGATCTAGAAGGGCTGCAGCTTGGATTTGGACGTATCGCCCGGTTGTTCCGTTGAAGCCGTCCATCCGGTGGGTCACAATTCTGAATGACAACCACGTGCATAATTCTGAGATGCAGACCCAACGTCTTCCGTACATTTGCGAAGTGACTGCAGACGTCTCAGGATCCGGGGACCTCTGCTGAGAGCATGGGCACGTTTGGCAGGTCTGCACCGGGGCCGCTCCACGGACTTGCGTGGGGCTTGTAACAGTCTCCCTTTCTTCCCTGTGGGGGTTTGCGGTCCTTAGAGCCGACTTGACAAGGTCCGGCCACGGGCAGAGGGCTGTGCCCCCAGTGCGTGTCAGAGCCACGGAAACGAGGGCGGGGAGGCAGGTCTGCCCCCGAAGGGGACGTGCGCCTGGGGCCGCAGAACCACTGCGGGCTCTCAGGGGAGGGGTGCCTGCACTGTCCCCGCCCTCCCTCCCCCTGCACAAATGTGATTATGGCACCGAGGCACTGCCCAAATCAGGTTAGCGTCACTGAGCTGAGCCGGGGTAATCAGACCCCGGAGTGGAGCAGGTGCTGGGCTTCTGGGAATTAGGACGAGCTGACCGTAGCCATCTAGAACACAGCAGGCCGGGCCCTGCCACCCGCCAGCCCGGTCCTCACCGCCCGTCCACCGGCTGGGTCAGCGGGGGGCAGGGGGGGCCCAGCCCGGCTCAGGGCGCCAGGCTCTTTCTGTAGCTGGCAGGACAACGAGAGTTCATCACACCGGGGTTCATAATGCTGATCTGTTCCCGCCCCTCTGTGTGTCCACGATCCCCCGGCAAGGACTCACTTAAGCCAACTGTAAAGTACAGATCGTAGACCTACCCGGCTCCTGCAGCTCTTGAGGCCCCTGTGTATACTCTGCAGAGCCCCAGGCCGGGCCTAGTCAGTGCTCAGCACACCCACCCGCTTGCCTCCCAACTGAGGATGAGGCAGGATTTTATTGTTTTTTTTTTTTTTTTACAGAAACGCTCCATACTCAGGACAAAAACATCAAGAATGTTTACCTTATGGGACCCAAAATCACATCTTAAGACACAAGCACTATTGGGGCGCCTGAGGGAGGCTCAGTCGATTAAGCGTCCAACTTCAGCTCAGGTCGTGATCTCATGGTTCGTGGGTTCGAGCCCCATATTGGGCTCTGTGCTGACAGCTCGGAGCCTGGAGCCTGCTTCCGATTCTGTGTCTCCCTCTCTCTCTCTCTCTCTGCCCCTCCTCTGCTCGCACTCTGTCTCTCTCGAAAAAAATAAATAAACATTAAAGAAAAAGTTTAAGAGACAAGCACCATTAATATTGGGTGGATATCATCTCAGACACTCTCCTGTGCAAATGGTCACAGATAGAAAATAATTCTCACAAGGGGATATTTACCGTATATGTTGTCTTTTTTAAAAAAAAATGTTTTTTAATGTTTATTTATTTTCAAGAGGGAGAGAGGGAGAGAGCGCAAGCAGGGGAAGGCAGAGAGAAGGAGACACAGAATCCAAAGCAGGCTCCAGGTTCTGAGCTGTCAGCACAGAGCCTGATGCGGGGCTTGAACCCATGAACCGTGAGATCATGACCTGAGCTAAAGTCGGATGCTTAACCGCTGAGCCACCCAGGCGCCCCCCGTATATGTCATCTTAAAAACACAAGTGATTGCATTTATTTCGATTAGAATTTGTGGAAAACCAGATGAAACTGAAGGCACTGCTGAACAAGAGATAGGTCGTTCCTAAGAGATGGCTAAGATTGAGAAAAATACGTGACACACAATAGCAGGATGGTTGAGCCGTTCTGTGGTTTGTTTTTTTTTTTTTTTAACCTGTATAATTGTTTGCTATTCCTTTAGCGACACGAAGCCTTTTAAGCGTCTCGGGTTCTATCTGCCAAACTGGGTGCCTTAGATGAAGCATTTTGGTCTTCAGTTTTAAATCAGGAAGCAAATGCAAATACAAGGGGAAAAGAGCACGCTGACCTGAAGTCCCATTAAATGAGTCATCTCGTGAAAATGAGGCGACGCGGAGGGTGGGTGACGAGGGGGCGCGTGCGGCGGTGGGAAGGAAGGGGGCTGAGGCACCACGATGTGGTGCATCTAGACCCAGTGGGACCTTGTAGGCTGGGCAGGCCCACCCCCGATGCCTTTGTGCTGTAAGTGGGCAAACAGAAGTCCGGCTGGCTGCAGGTGAGAGGCAGAGGTGGGCCTCCAACCCAGGTGTTTTTGCCCCAAGTACATGGCTTAAATGTCGGTGTATTCATCGTGCATTTTTGTTTTCTGTATGTCTGAGGCTTTGACACCTTAAGGACCTTGCTGACCCTGCAGGGACAGCCCCTCCCAGGACTAGCCAATTCCTGGAGATGGTAATGGGTTGCCTTTCACCAAACTAACCAACCCAGAGCCCACACCCCAATCCATCTCCTCTATGGGGCTCTTCCTCTCCAGGCTTCTACCCCCCGCCCTCATCACCCCAGAGCCAGGGACACTAGGGACAGCTAGGGACAGCCCCCTTTGCCTTGGGGCCCATTGTAATTGATCAAAACAACCAACCCTCCACCCACTCACCCTGCCTCACCTGCTTCTTCCTGTGGGAACCGCAGGAAAGGTTCCCATCCATGCTGCCCCTCTCCCTGTGCCTCCTGATGGTCCTGCACCTTCCCTGTGTGGCCCTGCGTGGCACAGCATGGCCCCGCCTCTTGGGAACAGCACGGAAGACAAGCTATCCTGCCAATGGTACTAGGTTCCCTATCTGTTGGCTTCACCGCCGCTGAATAATAATAGAGCACTTGAAACACTCTGTTCCCTCTCAGGGGCCCAAATCCATTGCTGAGGTGAGTCCTGCCAGAGTCTGGCCAGGGCCTGCTTTGGAATCACTCCCTGCCGCTGGGCAGAGGACAACTCTGGTCCCCAGGCAGCTACTGTTTGGCCCAGGTGACCGTGTGAGCAGCGAGCCAGGACTTGTCAGCTGAACCATCCTTGGGGCAGGTACAATGCATCCTTGGCAGGAGCGCTTTGATTTTCTCTGGCAAATTGGGTTCTCAGGTCAAGTGCAGGTGGCCCTCAGTGAAATGAAACCAGAAGGGCCTCCGACCAGGTTCTCAGGTTTACTAGTTTGTGCGGGTTTCTGCCCTTTGTGTCTTTACGTCTGTTCTCAGGGCCCGTGGCACCGCCGGGGTATTCCTGGGGGCTCGGGAAAGAGCTGAGTTGGATTCTCAAATCAGATTGAATGAAAATTCGCACTCTTGTCACACCGAGGGAGAAATTTCATCGTCCAGATGGCGCTGGCGTCGTAAATCAATTAGGCCCTTCGGTTTCATAAACACAACGTGCTTTTCGTTCACTTGGCGAGTGATCGGTTCCTATTCCATGTTCAGCAAAGTGCAAACTCCTGGCAATACAAAGAAATAAGATGCAGAGGGTGCCTGGGTGGCTCAGTCAGTTGGGTGTCCGACTTTGGCTCAGGTCATGATCTCGTGGTTCATGAGTTCGAGCCCCGCTGACAGTGCAGAGCCTGCTTGGGATTCTCTCTCTCTCCCTCTCTCTCTCCCTCTCTCTCTGCCTCTCCCCTGCTGGCTCTCTCTCTCTCTCTCTCTCTCTCTAAATAAATAAACTTAAAAAAAAAAAAAAAAGAAAAGAAAGAAGATGCGAACTGACCTGGCTTCAGCAGCTTCATGGGTCCAGAGAGACAGCCGTGGGTGTGGGGAAACCGGTCAGACGGTATCTGTGTTATCACCATGTTCCAAGGTGCTCAGAGGCTAGGAGCGGCCACAGGAATCGGGGCCACATTTCCCACTTGTGTGACCAACTGTGCCCAACGCTTTCTTGGAGCACACCTTTAAAAATTGTTTTCAGCATCTGTATGGCTTTCTCATGAATCTAGGTAGAGCAAATCTGCATCTTTGAGGGTTGAAATTCCCTTCGGAGTGGTGCCATTGAGAAGGAAGGTGAGCGCATGAAAGCTGGTGGGCAGGACTCCGGGTCAAACTCTTGGGGTGGCTCTGAGCTGCCCGCGAGGCTGTTCCAGGGTGGTCAGAGCAAGGTTCCCGCTGTTCTGCCGTGCACTCTGCCACACGCACCAGACTAAGACGGAGCTCCACACCTCCCATTCGCAGAAGCAACGATTCGCCATAACTGTAGTTCATATACATGCTCTTATTGGTCAACCAGAGCACAGGAGACACGGTCCGTGGGGCCAAGGGCTTCATTCCTGGATGCACGGGGAGTCCCGTGCAAATACTGTTTCCAGCCTCGCAGCCTAGTTTTCTGTGTGAAGATGTCTCTCCACCTGCTGGGAAGCTTCTGTGCGAAGACTTAAAGGTACATCCACAGATTCGTATCTTCAGCTAGCGGACACTGATCGAACACTGAATCCGAAGCTCTGGGCTCGACCGGGGCGGGGCAGTGGTCGTGCATGAGGATGTTACGACCGTGACCAAAAAAAGGGAATAAAAAGAGGTCTGCTTTTTACTCTCCAGGTGGTGGCTACGCTGGGGACCACGTCCTGCTGCTCATTCGACAGTCTCTTAGAAGTGGGTCCGATCTGTAAGTACCTGATGGAGGTTTCTTTCGGAAAATGTTCTCAGTGTAGGAAGATATGAGGGGAACTCCTTCTCTGGGCTCTCCTCCTTCATAATATTAATGACATAAGTCATATGAGAGAATAATATGATTAAAGAGTCCAAGGCATGTTACAATATAATGTAATATGAACATAAAAATAACTTTATATGACGATGGTTTGCCGAACTCTCCTTGTTTTTTTTTTAATGTTTAAAAAAATTTTTTTAATGTTGATTTATTTTTGAAAGAGAGAGAGACAGAGCGTGAGCAGGGGAGGGGTAGAGAGAGGAGGAGACATAGAACTCGAAGCAGGTTCCAGGCTCCGAGCTGTCAGCACAGAGCCCGACGCGGGGCTCGAACCCACAAACCGCGAGATCACGACCTGAGCCAAAGTCGGACACTCAACCGCCTGAGCCACCCAGGCGCGCCTGCTGAACTCTCCTTGTATTTGCAATAGCACACATCTCATTAGCTTAAAGTGCACAAGCCCAGAAGGTGGCCCTAACTGGACAAGAGCTGAGCTTGGCTGAACCTGTACCTACACACTGTCTCCAAGAAAAGGTCCTTCCGTGCGTACGGAAGGGCTGCAAGGTTACGCCACCCAAGGGAATAAACTCGAACTTTTGGAGTGAGTCCCCCAAGGCTCATGGGGAGCCTTTCAGTTAAGGCTTTCAGTTAAGTCTGACGTGTCTTCTTCTGGAATGACTGGAAGTGTGAAGCAAATGACCTAATGTGTGTAAGCAAATCAACACCAAAACCCTGGATTTCTCTGGAGAAGAATCTGCTGCCTGTGCTCTTCGGGGCCGCTCTCCTTTCCCCCCCCCCACCTTCAGCACACAGGTGGTCTCCTGGGGATGACATTTCAGAGACTCCGAAAGATAGAACGTGAGTAAGGGCTCTGTTTCTAAAGGTTCCCCTTCCACACGCGGCTCTGGGCACGCAGCAGGCCCAGGAGTGGGCGGTCAGGTGATGGAGACCTTCTCTTGGGCAGGGGCACGGGCTCATGACCCCTCCCCCATCCTCGGGGCATGGCCCCCCCACTCCTGTGGCTCTGGGGCAGCCGCCGCCTGCCCCAGGACAGCGGAGCTGATCATCCAAGCGGTCTGGGCTCACATGGAGGCTGTTCAGGGCCCCTGATCACGATCACGTCTTGGTGGCTTATGCTAGACAGCACTCCACCTGTGGGCACTGGCCCCCGGCCCCGTCTGCATGACCCCGCCTCTCCTCACGGGGACCCCCCTGTGCCCACATTCGCACAGCTGGTGGCAGTGGTGACGGGCACGGCTTCAGGCCGTGGGCCCTCAGTTCCAAGCTTTGTCCCCCCGTCTGTACGGGGGTCGAGGAAGCAACACTTGTCATCGTCAAGCGTCCAGGTTTCCCTCACAGGGCTCTTTAGAGGGAGCGCTCGTGCCCAGGAATCGGGTGAGACCCAGGGTAGCAGGTGCGCTGGGGACCGTCCGTGCTGAGGGGTGGCTGGCATGGGCGTGCCTGTTCCCACAGGATTTTTCTCCACCACATGTGATTTTTCACCACCACATTGGTGCAGAGCCCAGACTCAGAGGAGGGACTTGACCTACTGGCTCACGCCCGTGGCCAGGGCATGGGCCTTGTGAGCTGCAAACCCTTGTGAGCCGGGCCAAGCCGCCGTGCACGTCTCTGACTCAGATGTCAGGCTGGGAACTGGACGTCCTGCACGGGGGCCGGCTGATGTCTCCCCGGGGCTCTTGGATTTCGGGGATTGAGGGGTTCGGCAGGGCAGAGCCCACATGGCCCCACAGGCCCTGAGCTCCAGGCTGGCCACCTGCCCACCTGCCCAGGCAGAGGATGGCCCAGCTGGTACAGTGTAGGGAAGCCTCATGAGGAAACACGCGGGCGGCGGGGACTCGAGGGGTGGGAAGCCTGAACCTTCCCTTCCGAGGGTGTCCACAATCTCCCGGCCGAGGTTCAGCTCGCTTGGGTGCTGGGTGGACCTTGGCCTGTGACAGGCGGCCCCCACGGCCTGGCCTCGGGGTCTGTGACCACCTGGCCTCTAGAGATACCCATGTTATCTGGAGGCACCAGATCGCTGCCAGCGGTCCCATACAAGACACGGATGGAGAGCTGGTGCTCTTGGCTCTTTGCCTCCCCGTGGACAGAAGAGAAACCCACCTGGAACTCCCCTTTTCTTGGGCACCTGCGAGTTCCTTCTGTGGGAGTTTTGTGCCGACTACAGGGACAGAGGGATCCTCGTGCCTCCGAGACCACCCTCAGGTTCACTAACCCTCTGGGAAGACTCACAGAATCCTCTGCAAGCATCTCATGGCCACGGTTTATTGCAGGCAGGAGGGGTGTGGGGCACAGTGTGGGGGGCGCCCAAGCCCTTGTCCTCTCCCGTGAGGTTTGGGTGGCTGGCTTCCCCAGGTATGATGACTGTACACATAGAGTGAGACCCCCCCCCCTCCACCAAGGAAGCTGGCCCAGCCCGCACCAATGGAGTTTTCTTGGGGCTCAGTCACTCGCTGCCCACCTGGTCGACCCTCAGTCTCCAGCTCCTGCTGGAGGTCCAGCTAACACCTGCCGTCACTCGTTCCTGCAGAAGTCAGAACTCACATGGCCCAAGGCCCCCATCATCAGTCACACTGTCGCACCATCAGGGGACCAAAGACCCAGGTGGGAAAGGACTCCTATCAGGCAGGGCCCTCCACGGCTAGCGGTCGCCTCTCTGGAGCCAAGAGCTCTTCTGGACTAAAGTTAAGTCCCTGCTGTGCACCTTCCCCTGGAGGACCCCTGTCCCTGCCCTTCCGAGGACCCCGTCTTTCCCTCCCACTGCCCCCCTCTGGGTCTCTGATACATTCCGGAGTGGCAGAGTCCTGGGGGCTGGCATCATCCTGGCCCCTTCCTGAGGGCTTGGGCCGAACTTCCTCTCTGTCTGTCCTGGAGCTGACCCAGCTCACATTGGAAGGGTTGTGGTTTCTTTTTGCCTTCCTTTTTTTTTTTTTTTTTTAATGTTTATTTGTTTTTGAGAGTGGGAGAAAGAGAAAGAGAGGCAGAGCGCGAGGGAAAGATCCCAAGCAGGCTCCTTGCTGTCAGCGCAGAGCCCATTGTGGGGCTCGAACCCCGTGAACCGTGAGATCATGACCTGAGCCAAAATCAAGAGTTGGACGCTTAACTGACTGAGTCACCCGGGCGCCCCATGACTTGCGGTTTCTACTCTTACCAAACGGTCCTCTCACGAGGGTGATGGAGAAGTGGAAGAAAAGAGAGCCCTTTCTCTTGCTGCTGGAACCTGGTCCCCACCTCCTACCCTCATGGCTCGTGTCCTTCCTGACTTGGCTGCCTGTTCAGGCCTTGGGGTCCTGCCCTGCCTCACCTCTTCCCTCGACGGTTCTGAACGGAGACACATGGGAGTCTCAAAGTCCCCCGAGGGGCCTCTAACAGAGAACGAAGTTTCCTGACCAGCGCAAACGGCCCCCTGGAGAGCACAGAGTGGATGTGAGATTTCATGTCTGTCCTATAAGAGCCTCTGAAGTTTCCACCTGCCCACAGCCTACGGAGCCACAGCAGTCGCACAATAAGCAACGGGAGCACTGTTGTGTTCCAGACTGGCTGAGCGGTGGTTTCCAAGCAGAAATCCCACATCGTCCTGAGGCTCTGTGCTCTCACTGGCTCCTGGCCACATCCACGTGGGGCCCTGTGGTGCCAGGGAGACGGCTCCACAAAGGGACCAGCCCACACGCCCTTCGCCTGTGAGACATGCCTCCGGGTACACAGAGCTCACCCTCACCGTGACCCTCGGTGGCACTATCGCGTGTCCTTGGAGCGCATTTGGTCTGGATCCAACCGAGTGCTTTGATCCCTCCAATCCTGAAGCTCAGATGGAATCAAGGCTTTGAAACGCCTCTGAGAACTTGTGTCAGCAGAGCTCAGAGCCACCTGTCCCTCCTCACGGCATCGGGTGTGATTAGCGAGCATCACGCATGAGAAAGCGAGCCTTGCGCCTATCAGTCGGCACAGATGCATTTGGCAGGGGCTGACTGAGCCCCGCAGGTGGTGTCTTGACCCAATACGGGCAGGGCGCCTCCTCCCCACCAAGACGCCCCAACCTTTCGCGGTTACGTGTCTCGTGATGTGCTACGTGCCCAGCACCCACGGAGGGACTCATCGCGATGATCACCCTTATTTCTCACGACCCCGAACTAGGTGTGGTAATAGGCAGTTACAGGCGGTATCTTGTCTCTCCCTGACGTTCCAGGTGTGATTTTTATACCCGTTTGCCTGGGAGGGGGCTGAGTTTGAAAGGACGTAAGGTCATAGAGCTGCTGGGTCGTTGGAGGCAGGGGTTGAACCCAGACAGTCCCAACTGAGGGAGCAAATTTAATCAGGATGCTATTCCACCTGTAAAGTCAGACGTGGTCCCTTCTGGCCAGGCTATTCTGGTGTGGTTGGAAAGCAGAAATCACATCCCAAAGGGGCCTGGGGTGGTTGCGGATGGCCTAAAATAAGCGAGTATGCTTTACGGGGGGATGGAATGGGGGGGGCGGGAGGTCACTGGGGCCGCACACCCCGCTGATCCCCCAAGACTTTGTGGGGGAAGACTTTAGGACCGCTAATCCAGGAGAATGGGGAGCACATTCCCAGTGGGTGAAATGGCGGAAGACAGAGAAAGGCGGTGTGACTGCGAAACAGGCGCCCCAAGGGGTAGGGCGGGCTGAGCCCTTAGACCATGAGCATCCACCTTCAAGTCAAGCAGGGTGGGGGATCCCATTTTCCTTCCTTCAAGTCCACACATTCACTGAGCACCTTGTCTGTGCTCTGCCACAGTCTGGGGTCAGCCACCTTCAGTTTCGTTGCCTTCAGACTCAAGGAGCCAGTTAGGGTCCACCATCGGGCCAGAAAATGCTGTTGATAGACCGTATGCAGCAAGTTATCAGGCCCCCGTGAGGAGGGCATCCATCGGGAACTCACAGGTCACCTCTGGATTTCAGGTAACAAGGAGGACATGTGGCTGCACATCGACGCTGCCTACGCGGGCAGCTCCTTCATCTGCCCTGAGTTCCGGCATCTTCTGAATGGAGTCGAGGTAGGTCGTGCTCTTTATCTTTAAGAAGATCACTGTTGAAAAGTGCTCTGCTGTCAGTGACATGTTCTCGCGAGGAGGTGACGTTCCATTTCTCATTGCTGGGGTTCATTGCAGCAGACGGCGTCCAAACACATTCTGAGATCGTCAGAAATTAGACTTCCTTATGATGGCGGTTGAGAATCTTCCCAGTCCTACGGCCGGTCTTCTCAAAATACACCAGACGTTTACAGCCATTTTTCAGTCTGCATGGGTCCTGGGCAAGGGTCTCATGACAGGATAAATGTTAGCACTGTGGGGAAACATTTAGGAAGGAAATAAGATCTTAATGCATTTCAGATCAAGAAGTAATGTACAAGGGCACCTGGGTGGCTCAGTCGGTGAAGTGTCCGACTTCGGCTCAGGTCACAATCTCACGGTTTGTGGGTTTGAGCCCCGCGTCGGGCTCTGCGCTGACAGCTCAGAGCCTGGAGCCTGCTTCAGGTTCCGTGTCTCCCTTTCTCTTTCTTTCCCTCTGCCCCTCCCCTGCTTTCTCTCTCTCTCTCTCTGAAAAATAAACATTTAAACAAATTTAACAAAAAGAAGTAACTTATAAGGCCAACCTACAACCCTATTCGATCTGGTTCAATATGATAGTCTATTCTGACCATGCAGTGGGCAAGGTGTTGACTTATTGAACAAGCAGCCACAGGTGCACTCAAATATCTTCTACTGCTTCTGGAAGTTGTAAAATGTGGCTTGTGATGCCCTTCAAAATACCTGCCGCTTCTGAGAACTAGTAAGCAAAACTATCGGCCAGTGCTCTGCTGCAGAGAGCCATGTGGCACAGACTAGAGGCGAGAACACGACGTGATGGTCGTGCTCTGATGTGTGATTTCAGACTCAAGGAGGATTTCGCTGTTGGCGGAGGCTCAGGGGCCGCAACGTTCCTCTCGGCCAGGAACTCAGTTGTAGCTGCAGGAAAGGGTCCAGAGAGAGCGACTTTGCAGGGAGTCCGGGGGAAGGAGACAGTGAGTCACTGGGGCCTCAGCGTTGGCTCTGTGCTCGGGGTCACGGGTTTCGCGAGCCCTGGGGCCACACGCGGTGCAGGGATTACGGGCACGGCCTTTGCCATTAAGTGACTGTTTGAATCCCAGCTTTACCCTACGACTAGCTGTGTCCCTGCGGGCACGTTAGTACCCTCCCTCCACCTCACAAAGTGGGTTTTGGTAGTGATCCCTCCTCCGAGGGGGTGTTGTAAGGATCAGGAGTTAATCATATTGAAAGGGCTTAAAAAGCAGCGTCTGGCACACGGCAAGGGCTGTGCGTGAGTTGGATTCTGTGATTTCGCCATGGCTGAGCAGACCGTCCCTCCAAACCTCTCTCCGCTCTCGGGCCACGCTGCCCATTCATTTGCTGATTACTCATGTGGATTCTCATGGGGCCATAATACCAGAAAAAGGGGTGTCAGGTATAGAATACCAGTGTTCCCCTCTTAGAAAAGAGTACCCTCTTATTACCAACGAATGAAATAGCATTCTGGTTCCTACCTCCTTCACGTCACATTCATTTATGTACTCTCTCACTCGGTATTTGCTTATTGATCGCTGAATACGGGCCAGTCCTCAGATCTGTCCTGGGGAGGGAGGGGCATGTGGGGCTTCCAAAGGCCCCGATAAATATTGGGGAGGGGGGTTGTGGCCTATGAGGAGTTCTGGTAACCATGCTGACGGCCAGCCCTCTGGGGTTCGCTGCCCGTAGCCGGTTTTGTGGGTGTTTGGGGCTGGGAAACGACAGACAGACCTCTTTACCACCTGCACACCTCACATCACAGAGACGGTACACATCACTGGCAGGGGAGGGCGTCTGTCCCCGCAGCCTCGGGGGACAGAAGGCAAAGCCATCTTCGGGGATGTGTGTGCCTGTACCCAAGGCCTGGTCTTTCTACATATCAGGTTTAGGATTGCACAATCTTTTCCCTGTGAACCCAGGACTTGGGGCTTTGGCTTTCTTGGGGGGGTGCTTGTCGGGGGGGACTAACTGTCAGGCCACCGCGGAGCTGGGCACTCTAGCAAGATCCTATCGGCCAGCGGCAGACGGGATTTCATGCCCGACGCTGAGTCATTTCCGTGTCTCCTGCATTGTTCTCTTCTGGCGAGGGCCTTCCTGCTCGGCTGGTCAGATAAGGGGCCTGCAATATCCTGCGAGGCCCCAGCCCCGAGATAACATCCCGTCGCTCTGCCAACAGGAGGAGCACACAGCGGGCCGGTAATGAAAGACGATCAAACAGACCAGCCCCTCCGGGAGGGAACTAATACAATTCTCGGCAAACAAAGCCCATCTTTCACGTGTTGTCTCCTTTTATCAACAAATGAAACCCGTTGTCCTTTCCCGTGTCTTGCTCCAAGTCACTTTGATTGAAACCTGGAAGGAAATGAATGTCCTCCCTGCCGCCCCGAGTGGGGGTTGACGTGCGAGGCGGCCGTCAGCCGAGCGGACGTCTCCGGGGTGGCGCGGCACCCCCCTGGCCCCTGGTGCCCTCGCTGCCTCCCTGGAACCAAACAGAGAAGAGGCCGGAGGCGGGGAGAGATTTCAGCCGCCTGCCAGACTGGGACCTTTATCTCTGCCGCTGCCTTTAACTCTGCTTCCGCTGGGGATTTATGCGTGTGGCTGCATCCCTGGGCCTCCAGCTGGGCCCAGGTCTGTGCATCAGCCTGACGATAAACCTGGGCACGCCTTTGGAAGGATGTGAGAACTCCCCACTTACGATAGCTCCGTGGAAACACAGAGCGCCCTCCTCAGCCAGTCTCGGTTGTTGAGATCTTATTTTCTGCTTGGAAATGCCGCAGCACCTAAAATTGATGAACTCGGTTATTGCCTTTAAAAATAAAGACGAAGAGGGGCGCCTGGGGGGCTCAGTCGGTTAAGCGTCGGACTTCGGCTCAGGTCATGATCTTGCGGTTCGTGCGTTTGAGCCCCGCGTCGGGCTCTGTGTTGACAGCTCGGAGCCTGGAGCCTGCTTCGGATTCTGTCTCTCCCTCCCTCCCTGCCCCTGCCCCACTCGTGACTATCTCTCTCTGTCGCTCATAAATAAATAAATAAATGTTAAATTTTTTTTTTTTTTACATTTAAATTTATTTTTGAGAAACAGAGTGAGACAAAGCGTGAGTGGGGGAGGGGCAGAGAGAGAAGGAGACACAGAATCCAAAGCAGTCCAGGCTATCAGCACAGAGCCCGACGCGGGGCTCGAACCCACGAACTATGAGATCATGACCTGAGCCGAAGTTGGACGCTCAACCGACTGAGCCACCCAGGCGCCCCCCCAGTTTTTTTTTTAAAGACGAAGATGTTTAGGTACACAGGAAGAGTAGTTGGTAATTACGTTGGTGTTGGTGAAAGAACCAACCAGTGAAATAAAAATTGGGGTGATCCCGATTACCACCGGTTAGACATGAAGTTTTCACCCTCCCAAAGCTCATGATGATATGCGTATACTAAGAACTTTGCCAGTTCGTGATGTTGAGGAAGCTGCTGGCAGGAAGTGTTTCATAGGCCAGATCGGTACGATGTCCTGACATAGTACATGCGAATTAGTATTCCACTTATTCCAAATAATCTCGTAGTTTGAAAGGTAGATACATTTCGTTCATTCACTCATTCATTCATTTGCTCACTCATTTATATTTGAGAGAGAGAGAAAGAGGGAGACAGAGAGGGGGCACAGGCTCCTGTGCATGCACACTCACACAAGAGCGGGGAGAGGGTTTGAGAGAGAGGGAGAGAGAGAATCCCAAGCAGGTTCCACACTCAGCGTGGAGCCCAGTGTGGGGCTCGATCCCACGACCTCGAGATCATGACCTGGGCTGAAATCAAGAGTCAGGTGCTCAACTGACTGAGCCCCCCAGGCGCCCTGGTAGATACATTTTATATGACTCCAGACTACATACGTTGGAAAGCGTGTGACATAAAATATCGATAATGTCTCATTTTATGAGGAAAAGTCCAACTGTGAGTTTTCCCGATTAAAAATTGGAGCTTTGCATTTCAGAGCAGGAGATCCCCCAGAACGTGATCCGGGTCCCGTTGCTGCTAGGGACGGGCGTCCTCCCAGGGCACAGCAACTCTCCGCGTCGTTTCTTGGGGTTGCGCTTGGATTATCTTTTGGGAGTCAGCATATTTTGAACGATCCAAGGTCCTCAACGTGCTTCCCTCGTTTCAGATGTGATGGCCCTACCCCAAGTTAGGATTAGCACGTAAATGAAAGCGTGTGTTCATACGAAGGTTCTAGATTGTCTCATTCTAGCCCCTCACTTATTTTTCATAGAGTTATTGCACCAAGGGCCCCCGGCCAGACGTGGAAGCACTGAGGCCAGAGTCTGGGGCTTTTAGTCCAAAGCTCTTTCTGTCCTAAAAAGAATGAGATCCTTCATATCACCCTTCATGCAAACACTTTCTGGATTTCTTCTGGGTGCCTGGCACCACGCCCCAAGGAGTGCCAGCAGTCCTGACGGCCTCCATGCCCCAGGGCCTCATGCCTCGCTCCGGTTTCCGTGGGGTGACCCTGTGCAGGCAACTCCAGCCGGACTCAGCAAGCACCGCCCCCTCCTCTGAGCAGTGAACCCAAGTCATGGTCCCCGACGCTCACTCTCACGTTGCATTCTGATGACGGCTCTCCGGTCGGACCTTCCCGATTCACCAGGAGCTGTCAGAAGCCGTAGCCGGCCCAGCACCAGGCTGGCTCACTGGCCGCCGATCAGCCAACAGTCACAGCACAGCACCCGACCTGGCGAGTTTACCCCATGCCAGGAGCTGGGCTGAGGAGTTCGTGGCTGTGATGCCACGATTTCTCCATAAAATAGACATTCCCGTTCCCGTGCACAGAGTGAGCCGTTGAGCTGGGATCAAACCCCCAAGTGTCTGGCTTCAAAGCTGCCCTCCTCACTTTGGGTGTCAGCCCGCAGTCAGGTCCGTAGCAGCTCGAGGGATCCCGAGTGTGATTTGTTATCCCCATTTAAACATGAATATGAAGACACGTGGGGAGGTCACGTGGTCGCCCCAGCGGGTTCCAGAGTCCAGACCCTCCCAGCTGTGAATTACTGTGCAGGGAGTCTTGTTGTACAACTAGACGTTAGTAACGGAAGTGGCTTCTTTTTGTTATTTCTCCTCTGCAGTTTGCAGACTCATTTAACTTCAATCCGCACAAATGGATGCTGGTGAATTTCGACTGCTCTGCCATGTGGTAAGTTTCCCCCACGGCTACATGTCAGTTACCCCATGCGCACCGCACTTTCCCCAAGTGGCCTTGTGGGAAAGAAGCCTGGCAGGTGAGGAGGATGCCATCGCTGGGCCATCTCACGTGTTACCTGCTCACTGCTTGCTTCCATGCTGAACCAGGGGCGGGATTCTTGCCCAACCTTACCTGACTGTGAACTGCTGATAAGAACATATTAGTGTGAGCCATTGGCACAAGGAGAGAAGGTTAATACAGCAAAATCTGTAGTCTGACCTACCTAGTGTTACCAAAAACAACGCAAGGACATTTCAGGACGTATTTCTAATTCGGTTGTTTCTGTGTCTTTCTTCGTAGATGGTTAATGAGTCTAAGGGCTTGAACACATTTGTTAAGGAAAAATAAAAGTAATCCCTTTTCCCATGAGATTCTCTGAAAATTCTTAATAGCATGCCAGAATTATGTTGGTTCTATTTAGAGCAAGAAAAAGAATTCAGAAATGAAAGTGGGTGATATTCCATCATGTAGATGATTTTTAAAGAAATAGCGGTCACTGGGAGCAGTGTGGGAACACAGGGTAATGGTTCTGCTATGTTCATTGCACTAAGAAGGAGGTAAATCAACCTTTGGACTGGGGTGGGGGTTTGCATGAATTTTGTGCAAAATCATTCGGCATGTAATTGCATCAATGGGTTCTCACCTTGGAGGGGTGAAGAAAGCAGTTCTCATCTGACCCAACCGAAGTCTGTTCTCCCGGTTTACTGCGAGACCAGTGTGCCCCTTGACTAGTTTGTCTAAAGATTAAACCATATTTTCAGTGCTTTACTAAAAAATTGGTTCAAATCAATTCTTTTTTGTCTGCCTTGGACTGAAACTTTGATATGTGATTTTAAAGCCCACTGGTGGGCCCATTCTAGACGTGGCTTCGTCCGAAATACGAGTAAGGATCTTATAAGCTATAGCTGTTATGAACCTCAGTGTTCTTTCGTGTTCTTGTGGCTGCGTTTGTCTATTTTAACTGGAATGCTAAAGAATGGTTCATACGGTGTGTCCAAAGTCCCTCTCTTTGAGCTTTAATTGGCACTGAAATGTAATTCTGCTCTGCTGGTGTGTTTGGTCAGATTGTGGCTCGTGGGCACAGAGCTGGCACAGAGCCGGTAGAGGGCCCTTTCGCCTTTATTTGGGGAGGGGTGGTGGCCCCCGTGTGAGCTGACACAGGAGCACACAGGGTCCTTAGCTGGCAGTGAGGCATCGGGCCAAGAAAGCCCACAAAAAGACCGGAGGGTTGTCGGGGGTAAAGTGATGGGGACCGCCAGGAGGTGGCAGCCAGAGGGCCTCACAGCATGCCCAGGTGTTTCACTGATGACCTGGGGAAAATAATATCAGAGACGGCTGTTTCCATGGGCGGCCCTCAACGCCCTTTCTGTAACGTAAATCACTGGAGCTCCGGGGCATCCGGCCCCCTCATGCATGGGGCAACTGAGGCTACGAGGGACCAAAAGCATTTGGGGCCGCGATCTGTGATCACACACTGAGAGGTGGTAGGGATGAATATAACAACGTGGCGTCCTGCCCTTGGGTCCAAAGAGCCAGTGAGCCAGTTAAGGACGAGAGAGGACAGCTTTGTCAGCGGCGTGGTTGGGAAGGGCCCGAGCCCCTCACGGGGCGTAACCAGGCTGCCGGGGTCGCTCGGGAACAAGAACATCTTGCCCCGTTGAGGCAGCAGCCCGCAAAGGGAAGCCTGACAGAGCGGACGTGATGTGGAGGAGAGACCCGGGGCGCACAGGGTGAGGCCACGTCACTGGGAGAAGGACAGAGGGTGAAGCTGATTGTCCGCTGAATAAAATCAAATATAAGATGTAAGGGCAACACCCAGTGTTTGAGGTTTTACCCCAGAGGAGGGCAGTCAGTTATCCCCGGGGCTGGAGGGGACACGGGAGAGGGTCATGAGTTGAGGCCACATGAACACATGGGTCCAATGTTAAATTGCAACAGAGAACGTGCTTTCCGTGTCCTGAGCCGCTGGGGTCCTGGACGGAATGGTTGTCGAGGTTTTTGGGGTGATTTTGTGAGTGTGGGAAAATCGCTCCTACCCCAAACCGGGGGTGCAGGCCTTGATTTCACGAGCGTGTGGATTGGGTGACGGAGTTGGATGTGGAAGGATCTACGTTTCAAGACAAAAGTAGCCCCTGCCCGCTGTTTGAGGCACTGTGCCAGGGACGCTGTGACAAACCACCGCGCGCCACAGAGACGTATTTCCTCCTCATTCTGGAGGCTGGAAACCAGAGACAGGGGCCCAGGTGGGCGGGTCTCTGCTGACGCCTCTCTACCTAGCATGCCGACGGCCGCCTTCTTCCTGTGTCGGCACTCGGTCTTTCCTCTGTGAGTCTGTGTCCTCTTCTTAGGGACACACTGGTCACGTTGGCTTAGGACCCAGGCATGTGACCTCATTTTAACCTCCTTGCCTCTGTCCCCATGCGGTCACATTCTGAGGTCCTGGGGGTCAGGGCTCCAGCAGGTGAATTGCGGGCTGGGGACACAATTCAGTCCGTGATGGTGCTCGCAAGAAATTACTAGATAAAACCATAAGGCTAACATTTAGGAATTTAAACCAGGTCAGCTTATTTTAAACCATATACTTAATCATGCCACCCACTTCCTGATCGGTTTATTTGATTCTTATCAAACTTGATGTTTTCTTTTGATCTTGCTATACCCAACCACCTGCTTGCTCTCTCTCTCTCTCTCTTTTTACTACAAAGAAGTTGCTCTCTCCTTTTGGTGGGGACGATGTTTAGCATTGCCCTGCTTGCAGAAGGCCCTTCCCACAGATGTCCTACCCCCACCGGGGGCTGCACTGTGGTGGTGCTGAGGGACCAGGGTCCGAGTTGGGGCAGTGCCATCCAAACCAAGAATAACAATGAGGAGGAGAGGTCTGATTGCATTGGAAAGCATTTGATTTTGAGCACCGTGGACCTCACACCAGAGGGCTGTTATCTCTGGGCTCTAGAGGTCTCAGCCGTGGGACAGAGTTTCCGGTAAATGCAATACAGCCAACGTGAAATGAGAAACTGAATAAAATCAAGTCCAGGCCAATGCAGCTTGAGGTCCAGCAGGCAAAGGGCTTGGGAAGAGAGAAGGCAGAGGTTCAGAGAAGCTTGGGGACAACAGGGAGCTGGAAGGTCGAGGGGGAATGTGTGAGTGGGAGGCCTCCATGGACCCATTCATTCTCTGCCCAATTGTTGGACACGGAGAGCTCAGGGAAATTCTATTTGGTGACATGGCATTTGACAAAGGGCCACACGAGGTGACAGAATAAGCAGTGTGCGTACCTGGGCCGGGTGGGTGATGAGGACCGGTAGTGCAAAGGCCCGGAGACAGATGCGTGCACCACAGTGAACTCAGGTGAATGCCACTGAAGATCATTCAGGTGGTCGACGTGGATTTAAATTTGTTTTGAGTCTGCTCTCCACGTGTAAAAGTTGGCATTTTTACAGAAAGAGGCAACTTTTTAATGTGTCACTAATTAATGAGAGCCCTTACAGCACCATTGCTGGGGCTGAGTGCTCAGTCCTGTGGCCAGCGTGACCTTGTGCACAGGTGAGGCCAGGCTCCCGGAGCATGTGTACTTTAAAGATGATAGCTATACCACAGCTAAACTAATGTAGGAATTGTTCTTCCTGATTTTATGGATGAGGCAACCGGGATTCTGCTTACGGACACACAACTCTCCTCCATGCCATGGCCACAAATGTTTAAGAGACGGAGAGAGAGAGAGAATCCCAAGCAGGCTCCGTGTCGTCAGCACAGAGCCTCACGCGGAGCTCAAACTCACGAACTGTGAGATCGTGACCTGAGCCGAAATCCAGAGTCCAACGGTTAACCAACTGAGCCACCCAGGCGCCCCGCGATGACGTGAGGTTTTAAAGATGAATAAAGATCGTCAGATGCAGAATCACGAGTCTCACAGGATGCCAATTAAGAACACACACAGGAAAGCGAACACACATTTTACAAACACGCATCTAGATGACAGGCATTAGCATTGTTCCGGGTGGATATGGGGGAAACTGGAGAACGAGAGCTGTTCTTTGGGGCGGCTGAGGCAAAATCAGGCCCCGTTGTGTCTCCGTTCTTGTTCGGGCTGATCCCACTTTCCCTCTGACTACCGAAACTAGTCCTGGATTTTAGCCCAGGCATGGACAGCCCAAAGGCCAAACAGGAAGAGATGGACTGAAGCCACCCTCCCCTGTTTGTCTACCTGAGCTGTGGGTCCCCAGCACTCTCCCCCGCCCCTCTCCCTGCTCCAAGGTGGGTGGTCCCTCCCCAAGGTGGGTGGTCCCTCCCCAAGGTGGGTGGTCCCTTCCCAAGGTGGGTGGTCCCTCTCCAAGGT
>NC_064816.1:62102322-62183802 GCF_023721935.1 Panthera uncia | reverse complement strand
CCAAGGTGGGTGGTCCCTTCCCAAGGTGGGTGGTCCCTCTCCAAGGTGGGTGGTCCCTCTCCAAGGTGGGTGGTCCCTTCCCAAGGTGGGTGGTCCCTCTCCAAGGTGGGTGGTCCCTCTCCAATGTGGGTGGTCCCTCTCCAAGGTGAGTGGTCCCTCGTGCTCATGGGCAGTGTGGTGACGGGCATTGGGCAGACAGTGAAGGCTGAGAGCCTACTCAGAGCCTTCTGCTCACTGTCCTGAACATCCGTGGACTCAAATACCTATGTTTTGCTATTCTAAGAGGTTATTGCAATAAAATGAGGTGTCAACACAACAGAATACAGGTAGCAAGACGCTCGTTAAAAACCAGATTTCGGAAGGGGCAGGCATCTCTTTAGACCCCCTAAGAGCTGAAAGCAAACAAATCATCCTAAACTGGGAATTTTTTTATAGACGTATTTAAATTTTTTGCTCATACGACAAGTAAGATATAAATGGATTTTTTTTTTATTGCTCTCACTGGCTGTTTTGTACTTCTTAAAATCAGAAGAGTCTCTTTTTTGTTTAATGAAATTTTGCCAGTGGTTAGTCTGTAATTTAAAGTAAATACATTGGTTATTTTCTCTAAATATTGAAATGGACAAGATAATTGGAGTTTCTAAAACCTGCACGTCATTATAAGCACAGTGAATACATTTCATAATGATTTCATTATTCTGTTCATAAGTTTTTTTATTGTTCATTTGGTGTTTTGAATCTTTTATATGTAAATATAAGCCGTTCTGCTCAGACCTTACTATCTCTTTAGCATCAGATTTTTCTCCAAAGAAAGCCTCAGATTCACCCAGGACATGTTTTAGTCTACCTTTTTTTTTTTAATTTTTTTTTTTTAACATTTATTTTATTTTTGAGACAGAAAGAGACAGAGCATGAATGGGGGAGGGTCAGAGAGAGGGAGACACAGAATCTGAAACAGGCTCCAGGCTCTGAGCTGTCAGCACAGAGCCCGACGCGGGGCTTGAACTCACGAACTGCGAGATCGTGACCTGAGCCGAAGTCGGCCGCTTAACCGACTGAGCCACCCAGGCGCCCCTAGTCTACCTTTAAAAAGAGGCTTGATGTCTTTTTGCAAATAAAAATTAAGTTTTATCACAAATAGTTTCACAGCGTTTGCACGCTTCTGTTACACTGGGTTTCTTGGGAAGATGGTCAATCACTGTAGTTATATAACACTTGATTCTAGAACTTGCTTTATAAGTGCTAATGCACAGTTTTCTACGTATCTTTTTGGTTTCTTTGCACTTTGGCGCCGTGCCACATCTTGAAAGTTTTCTTGGTCACCGACTGGCACCAGGACGTACCATGAGCCCTCATTCCATGAGCCCTCATTCCGTGAGCCTTACGCGGTATTGTAGGCTTAGAAAAAGACAATGTAGACTCCCAAACAACACAGGAGTCCCCTTCCCCCATCCCCCAGGACCCTCCCTCAGGAATATGTCTGGTGGCAGGGGGACAGTTTCTGTCCCATGAGGCCCATTCAGCGGGAGGTGACACGGCCACCTTCACAGGCCGGTTCTGTGTGTGCCCGCGTGTGCGTGTGTGCGTGTGTGGGGGTGCAGGTGTGTGTGTGTGTGTGCTCGCACACATCTCTCTGTTTAAATAGCCTTCCTTTTTAAAAAAAAAAATTAAAAACATATTTTTAATGTATATTTATTTTTGAAAGAAAGAGAAAGAGAGGTGGGGGAGGGGCAGCGAGAGGGGGAGACACAGGATCGGAAGCAGGCTCTGGGCTCTGAGCTGTCAGCACAGAGCCCGACGCGGGACTCAAACTCAAGAACTTCTGAGATCGCCACCTGAGCCGAAGTCAGACACTCAACCGACTGAGCCACCCAGGTGCCCTTCAAAATTTTTTTTAAGTGTTTACTTATTTTGGAGAGAGAAAGCACAGAGGAGGGACAGAAAGAGAGGGAGACAGAGTTACCTAAAGCTAAAGTGGGCTTTGTGCTGACAGCAAGAGAGCCTGATACAGGGCTTGAACTCACAAACTGTGAGATCGTGACCTGAGCTGAAACCAAAAGTTGGACGCTTAACTGACTGAGCCACTTGGGCACCCCAAACTTCCTTTTTTTTTTCTTAAAGCAAGAAGCTCTTATTTATTTATTTTTATTTTATTTCATTTTAGAGAGAGGGAGAGAGCGCATGATCGGGGAGAGGGGCAGAGGGAGAGAGAATCCCGAGCAGGCTCCACACTCAGCACAGAGCCTGAGGCAGGGCTGGATCTCAAAACCCTGGGATCATGACCTGAGCCATAATCAAGAGTCGGACGCTCAACCGACTGAGACACCCAGCCCTAAATAGCCTTCCTTTTGCAACACTGTCAAATGTCATGCCCAACGTTGCCTACGAATGTCCGCATTCAATGGCCACATCAAGCATATGAATATGCTCCAGAATAAATAGAAAAATGCCCCAAATCTTACAGCTATTAAAGACAATTATATACAACTACTTTAATATAGCTATATTCGATATAGTTATTAAATTATTGTCAGAAGTTAAATTTTTCACACAACGGAAGCATCCAAATTCTCCTGAGAGCAAACTCTACCAAGCTGTGAAGGCATTTATCAGTCTGATCATAAATGCACCTCACAGAAAACAGTAAGGAGGACACACTCCCACTGTCATATCATAAGTTAGGCCATCTTGGATTCTAAAACCAGATGAGAGGCTGAGGGAACAAAAAAAGGTATGGAGAAAGAAAAGAAAAGAAAAGAAAAGAAAAGAAAAGAAAAGAAAAGAAAAGGAAAGAAAAGGAAAGAAAGAAAAACAAAGTTTGTTTCACTCACAAATTCCAATATGAAAATTTTGAAGTCAAATATTAGCATGTAGTGATGTTTCAGGAAAACGAGATAGTATATCATGACCAAATGTGTTTATTCCAGCTACTCTGGGGTGGTTCACAGCTATTAGAAGGTTTTGAAATGTCATGTGCCATGTAAAGAGTCAAGGAGGGAAGAGTCATCATTGTATTAGATGCAGAAAAAGCATCAGGTGAAATTCTACATCCCCGCGAAACAGAAGTTTTAAGTAAAATAGGAACAGAAGGGAACTTTCTCAATCTGATGAGAGATATCTACCAAAAATATTACAGGAAACCTATTCTTTTTTTTAACGTTTATTTATTTATTTTGAGAGACAGAGAGGCAGAAGAGAGAGAGAATCCCAAGCAGGTTCCACACTCAGAGCCCAATGTGGGGCTCGACCTCACAGACCGTGAGATCATGACTGGAGCCAAAATCAAGAGTCAGACGCTTAACCGACTGAGCCACCCAGGCGCCCCCTGATGTGATTTATTTTTGAGCAACTTATTAGAAACCATTTAGAAACGTGCACCATTTAGAAACGTGCAAAACAATACCATAGGTTATGAAGGAATTTGTGCAGAGAATTCTGTAGAACTCCCTGGGAGTGGCGGACCCACAGGCGGCCCCGTAGCCTCCTCCAAGGACGGCAAGGCGAGGGACCTACAGATTTAACAGTGCTCGGGTTTTGTGTCATACTCAGCGAGCTGTGGGTATTATTATTTACACTTTTTTGCATGGCTTTAACACCGCGCAAATGTTTTGATTAAAAACACACAGGCTCCGGGGTCATCGCTGGCCTCAGTGGGAAGGAGAATGTGATCTTCATTTACAAAGGACGGAGTTCTACCCCCTTCTCTCTCGCTGTCCCTCTTTAAGGCTACGCACAGAGTGTTCTCCGGTACAGAGAGACCAAAGGGAGCTGTGCCAGGGCTCCCTCGTATACTGCCCAGAATGTACTAGAATTCCTAGATGCCCATGCATAAGGTCAGGTGCAATCCATTTTCTTGCACAGGTCAAAGGCCAAGCCAGCCCCCGACAGCTTATTATTGCTTATTGACATAGTCTGCCTTCTAACTCTTTGAAGAAATAACACTTCCATTGCTTTTCCTAAGTACATCTGGGCTCTTGGTCCTTCCTCGTTGTGGCTGAGTCACATCCCGACGTGCTATTTCATGCTTTCTGGTTTTCTATCGCACGGACTCGTCCACACGGTATTTGCGTTCAAGCCCAAGCTACTGTCAGACGGACGTTTCTTCCCCGGTTTGCCCTAAGCATGGTCCATTTGCCATAAGATTGCTTTGAGACGGTGTCCATGCTGCCAGATGAGGCAGAGAGGCGATTATCGTCAGGCTCAGACCTCAAACCCCAGCCCAGAGGAGAGTGGTGACCTGGGTTATCCGGGACCATCATTTGTACCGAATCTGAGGGTGGTTCGCGGTAGGAACGCCTCACCTCTGGCCCCTGTTCATCCCGCACACGCTGGTGATGCCTGCCAGTGGCCCGATGCCAAGCCTGGACCGACAGAGGGGACAAATGTTCCCCTGTTGGGTTTTGCTTCCTGACGCCAGTTCACCAGCTCTCTGGACACCAACTGGGCATCCCGTAATGGGACTCCATTCTGACGCTAACCATCTGGAGTCCCCACAGACCCCACAGGTAGAGGGGCTCGGTCCCACAAGGTCCAAAGGTTCCCGCCCTTCTGTCCAGCTTGCTGTAAAGTTGGGGGTTCCCGCGAACCCCCCGCTCCTTCAGATTTGATAATTTGCTAACAGCTTCGAGCTCTCAGAAAGTTGCGCGACTTACATTTGCTGATCTGTCACAAAGGAAATGAGCGAGCAGCCAGAGGGAAGGGATGTGCAGGACAAGGTATGGGTGTGGGTAGAGGACACAGAGCCTCCCTGTCCTCCCCGGCTGTGGCTCCGTCCTGGCACGTTGATGTATCACCAACCCCGTCCTTCACCACGTAGGTATGGTTGATTGCGTCGTTGGTCATTGGTGGTTAACTCAGTCTCAAGTCCCTCCCTCTCCTGTGACCACCCCCACCCCAGAGACTGGGGGTAGGGCTCAGAGTTCCAGCCTCAAATCTCCTTGGTTTCCCTGGCAACCGGCCCCCAAGGGGCCCTGAAGCTCCCCAGGGGGCAGGGGGAGGACAGTCACCTGTCTTCTCCTTGGCTTACCAAAGCCATTCTTCACCCTCCAAGAGATTCCAAGGGTTTTAAGAGTTGTGTGCCAGGAACCAGGGATGGAAAGCAAAGATTTATTTTTTATGATGCCGCCCCCTCAGGTGCTGGGGTCCTGTGGGTGTCGGGCACCCAGGTGAGGGATGCGCTGGCAGAGCGGGGTCCCAGGGAAGCGTCCCAAAGCGGGTGTGCCTGTGCTGAGCCTGCTGGAAGAGGGACCAGGAGGGAGGGGCTGCGGGGGGGCTTGTCCCAGTGGCTTCCTCATTAAGCCCCACCCTGTGTTCTCTCAAACCAGGGTGAAAAAGAGGACAGACCTAATCGGAGCCTTTAAGCTGGACCCTGTCTACTTAAAGCACAGCCATCAGGACTCAGGTACTCTGCGGGGGGGTCCCTGCTTTCTCGGTGTTCTGGTTTTGTTTTCAGAGCGCCCTTTCTGCCAGGAGCCAGAGAGGAAGGTTCCAGTCCACAGAGACCAGACCATGGGAGCTGCCTCCCCAGGAGGGTGGTGAGGGGTGGGGAGGGCTGCCTCGGTGCCCCCCCCCCCCCGCTCCAGAACTGCTCAGTGCAGGAGCCGGGGAGGGCAACCACACGGCCAGGGGGCACAGCTTTCCATGTGGGGTGGACACCTCCTGGGTAGAATCCTTAGAAAGAATGATTGCCCTCGTGTCTGAGAACGTATGTCTGCTTATACCCATACCACCATGGGGAAGAGAGCTTAGGGGGACGGTGGGGGGAGGTGCTGGGGGTTCAGGGAGTGAAGGGAAAACCGGTTGACTCCCGGGCAGGGAACACACGGCCGTGTGCCTCTCATCCATTGGACTTTCAAACCTGCCCTCTGTACGGGACACGAGCCACCTCTGTGCCTATGGAGTCTGGCGGGGAAGCCTGGGCAGGTGGCTCTCCGAGGCCACAGTGGGGCTCAGACACAGATGCTGGAGGGATTCCTCCAGGGCCTCCTCGTGCAATAACCTGTCATGCAACACAATTCCTAGAAAACGCAAAACAGCCCCTTCATTTTCATTAGAGAGAGAGAGAGAGAGAGAGAGAGAGAATCCCAGGCAGGCTCTATGCTCAGAGCAGAGCCCAATGCAAGGCTCGATCCCACGGCCCTGGGATCACGACCTGAGCTGAAATCGAGAGTCGGACGCTCAACCGGCTGAGCCACCCAGGTGCCCCTCTCTGAGATTCTTGTCAAAGAAATAAGAGCTGCATATTGAGAAGAATGATCCCAGCAATACAAAAGTTGTTTGGTTTTTTAGTGCAGGGAATGAAAATTTTCCAAATGTAAATAATACTTATAGCTGGATGGTATAATGTCTTGTGAATTTTCCTAATTTCCTCTACATTTTTGCAGTTTAAAAAAAAATTTTTTTTTGAACATTTATTTATTCTTGAGAGACAAAGAGAGACAGAGCACGAGCCGGGGAGGGGCAGAGAGAGAGGGAGACACAGAATCGGAAGCAGGCCCCGGTCTCTGAGCTGTCAGCACAGAGCCCGACGCGGGGCTCGAACTTACAAACTCGAACTCGTGACCTGAGCTGAAGTCGGATGCTTAACCGACAAGATACGCAGGCGCCCCTACATTTCTGTAGTTTTAAAAACATACGTAGAACTATTACTTTTAAATGTCAGTGTTTTCAGGTCTAATACAGACAC
This sequence comes from Panthera uncia, assembly GCF_023721935.1. Classification (NCBI taxonomy): domain Eukaryota; kingdom Metazoa; phylum Chordata; class Mammalia; order Carnivora; family Felidae; genus Panthera; species Panthera uncia. The sequence continues at coordinate 62,177,117 of NC_064816.1, read as the reverse complement.
TCACCCCATTGCTATTTACAGTTTCTACATACCTGCTCCGTTTTGCTCAGGACCTAAAACGCCCTAAAATAAAAAAAATAAAGTCTAGTTTTTAAAGAATTGAATTGGCATGAAACAGTGTGAAATAATGAACCAACTGCCAAGCTCTTATATTTAAAAATATGTATTTCATGTTCGGATCATGAAAATCTTTGCAATCATGACAGTTAAAAAGCAAAATGTTGCCCTTAAACCATGAAGTGATCCTTGGAATGACTTTACGCCAAGGGTATCTGAGGAAAGCTTATTACTCTAGACATACAATAAATTATTTTCTTCCGCTTTTATAGAAAGGCTCTTTCCTATTGAAATATTGGCTATGGCTGTTAGAGATGAAAAATATTACTTATTTGGATTCTTTCCCTAAAAAAACAAACAAACAAACAAAACACCAAAAAAAACCCACAAAAACCTCTCTAAGTCAACAAAAACAGTGTCCCGTTTTGCATTTAGCAAGTAGAGCACCGAAAATCAGCTTTAAGCTCTTGTGGCCAGTGGATGTAAGGGCTTATTTAATCTGCGTGGGTTCAGCTCTAACGTTGCTAAGCCCTCTGCTCCTTGAAATGAAACCTTCTTTAGAGTTTTTTTTATGGTCCTTTCAGTTCAATAAAGAAATCTCCTCTTTATTTAACGATTAAAAAAACCACTCACGACTGCCCTGTGGCCCCCTGCTCAGCTCGCAGGACCACAGCGGCCCGCTGTCCCCCCTGGGGGTCATTAGGATGCCTCCCTCTCATCACTGGGTCCAGGACGAGAGGTCTTCCCGGGTCTCTGCACGGAGGCAGAGCCCTCCTGTCCCTTCACCCTTGTGGCTCCTTCAGGGCACGTGACTCTCGCCACGCAGCCACCTCGATCACTGGTTTGTGACTGTTGTCCCTCCGCCTCCCCTGGAACCTCAGATCCAAGTGTCCTGCTGTTGGAACACAGCTGGACCAAGGGGGGAGGTGGCCAGCAGCGACAGTGGGACAGCAATGTGGGAGTGGTTGCCTTTCTAGTACATCCCCACGTTTCATTCCCGTGTTTATGAGTTTGTCTCACTGGGCGCCTGCCAGCTATGGGTTGACACTGACTTTGAACTAGGACCAAACCATGTGGGATGGTTTATATACATAACAGACAATCCTGTCAAAATGCAGGTGATGGGGAAAAGTGGCCGCACCTGTTACACAGACTTTTCAGACAAACTCTTCCATTATAGAAACTGTACATTTGGAAACTAGAAGCATAAAGCGGGGGGGAGCCAGAAAGTCCCCATGACCCCACCCCCCCAGTGCAGATGCTGTTGTCATGTGGTGTTATTTCTTGCCAGTCTCATGTGTTGTTTTTATCGTGCCATTTGCAAATTTAGAGGTTGCTCACCCCCTGTGTATCCTCTGTAGCTGTAAAGACTGACCAGGCACATAAAACTTATTATTTGTTTTGGGAGGGTGCCTGGGTGAGTCAGTCGATTAAGCATCTGACTTCGGCTCAGGTCATGATCTCGCCGTCTGTGGGTTCAAGCCCCACGTCGGGCTCTGTGCTGCCAGCTCCGAGCCTGGAGCCCGCTTTGGATTCTGTCTCCCTCTCTCTCTGCCCCTCCCCCACTGGCACTGTCTCTCTCTCCCTCTCTCTCTCTCTCTCAAAAATAAACATTAAAAAAATTTTAAAGTTATTTGTTTTCTAAATATGTGTTTATTTTGGGGAGAGCACAATCAGGGGAGGCAGAAAGAGGGGGACAGAAGATCCCAAGCAGGCTCTGCGCTGACAGGCTGACCGCACAGAGCCCGACGTGGGCTCGAACTAACAAACCTCGAGATCATGACCTGAGCTGAAGGTGGATGTTCAACCGACTGAGCCCCCCAGGTGCCCCAAAGAGCTCAGTTTTTAACTGTATTTCACTGGAATGACATTTGAATGGCCACACATGGCTGGTGGCTATGGGGACGGCACCGTGACATAAACTAAAAGGGAAGGACATTCAACTCCATTCACGACGTCATCTGGTGTCATCTGGGTTCTTAACAGACTCTTACTGAGTGCTCCTCGTGCGCCACATATATTTTGGGTGCTGTTATGTTATGTCTGCTGGTGTCTATGCCTCCCTGTCAGGCCACTTCTGGTGACCCTGCTGTTGATGTTTGACAACCCCATTTCACATGGTGCAGACAGTGGTGGCTGGGAGTTGACCTGGGCTGTGTGACCTTGGGCTTTCATCACAGGGTCCCTCCTAAGATTAGGGGGTGGGACCTGGCACAGTGGCCCTGAATGTTCTCCCGTCTCTACCATGTTATGACCCTAAATAAGAAAACGCCTGGAGGGCTCGGTCGGGTAAGCATCTGACTTCAGCTCAGGTCATGATCTCACGGTTCGTGGGTTCGAGCCCCGCGTCGGGCTCTGTGCTGACAGCTCGGAGCCTGGAGCCTGCTTCGGATCCTGCGTCTCCCTCTCTTTCTGCCCCTCCCCTGCTCACACTCTGTCTTTCTCTCTCTCTCTCTCTCTCTCTCAAAACTAAATAAACATTTGAAAAAAAAAAAGAACAGAAAAGAAAACGCCTACTGTCTCTGGATGATAGTCAAAAAATCAATAATAAGTGTCGACTTTAGATTTCCTTGTAAGTATAGTGTAGACCCGTCTACACAGCGGGTGAAGAGCCATCTGTGACAGTGGGTGTGCATTGCATCAGACTCCGAGCCATCAGCACAGAGCCCGGCGCAGGGCTCGAACTCACGAACCGCGAGATTGTGACCTGAGCCGAAGTCGGATGCTTAACCGAGAGAGCCACCCAGGCGTCCCTTAACCATCCATTTTTTTGTAACCACTATGAAGCCATTTGAATCCAGGATAACGACATTGATCGAATGTACACTCAGGTATCTGCTCCATGCCAGATTCTGTACTAAGATCCGAGAATACAGACATGAACACTCATCAAAAGTTTGATTCCTTTTTTTTAAGTTTATTGATTTTGAGAGAGAGAGAGAGAGAGAGAGAGAGAGAGAGGATCCCAGGCCAAGCAGCTTCACACTGTCCTTGCAGAGCCCAGTGTGGGGGCTCGATCTCACAAACCATGAAATCATGACCTGAGCCAAGATCAAGAGTCAGACACTTAACCGACTGAGCCACCCAGGTGCCCTAAAAGTTAGATTCTTGTCTGATATCCTACTCACTCTGTATATCACAAATTCACCTTCCTGCGCATGAATGAGTGCACGAGGAAGGCTTCACGTGCTCCGAATGCCGATACCAGAAGATAGCTCGGGTTTTGTGCTTCTGTAACCATAGAAAGTGAAGCGAATGGGAATCCAGTTGTAATCTGGCATTTCCAATTTGTCCTGGGAACCCTGCTCTCTTGGAAAGCCCCTTGGATTTGGTACCTTGGGAAGTGCCCCCAAAACACCCAGCCTCCTGCCTTCTGCTGGTGCAGGAGGTGAGGGACGGGACACAGGAAGTTTACCTTGAAGGTGAGAAGGAATAGATGTGAAATCGACCAGTGTGTCTGATGGCTTCTCTTTTCTATTTCTTTCTCTTTTCCAGGGCTTATCACCGACTACCGGGTAAGTGGGAGATTTGACGCGCTGAGTCCAGGGCTCAGGTGATCGAAAGTGTGAACACAGAGAGGGGTCCTGTCATGGGCTGTAACTCCCGCTACCCTCCTGTTCCGCTCAGGCTCAGAGTCACCGTAGAGGACACCTTCTAGCTGGGTCCTAAGCCAGGCCACAGACAGCTGTGCTGAGCCCACCGACTCCGGGTCTCGGATCAGGAGGAAAGGATCTTGCCTGCGCCCCTCGGAAGGAGGCAGGAACTTCTGCCCCCAAAATCCTCTGTAAGAACAGGTGTTATCCTTAGACCACACGGCCCGTCCATTCCACACGGCTGCTGTGCGCCTGGGGCGCACACTCTCCCCTTAGGGCAGTGGGAGATCAGAGTCAGAGACCACAGCGGTGCTTGGATGGCCCTCTTTGTCAGCCAGGAGCTACGCACGGCTCTGGAAGCTTCTCAGAGATGAGTGAGGCCCCATGCCTCCCTCCCGGACCCCCAGGCTACCGAGGGAGACAGGGGCACAGATGACCACACATGCGGGGAAACCATTCTGCACACCGCTGTGAGCCGCCGTGCTGAGACAGATCTGGAACACGCTGCTCCTTGCTGCTGGCTGTTGCCGGCCCGAGGGAACATGTTCCAGCTGGTCAGCTAGGGCCCCGTTAGCTTCGCTTAGACTCTCCTTGTGCTGTTTATGAGAACCAAGTCCCAGGCATCATATGCCGGCAGCCTATGAACTGTAGGTCGTGTGTGGGCAGCTTCGGGTTGGTCCACCTGCTGTTTGGGAAGGACCTGGATCCAGGCGGGTGTGCGGCACTGTGGCAGCCCACCGTCGCAGCCGTCCCCCCTGGCTTGGGAGGTCATCTTGGATAACCGTGCTTTATGTCCTGCTGCGCGCGCCCGCGGAGAGAGCCAGGGGGCAGGCGCACAGTGTATTCTCTGCAGGCATCTCGTGGTCCGTGAATAAGCAGATGAAATTCGTGGAGGAGCAAATTAGGATGGGGAAATTATTCTGGAGCAGAGAGTCCTCTAAAAACTGATGCACATAAGTGAGTCCTTAGAAAAACAGTGCCACAAAGTAGGAGAGATCAAGTGGGGGCAGATGCAGGGCATTCCCACCAGGAAAGAATACGCAGGTCGGTGGGAGCCTCAGCAGGGGAGCCTGTGTCTGGGCCCTGGCTGTGCAAAGGGCCTGGGGCACCAGTCTTGCCCTATGAGTGTTGTTCCTTCCATCCACTCCTCACAAGTACGTGTCACCCGCCTCCCACCCTGACCCCCTTCCCTGTGCCACAGCCCTGGAGAGCCCCTGACCGTATTTTCTGGCAGTTTTACTGCTCTCTTAGCTAGAATGTAGGGATATCTTTCCTTTTCGATCCACATATAGGTACTTCTGGAGCTCTTTTATGGTTTCTTCCTTTAGAGTGAAGTCTGGGCAAATGCCCTGGGGTCCGGGCTGTTCTTGACGAGGGAGTGCTGGGCTCAGCAGATGAAAAAAATATATATATCACAGACATCATCATCATTTTGTTCAAAGATGATGGAAACTTCAACCTGAGGTGGTCACGGCCTCCAGGTTGCGGAGGAGGCCCCCCCCCCCCGGGAATTCTAGGCCCCTGACCAGGCCAGTCCGGGAAGTGTAGGGTGAAAGGCATGAGCAGCCCCTGGCAGGACGGTCAGCCCTCAAGGGATGGGGGCACAAGGGCAGACTCAGCACCAGGAGGAGGGAGTGGGAACACCTTGGCAAAGGGGGTTTTACATCATGTCTGCTTGTGAATGACCAAAGAGGGAACCGTAGCAGCATTTACCTACCATTTATTTACCTGGTCTTAGGCAAAGTGGGCATCATTATACCCATTTCACAGATGTGGAAACAAGAGGTTCGAGGTCAAAGAATTTGCTGAACCTAATTTAAAGAGAGCCAAGAACCTGGGTCAAAAGCCCACTTACTGAGCCTCACAGCCCCCATGCTATCTGAGTGAGGAAAATACATCTTCTGGTCCATTTCGGTGGCTTATCAAGAGTGGGACGACACACAGGACAGCCTGGAGATAAGGTTTTAAAATTTTCAGTTGTGGAGGGAAAAGTACCCAGAAATAGCTCCTTTGGTGTCCAAGAAACCTCGAGTACTGACTGACTTCCACATGCAGAATCATTTTAGGTGGCCCGTGTATGTGGATTTTCCTCCTGACTATTTAAGTACAGTGGTCAACAATATTCCATAAAGCCTTATGACACGTCCTGTCATCTCTGAACTTACAGGCTGGGTGCAAAGGGAATTTCTCTTCCAGGGGACGTCTACCCCGGTCCTGCCCCAGGCTCAGGACAGGTGGTGACAGCATTCTAGGGCAATGTTTGAATCAGCGCTCGATTAAACTGTGCGCATTTTTACTCCAGGACTGCAGAAATTAAGTTAGGTCCCAAGCCATTCCTCCCGGTGTAAAGATTAACTAAGCCATTCATGATTCATTAATGAGGCTATTCCTCTGAGTGTTAGACCTCAGTCCTGTCTTGATCTCCAGGATGTTCGCTGACGCGGTGGGGAATGATTTTGGAATGCAGCATCTGTGGTGAACAATGCCAAGAAAGCACTGCCCATCACCACCACAGTGGGGGTGGTAGGCTTTCTGACTTTCCAGAAAGGCCTGTGAGTGAGTTCGGTTTTCCCCCAACAACCTGCAGACGTGCTGTCCCTTAGGGCGGATCTGTGTCCGCGGGGGCCATCCGGGCTCTGGGGCGTCGCACGTGGCCTCCTAGCCTCTCCACGCCTGCTGTCCTCCCGTAAGATGAAGACACAAGCCCCGGCTTCACAGGCGTGAGGGTGATGGGGTGAAATGCTGTGTGAACCCGCTGGGCACAGTGCCTGGTGGACACAGGGTGACACCGGGTCCGGTGCCTCTGAGCGTCAGTAGCAGGCCCCTGTTTCTCTTTGCAACTTGAGGGGCTTCCGTGAAGCCCTTGCTGGGACCCCCTGGTGATGCATTTGCCCTTCAGAAGCGGCGTGGCCTGGGCATGCTCAGCACTAAGGTTCAAACCCGCCCGCCCGCTGCGCTACAGAGGGAGCAGGGCCCGGACAGCCCCACTGTGCCCATCACGGATGCGCTGGGGGAGGGTCCGGGCTGTGCCCCCTGCCCCGATACAGCCCTCCGCGAGCCCTGCCCTGCAGGGAAGGTCCAGGGAACAGAGAGGGAGCCTGAAATGCCCTCAGCATCTTCTCTGTAGGTGATAGAACCTGACCATTTGAAAAGTCACAATGAAGTGCCCGTTTTATGGTCCCAGAAGGCCCCCTTGCCCTCCCTCCTTTCTGGGTCCTTTCTTGCTGGCTTTCGTGCATTTGCAGCCATTGCGGGGGCCCCACAGCTGGTGGAGTGCCAGCCGGCTGACAGATTGAGGAAAAACTAGGGAAAGCTTATTGGAGGACCGGCATGTCGGGGTTGTATTTTCTAGTGACCGTCTTGTGGGTCATTCTGTGGCAGCGGGGGTGGGGGAGGAAGAGAACCCCTATTGTTCTAGAAAAGGGTGCCAGAACAGCACAGGGAACACGCTGAGCCGAAGGGGTGGGTTTCGGCCTCCTCCTGCCCGCAGTTGCAGACGCCCGTGCCCCCGCTGGCTGGTGAGCTCCATCCGTGCGCAACCTGCACACATATGCTCCGAGAACACAGTGCCTTCCCAGGAAGCAGCCTGGTCGGTCCTCGTCTGTCTCGGGGCTCTGCAAAGAGAGCCTCCAGCCGTGGGCTTTGCTCAGCCCGCATGGTGGCCGGACGGGGAGGGGAGGCCTCCAGGGAATCAGCTGTCTCCAAGAGAAACAGGTGCCCCAGGAGCCAGAGGAAAACCAGCTCGAGGTACCTTCCTCCCTGACGCAGCGTTTTCTGTTCTGTTTCAGCACTGGCAGTTGCCGCTGGGCCGAAGGTTTCGCTCTCTGAAGATGTGGTTTGTTTTTAGGATGTACGGCGTCAAGGGACTGCAGGCTTACATCCGCAAGGTGACCGTGCTTTCAGTACCTACCTGGGGAACGTTAGGCAGGCCTTGGACACTAGAAATGGAGGAAGACGGCTTAATAAGCAAATACATGATAAAGGTTAGTTTGCGTTACTGAGGGTTGGCCATTCACAAGATGGTCAGTGCATGATTATGGGCCTTCTGGACGCTTCCATGAAGACCACAGGCCGTCAGGTCCAGGGGACTGCAAAGTGAGTACACCACACAGCCGGGACTGTGGCCACACCTCACCTGCAGCAGGTGCAATGACAGCAGGGCAGTCATGAGAACACAGTTCGTTTCCCTCCGAACACTGCCAGCACGGCAGCACCTTGGAGCTTCTGGAAACAGACAGTCTCCAGCGTAGGGTTTCTCAGTGTGTCCCCAACCAGCAGCACATGCATGGCCTTGTACTCTCGGGTGGGTCCCAGCAACCTCTGTTGCTATAAGTGAACCAGGCCACCGTGATGAGCTCTACAATGTGAGAACAACTGGTCTACTTCAAGCCCCATCACCCTGCCATTTTTTTTTTAAAGCAGTTGAAGAAACTGAGGCCAGAGTATGTGCTGGGACTCCCCCAAGGCCCACCCACTTAGCTGGCTGCAGAGAGCTGCCGATTCCCAGCTGGTCCCTCCCATGCTGGCGTCCTTCCTCAGCCAAGATGGCGCCATCTCGCTGGACAGAGGGCCTCGGGCTTCATGGAAGCAGGGATGCCTGTGGTCTCTGACTAGTGACCGTGACAGTTTGGGTCCTGGTACCTCAGCTTAGTCTGTTGTGCAGCTGTGGGCAGCACACAGTGACTCCAGGCTCTTCCTGTGTGCGGGGCACATGGCCTGTGGAATGCCACACGGTGCCATCTGTCTACCTTATGAGGCCCGTGGGGGCCCGTGGGAGCTGGTAGTCACCAGGAGGATCTGTGGGGTAGGGAACTAGGAAAGGAGTGTTTGCGTGTGAGTTTATGGGTGCAAGATCCCCCTCCCCATGTGAGAACATGCTCTCAAATATAAGGATTCAACTTCTTTGACAAAAATCAAGTGGTCTTTGTCACCATAGCTTAAGGCTCTGGGGCCCCTGGGTGTGATTAAGCTGCTTCCTGTAAAAACACTCCATGCCTCTTATATTTGTAGGTCCGTTTCTGGGTTCTCTGTTCTGTTCCACTGATCTGTGTGTCTGTTTTGTACCAATACCATACTGTCTTGATGATTACAGTTTTGTAATACAAGCTAAAGTCTGGGATTGTGATGCCTCCCGCTTTGGTTTTCTTTTCCAACATTGCTTTGGTCATTCGGGGACTTTTCTGGTTCCATACAAACCTTAGGATTGTTTGTTCTAGCTCTGTGAAGAATGCTGATGCTATTTAGATTGGGATTGCATCGAATACGTAGAGTGCTTTGGGTAGTATCGGCATTTTAACAATATTTCTTCTTCCAATCCATGAGCATGGAATGTTTTCCCAATTTCTTTGTGTCTTCTTCAATGTCCTTCATCAGCTTTCTATAGTTTTCAGAGTACAGGTCTTTTACATCTTTGGCTGGGAATTTCCTAGATTATTTTATGGTTTTTGATGCAATTGTACCTGGGATCGATTCTCCGATGTCTCTTTCTGTTGCTTCATTATTGGCGTATAGCAATGCAACCGATTTCTCTATGTTGATTTCATATCCTGTGACTTTGCTGATTTCATCTATCAGTTCTAGCAGCTTTTTGGTGGAGTCTTTAGGATTTTCCATGTAGCGTATCATGTCATCTGCGAAGAGTGAAAGTTTGACTCCTTCTTTGCCAATGTGGATGCCTTTCATTTCATTTTGTTGTCTGACTGCCGACGCTTGGACTTCAAACACTGTGTTAAACAACAGCGGTGAGAGTGGACATCCCTGTCGTGCTCCTGATCTCAGGGGGAAAGCTCTCAGTTTTTTCCCATTGAGGATATTAGTTATGGGTCTTTCATACATGATTTTTATGATGTCAGGGTATGTTGCTTCTATCTCGACTTTCTTGAGGGAGGGTTTTCATTAGGAAATGAGGCTGTATTTTGTCAAAAGCCTTTTCTGCATCTATTCACAGGATCCTATGGTTCTTATCCTTTCTTCTATTCATGTGATGGACACACTGATTGATTAGTGAATATTGAGCCAGGCTTGCAGCCCAGAAATGAATCTCCAACTAAGGGTTGATCGGGGCGGGGAAAATGGATGATGGACATTAAGAAGGGCCCCTGTAGGCATGAGCATTGGGTGTAATGTCTAAGTGATGAATTACTGGGTTCTACTCCTGAAGCCAAGACTACACTGTATGTTAACTAACTTGAGAATAGAAAGAAAGGAAGAAAGAAAGAAGACAAAAACACAACAACAACAACAACAACAACAACAAAAAACAACAAAAAACACTCCATGCCTCACCCTGAGAGGGCTCCCATCCAGCCTGACAGGAAGGGACCGGGATGGTCAAAGCTTGTCCCCAGGCAGGTGGACCATGGAGGGAAACAGCACCTGCCAGCATGAAGTCTTTGGTGCCCTCTAGTGGCACCATATTTATTACGGGACGTGGAGCTGCACAGTCCAATGAGACTTCCTTCCCAACAACACTCCCCAGCGGGGCTTCTGCTCAGAGATCCCCCCCCGCCCCCCGCCCCCAACCCCGGCCCCTAGCACCTACTTGAGAGCACCGAGCACCTAGCACTGAGCACCGAGCCGAGCGCCTGGGTGTGGAATGAGCGACACGCACGCAGACCGTGGCGAGCTTGTTCTCCGTTCACATACTATACGAATCCCCTTTTGCGCTCCACGAACCCCTACAAGTCAAATAAGGTGGTGAATGCAGCGAGAGGGAGGCATTTATCGAACGTGACGGGGACTGTCATTCTCTTCTCTTGGTGGCAAGCGCTGTTGGATAACAGCACCGCAGAACCGAAGCTTCGGTGACGGGCAGCTATGTACGTCACCGTCACACCCTCGGTTTCCTTATCTGTAAAGCGGGCATAACCGTGGCAGTGCCTACCCCATGGGCTGCATGGGGACAGTAGGATGGCGGGGACCTTGGGGCTCAGCACAGGGCATCTCAGTAGTGGCTAGCTACCCTGCCTTTACCAGGATGTTTAAATAAGATTTGAGATTATAAATGATTGTTTTGGTGAGATTAAAACAGTCCCCTGAACAAAAGACAATGGCAGTGTCTTTCTGAAGACACTCGTCCTTCCCTCCTGGTAAACGGGATTTTTTTCCTAACTGGCTGATGTGGAGGAACGTACGTGCTCGAAGAAAACGGTTGAGAGCATGTGAATGAATTATGCATGGGCCGTCTAATGAGGTTTTCTAGGTGGTTAAGTCCTGAGCTGAGTGGTGTCGGGAAACTCAGACAGATGCCCTTCCCTTTCCAGCACGTCCAGCTGGCCCACGAGTTTGAACATCTGCTGCACCAGGACCCTCGCTTTGAAATCTGTGCAGAGGTCACTCTGGGGCTGGTCTGTTTTCGGCTCAAGGTACGTTTGTCTCCTTTAGTCTCCTTCATGGTCCGTGATGGTGACTGGCGAGAGAGTATCGTTCATTGCCTCCGAGCACAAGACCGGCAGTTGAGCTCCCCAGAAACCACGGAACTCAGCACGCATTTTCCAGTCTTTGCTGTTTGCCCCTCCAGGCCCTGCCCCAGCCTGACTGCCCGCTGGGCCCCGAGCACTCTTCTCCAGGAGCCGTCTTCTGCCGTTCCTCGAGCAGACTGAGGCTTCTCGCTTGTGTAGACCCTTGGCCCTGGAGTGCCCTCCCCTTTCTCCACGCATGTATCTCTGCCACCGGGGAATGCTCTGGGCGCTGGCCCGTGTACACGCTCACTGATGCGAGTGTTGTCCCCCGACTGGCTCTGGCCGCAGCCCAGACCTGCAGACTCTGCACCTTAACCAGCCCCTGCGGGCTGCTGGGTGCACACAGGGGTATAAGTTCTGGGCGCTCTGCCGCCTGACGATGAGTGCGTTCACCGTGGGACGGGGAGCTTCCCCGGAGCGCGGCGGGCACCAGCCATCGAGGCTGGGAATCGTGACCACATTTCTCAAAAGGCCCGGAAAGGTGCAGGACGGGCAGGCACCTTATTAGTCTAGCTCGTGACCGAGGCTGGATGGGGGCCTCACACTGACCGCTCTCAAGCTGGCCATGCATTCCAGAACCTACTTTTCCCACAGGCCTCCTTGTTCACAACCACGGAGGCCATCGGGAGAAGCAGGGGTGGGCCTGGCTGCACCGTCCACGTGCTGTAATCACCAGGTGGCCCTCCGCTCACCATATCCTCCTGTCACTGCTTCTCAGAGCTTCTGGGTGGCTATGAGAACCAGACAGAGAGAAAGCCTAGACTCTACACAGTTAGTGGGGTGCTGGGGTTCTGGTGCAGGGCTTGGCGACGGGGCCATGCACTCTGTGCAGAGTGCAAAGTGGGGAGACCCTACGGGGCACCTGGGAGGTTCAGTTGGTTGAGCGTCCGACTTTGGCTCAGGTCACGATCTCGCGGTTAGTGAGTTCAAGCCCCGCGTCGGGGCTCGCTGCTGTCAGCACAGAGCCTGCTTCAGATCCTCTGTCCCTCACTCTCTGCCCCTCCCCCACTGGCGCTCTCCCAAAAATAAATAACTTTTTTTTAATTAAGAAAATAAAAACAAAGTGGAGACACCCTAGAGAAAGTGTGCAGAGGGCAGAGGGGCACACACATGCCGGGTGGACACGGGGGAAATCTCAGAGCACGGGTGTTCCAGCCGCAGGGTCCCCAGAGTGGCCTCGGGTCGTGGTTCCAGAGGCACTGGTGTTGACAGTGTGTTTTGCTGTGTTCACCACGGACAGACGTTTTGTTCTGTTTTGACTGCCGGAGTTCTGGCAGGACTTTCGCTTAACTTTCATGGTTTTATTGAGATGCAACCCACACACCACACACTTTGTCCGTTTAAAGCACAGTGAGGGAGTTAGGGGCCCAGCGCCCACAAAGTGGAAAATCCACTTCTGAATTCCCCCAAACTTAACTGCTAACAGCCTACTGTTGCCCAGAAGCCTTATTGATAACACAGTCGATTATCACACATTCTGTATGTTCTGTGTATTACACACTGTGCTTACAAGAAAGTAAGCTAGAGGACAGAAAATGTTACTTTTATCTTTAAAAAACTTTTTTTAGAGAGAGGGCCAGTCGGGCAGATGCAGAGTGGGAGGGAGAGAGAATTCCAAGCAGGCTCCAAGCTGTCAGCATAGAGACTGATGTGGGGCTCGATCCCACCAACCTTGAGATGTGACTTGAGCTGAAATCAAGAGTAGGATGCTTGGGGAGGCTGGGTGGCTCAGTCGGTTAAGTGTCCAACTTGGGCTCAGGTCATGATCTCACAGTTCACGAGTTCGAGCCCCGCATCGGGCTCTGTACTGACAGCTCAGAGCCTGGAACCTGCTTCAGATTCTGTGTCTCCCTCTCTCTCTCTGCCCCTCCCCCGGTCATACTCTGCCTCTTTCTCAAAAATAAATAAAACATTAAGAAAATAAAAAAAAATAAAAAAAAAAAGAGAGAGTAGGACGCTTAATGGCCTGAGCCACCCAGGCAGCCCAGACAATGCTATTAACAAAATCATAAGGAAGAGAAAATACATTCCTAGGTACGTGCTGGGTTCATAGAAAAAGTTCCACCCATAAGCGGACCCGCACAGCTCAAACTGGAGCGGTGGGAGGGTCGGCTGCACACATGATGAGGATTTCAGCAGAAACCAGGGTCACAGCCACTGCCAGGATCTCAGATCCTCGTCCTCCCGAGCGGTGTCCCCAACGCCATCCTTCAGTGCCACCCATCTGCTTTCGGGCTCTACGGCTGGTCCAACACGCGCATTCCCACAAGTGGAATTGCCAGCTGGGGGCATCTCAGCCTTACCCAGGTCCCCCACAGGCGCACCTGCGGTGGCCCCGCCCCTTGCGCACGCGCAGCACAGGGAACACCCCCTCCCTGTTCCGGAAGCCCAGGGCGCTTTGCAGCCCGTAGAAGTTTCTTCCTGAGCACACTTGCTTGCTGTCTCCATTCCAGGGATCCTGGTTCTTCTCCGGGAAGCATCTTGTTCGGGCTCGTGGTTCATTTCTGTATCTCCATGCCTACCACCTGGTCCTTCCTTTCTTCTCTCTGTCCCGTTCTTCTCCGGTCTGGATTTCGTGTTCTCTTCATCATTGACGGCTTCAGCGCACATAGTATGACTTTCTTTAATGCCCAGCACATAAACTGTAGCTACTGCATCCTTGGTTTTCCGTCCTTCACCCCAGTTCATCTCAACCACTCCTGCTCATTCGGTGTCCTCACTCAGCCCGTTTTTCTTTTTATTCTCTTTCTTCCTCTCTGTCCTCCCTTCTCCCTCCCCACCACCCTCCTTCTCCTCCTCACTCCCCCTCTTCCTCCTCCCCTCCCCCTCCCCTTGATGGCCCTCCCCCTCTTCCTCCTTTTCTCCTCCCTCTCCCTACTCCTGTAAAGTGGCACAGAGCAGTGTCGCCTAATGCTGGCCTTATGCGGTGCTCAGCTGAAGCCCGAGTCCTCGGGGACCTTAGCACGCCCCCCCCCCCTCCGTCTCTGCAGGGTTCCAACAAGCTGAATGAAGCTCTTCTGGAAAGAATAAACGGCACCAAAAAAATCCACTTGGTTCCATGTCACCTGAGGGACAAGTTCGTGCTTCGTTTTGCCATCTGCTCCCGCACCGTGGAATCTGCACACGTGCGGCTGGCCTGGGAGCACATCAGCCAGCTGGCCAGCGACCTGCTGGGTGCAGAGAAGGAATAGAAGCCTGGCCCCAGGTAAGCTGCCCTCCCGGCCCCGCCGCGCAGCACTGCTGGGCCCGGATTTCCTCCAAGGCGAGAAGGGGCAGGACCCTTGCGCTTCGAGGATTCCTTAGGGACCTTGACCCGTTCTTCCGACTTTGCATTCTTTTACATGTGAAGATCAGTCCCGCACCTCTGTTGTTTGCCCTCGGAGTTCACGACGCAGCTTACTAGCATAACAAGATTCTATATTAAACTGGCAGACTGCGGATAAAGATGAAAGAGAACATTACAAAGGGAATTTGACACGACTGAGGATTTATGTTTCTCTCTCTCTCTTTGTCCTTGTTGCCCCATTACCCATATATCACAACCCACGGGGGATGTGATACAGTTTTACCTTGTTCGCTTTTTTTTTAATGTTTGTTTTTTATTTTTAAGAGCGAGAGCATGAGCGGGAGAGGGACAGAGAGAGAGGGAGACAGAGAATCCAAAGCAACTCCAGGCTCGGAGCTGTCAGCACAGAGCCCAATGCGGGGCTCAAACACACGAACCGTGAGAGCATGACCTGAGCCAAAGTTGGACGCTTAACCGACAGAGCCACCCGGGCACCCCTTACCTTGTTGGCTCTTAATCTTAACTGGGAATACCTGAACAAATGCTCAAGAAATTGCATGTTAAAAATTGTATTTCATTTATGCGAGAGGTGGATCTGTCGTTCCTGCCCATGAGATAGGTCAGAGAGGCACCTTTCTTGGCCAAATCCTGTCCAGAAAGACGAGATCCTTTTCCTGGTACAACAAGGATCTTTCTTAAAGAGGCCATCCTGTCCAGAGCTTGAGCATTTCTGGAAGGTGCTGGGGAGAGACCAGAGTTTCACATATTTCCAATCTGCTTAGATAAGGATGTGCATCCAGGTGCCTGGGTGGCTCAGTCAGTTATGCATCTGATTGTTGATTTCGGCTCAGGTCATGATCTCACCATTTGTGAGTTCGAGCCCTGAGTCGGGCTGGGCACTGACAGTGCAGAGCCTGCTTGGGAGTCTCTCTCTTTCCCTCTCTGTCGCCCCACCTCAAAAATAAATAAACTCTAAAAAAAAAAAAAGTGCATGAAGTTGGGGGGGAGGCGGAGGGGGCATAACTGCTGTTACACAAAAGGAAACCATATCAGGCAAACACTCCTGATTAACCTTTCCACAGCCCTGTGTTTGCACAAATCTCATCAGGATGTAGCATAGCAGGATTCTGTTCCCATGTGCCCACAACAACACAGAGAGAGGCTGTCGCCCTAAAAAATTAGCAGAAGCAAAGTCGCATTTCTGACAGAAGTCACAATTACTGTGAAGTCATATGTGTTATCAATCCAAAAGGTACAAATGAGATTAATTTTTTTTTTTTTTAATTTTTTTTTTTAACGTTTATTTATTTTTGAGACAGAGAGAGACAGAGCATGAATGGGGGAGGGGCAGAGAGAGAGGGAGACACAGAATCGGAAGCAGGCTCCAGGCTCTGAGCCGTCAGCCCAGAGCCTGACGCGGGGCTCGAACTCACGGACTCACAGACCGTGAGATCGTGACCTGAGCTGAAGTCGGACGCTTAACCGACTGAGCCACCCAGGCGCCCCTAATTTTTTTTTTAATATAGGACACAATAGGGGCACCCGAGTGGCTCAGTCGGTTAAGTGTCTGACTTTGGCTCAGGTTGTCATATCACAGTTGGTGAGTTCGAGCCCCACGTTGGGCTCTGTGCTGACAGCTCAGAGCCTGGAGCCTGCTTCGGATTCTGTGTCTCCCTGTCTCTCTGCCCCTCCCCGGCTGGTGCTCTTTCTCTCTTTCAAAAATAAACATTAAAAAAAAAAAAAATATATATATATATATAGGACACAATAGTGACTCATAACACATGGAATTTTGGGGGCCAGGTTAATTAGAGCCATGAAAGTCTGAATGCATGGGCTTCACTTGGGCGCCCTTGAGATAATCACATCAAATCCACATGGCCACAATTCTAGGGAAAGAAGGAACTACTCCTATTTCACAGAGGGTGGTAGGAAACTGGGCACAGATTCTGGCTGGCATTGATCAAATGTGCTGGAGAGAAGCCAGATCGGTCATTCAGTCTCATTTCTGACAAGTCGTATTCATCTATATTACATGGTTCCCTCCAGCTCCCTGGAGAAATGGCATCTTCTTTCTGTGTGTTCTAGAGAAACATACGAGATATGGATTCTTCCATTTTTTTTTTGAATGTAGCCTTATGTTCATGTTATTTTTTTTTTCCCCTGTAGCGATCAAAAGTTGAAAAGAAATATATCTGAACACCGTGGAAGAGAATAGAAGCATGCTAGCTCCGTGGACCCACACCCACATGTGGCCTCATGTTTCCTTCTCTGAAGTTCTCCAGAGCCCTGTGTTTCTGTCTGCTCACCATCTAATCAAGGAAGAAATATTATTTGCTATGTGAAAAGTTAATCCAGTGGATGTAGCTTTTGTTCATTATTTGGCTGTGACTTTTCTTGATTCAAAAATCATAGGTTTTCATGCTCTTGAAAATGTCAGTGGTAGGAGAAGCTTACTGAAATATTTTCCAGGGCATTCTAGGATCGTGGGACTTGAGATTATACCTTTAAATTGTGGCCTTTAAATTGTTCCGTCCCGTGGCTCAATGCTTAATAAACAATTTCAAGTGCGGTGGCCATTGTGTCTCATAAGCATTCTTTTTGATTGCACGTTGTACCCAATTCTTCTTGTGATATGGAATTAACCTTTCCAAACAGCCAAAGATGTGGTGTCCCTGGATATTTTTAAATGGCGCTCATTGCCATTCATTCAACGAATGTTCATGGAGTGCCTAGTAGATGTCAGGCACTAGATGCATTAACAACACACAAGCTTTACTCGGAGAGGACTCCAATTCTTGAAGAAATAAATTCCACAGACCAAATGCTACTGGCATGATGGGAAAGACTAACCTCCAGGGTTTCAGATTCCTCATCTGATCAGTCCCTCTGCCCTGTGGGATCGTGACTGATAAACACAGTGCTCGGGTGCCTGGGTGGCTCAGTTAAGTGTCCGACTTCGGCTCAGGTCATGATCTCCCAGTTTGTGGGTTCAAGCCCCACATCGGGCTCCGTGCTGACGGCTCAGAGCCTAGAGCCTGCTTTGGATTCTGTGTCTCCCTCTCTCTGCCCCTCCCCTGCTTGTGCTCTGTGTCTGTCAAAGATAAGTAAATGTAAAACAAAAACATAAATAACCAGAATGCTCTTACGAACCTAAATACCAACAACATGCCGTATTTCCTCAAATAGCCTATCTTTGTCTGAAACCATTTTTGCTGGTGGAAACACCTGCATGCTAATCCCAAGATGAGGGCTTGTCCTTTAAGAGCCAAAGTGCTTGTTGTTTAAGAGCCAATAGAACCATCGAAACCAAAGCACTCTTGAAAAGAGCCCTCGGGCTATTAATAAGTCTATTTGAATTTCATAGACCTCGGATCCCTAAATGCAATTAAATTACCTGTCTTTCAGAAATCTGGAAATATACCAGATGCCATGGAGTTCTCCATCCCACGTGGTCAGGTCATTCCTTCTCTACCCATCCGTGAACAGTCACAGCCCGTGATCCGTGCCAGGCGCTGTTATAAATATTTTAAAAATATTAACCTGTTTAATACTTATTTTAAAATTCTCAGTTATTATACGTGACAGATGGGAATACTGGGTTTTCTCAAGACGGTTAGTGGCTTAAGGTCCTGCTGTTAGTTGGTGGCCGAGCCAGGACTGGAACTCAGGAAGTCTGGCTCTAGAACCCATACCTTTGCCCACTTAAGTGTGTTGCCCAATATGCTGTCTGCTCTCCAGGATGAACCATTTCTCAGGATAACTGGCAGTGAGGACATTCATATTCTCTTCTGGGGAAAACTCGTTTTCCCCTCGCAGGTAGAGTCTTGGGACCCCAACCTGACAACCCCCAAATAGTCCCATAGTTTAAAAAGGTCTGGAACATTCTGCCCAATCTTTGGTCAATGTATAGCATCTTTACATAAATATATGTTCAGTTTGGCATCACGACATAGTTCATAGACCACTGCTGCTACTGGAATTTGATGCAAACCCTATTGCTTTCTGGCATCTGATAATGGTACCTCCTGCTGAGTGTTGGAAAAACCCAGGCAGATCTGGACACAACTGAATCCTAGTACCCAAACTATTTTTAGTCACAATACTTCTGACACCAAATGAGAAGACCTTACCCCCCACCCCCACCCCACCCCCTGCCCCAGTTCCAAATAGCGATGTCTCTTCCAACACCACCTCTCCAACTCTGTGACACGATCTAACTGGAGTTAAGTGTCAGATCCCACAGTTCAGGGCTCAGAACCACAAGACCACCCTCCACCTTAGAGGCCAGTCACAGTCCCGGGCCTCCCGTACTTCTGACCGGCCATAAAGCAGGGGTTCCCGTGACCTCCTCCTTTGGTTCGATACTCTGCCAGAACAGTTCACAGACTCAAGATGTCATCTCACTTGTGTTTACCACTTTATAATAAAGGACACAGCTCGGGAACAACAAACCAGAAGAGCTGCACGGGGCAAGGGAAGGGAAAAGGGGGCTGGAGCTTGCCAGAAGAAAGCCCTGGGAGAATAAGTTGCTTGCGTCAACTGGAGAAATCTGGAACTACTATTTTAGAGAAACTTGTGTGTGGTTCTGCAAAGCAGAGATGTGAAATGGATGGTCGAGGGAAGAGAGAAGAGGAGGAAACAGAGTAGGGTCACTTACAGGAGACCACGTGAGTCCAAGAGTGTCCAGAATGCAGACCCCAGACCTTGCCGTTTATGGTGATGCCCTCCCCCCCACCCCCACCACCATCAAAGAGACGCTGAGTCACATGAGGAGGGTTATGAGTGAAAGCCTCATGCAGGGGGAAAGACTCAGAGAGGAAGGACCTGGTGCCCGTATTCAAATGCACTCTCACTTCAGCACGAAGAGTCTTTGCGCCTCCAGATTGACCGACAGAGGCAGGTTTGGCTTCAATGTGGAGAACCCAAAAGTCAGCCTGTCGGTGACCAGAACATGCCATCTCACAGGGCAGTGAGTTCTCCACCCCAGCGGGGGGTTCAAGTGAAGATAGGAAAACCAAGAGCTGAGAGATGGCAAAGGAAACTCCAGTATGAGACAGAAAACCTGAAGACCTCTGAGCCCTCTTCTACATCTGAGGTTCAAGAGCCTATGAAAACAAGAGAAGTTGGGCTGGTTTATTAAACGGCAAGGCCAAGGAGCACAAAAAATTGTGCTCCTGCACCCAGGAGGGGGCGTTCTTCCGTGATAAACTCTACCCAGGGCAACCTGCGTTTCGTGACCGGAATAGTGCCCAGCACGTGGGTGGTGCTTACTGGGGCCACTCTGGTCTAAATGCTCTTCAGTTATCAACTGGGTTTATCCCCCTCAGTCACTCCCTTAGGTAGCTGGTGTGTAGGGTAGCTGGGATTTGAACTCTGGAAAGCTGACTCCATGGGGCCATGCTCCTAATTACCCCATCACCCTACCCCTAAGATGGTAAGAATACAGTCTACTCATTTCCTCGGGCTGTTGGACCATTCACTGGGAATCTTAAGACAACAGAAGTTTATTCTCTCAGAGTTCTAGAGGCCAGAATCCCAAAATGAAGGGCAATGCTGCCTCCACAGTATCTAGGGGAGGGTCCCTCCACACCTCTCCAGCTTCTGGTGGCCCCCCGTGCTCCTTGGTTTATGAGTGGATTACTCCAATCTCCATTTCCCCTCTGTACGTCTCTTCTTTATAAGTCATCATTCACATTGGATGAAGGCCCTCTCTAGTCCAATATGACCTCATCTTGACTGCATCTGCAAAGACCCTAGATCCCAAAACCATCCCATTCCCTGACAACGGAGGTGAGGACTTCAATACATCTTTTGGGGATACGATTCAGCACACAACTTACAGTGTCAG
Organism: Panthera uncia; assembly: GCF_023721935.1. NCBI lineage: Eukaryota > Metazoa > Chordata > Mammalia > Carnivora > Felidae > Panthera > Panthera uncia. The sequence goes on along the minus strand of NC_064816.1, from coordinate 62,156,870 downwards.
ACAAGAGGCACCTACAAGTGCTAACTCAGGTTGGCTGTGAGGTTCTGGAGGAAAACGGCCACAGCAGATGGCTCCTCTCAGCTCTGCCCAAGCCAGTTCAGGGGAGGGCCCCCACCTGCCCTCTCGCCAGCTCTGTTTACCATGGCGATGCCACAGGGGTCTATCCACAGCCCCTGTGATCCATCCAATGTGGCCTATGAAAGCCCTTTCTGGAACCATGCATGGCATTCTGTGTCCACACAAGTCTCTCGTCTCCAATGGAGGGCAGAAATACTTTCTTGTCACTGAGCCGGGGAACCACAAGGCTGGAAGTCCATCAGAATCCAGCCACACTTGGGAATCTCCCCATGAAGGAACTAAGATTTGGTGGTTCAACCTGACTCTTGTCCTATCTGCTTCCTTGTCCCCTCAGACCATCCACCTCCCTGCCACCTCCCAGATACACTGACAGACACACCTCTTTTCAACTCAGGGAGAGTAACTTTCCTGGCACACAGGGATGCACATTATTTGGGGCCATATTCTCCTGCTGCTCAAGAGCAAATGAGATCACTGAAGTGTACCCTGGTGTTTATTGGAGACCGTGTTTATAATATTCATGAATATGGAAATAAGCAGCCATCTCCCAGAATCCCTCACGCAAAGAACTGCCTGGCCCTCAGTTTGCGGTGGAAACCGCTTCCCTTGCAAGTTCAAAAACTTCTACCCAGGGGAAGAAAGGCCAGCTTCTATGATCTTGAAAAGAAAGTTTATCGGCAGAGCTCAAGTAGCAAACTCTTCCACAGGCTAAAGTATTAGGTAGGATTCTAAAATATCTCAATTGTAAAAGATGAAACGTCTTGATATGGTGTAAGGGTCTGAATCCGAATGAAGCGTTAGTATAGCAGTAAACACAACACAGCATCACAGCTTCTGCTGAATGTACCAGCTGCTGCTCTGATGATTTATGATATCTCCTATTAATTGTAATCCTTAGAACAGCTTCCTGAGTTAGAGAAGTTTATTCGCCTTTCATCGATGAGGAGGGGGCTGAGTTCAGACAGGGTACAGCCCTGCAGGGAGATGGAAACGGCTGGACTAGGAAATACTTTTGTATCAAAAGGCACAACAGTGAGGCAGTGATGGCTAGCTGTCACTTGAAAAACAGTTAGCTCTGGTTGAACAAAAGACTCTTAGGAGGGAAAGACAGTGGTTTCTGGGAATTCTCCAAACGCTATCATTAAAATGTTAGTGATGAAACTCACCCAGAATTGACAATTACCCTCACAGCATTTACATGGCGGCTTCTATGCACCAGCAGAAAAAACAGGTAGTAAACATACAACTGAGCCAGCCTGCTGATAACAGTTTTCATTTTTTCTTTTTATTCTATGTATTTTGGGTAATTAGGATAATTATAAAATTAGCTGAGAAATTATGAACAATTCGAATAAAAAAGTCTTTGGTTACTACGTAAGCCAAGAAACGAGCTGTGAGCGGTTTTCACTGTACCTCTTGCCTATTTAAAAAATACACATATTGTCCAATCCCTTTTATTCTGTGCCCATTTTAAAAACTGTTAAAGTCTTGGAAAATTTTTTGCCTCGAATTTCTTCATATGTTGGTTCTCTTACTTGCTACTCAACATTTTCTCCCTTCCTGTGCAGATATTCACTTTCTCAGCGAGGATTAACCCAGGACCCATGAGCCAAGGAGAGGAAGAGGAAGGCCACTCCAGCTTTCTGGGAAAAGGCTTCTTCCCTTTTCCGAAAGGGAAGTATTCGCGGGTGAAAGGTCCTTTTTCCCCGTGTTAATTAGGGCTGTGAGAGGCTGGGATCCTTGGCCTGTGGCGGCCCCCTTGGAACAGTGAGGTGACAAGCCTGGAGGGGAAAATCACAGGGAAGTGGGGCGAGATGGCAGAATGGAAAGATGTCCCCTCAGGACATCCTTAGGGGGTGTGATCAGACCCAGAGCTGTCTCCAAAATCATTATGTGACTTGATGACATTAATTACAAGGTAGGTCACTGCCAGTGGCTATTCTGTTTCTTGGTCTGAAAACGCAGTTCATTGAGCCCTGCTCCAATACAAAGTCTGAGGCAATAATGGAGTGTTTTCCGAAGGCGTCCTTCCACAAAAGTGTCCTCCCTAAAGAGCGCAGGAGAAAGGGGTGCGTTGGCTGAGGGATAGATCGGAGTTGTGAGACTCAGGCAGAGCCCTTAAGCTGTCTTTAAAACGCAGTCGATTTGCACGCGCCTCTACTCAATCGTCTTAACCAGGGGGTAACCTTCCCAGAGCACCCACCTGCTAACGTGCAGAACAGACGGGGCAGGGCCTAGGCCTCCCCTCGCTCGGAGGAGGGGTGCCGGCCCCCTCCCCACCGCTCCCTTGTCAAATAGACCCAACCACCTGCCCGCGCCCGGCCAGCGGCTGGATCCCCGGCCCTGAGCTGCCCAGGTGAGCGCGGGTAAAGGCGCCTTCAGCGGGAATCCTCTGAACTGGATTCAAATCCCCAGCGCCCCCGAGTCTTTACCTCGGAGGACTCTGAATAGGAGGCGCTGGTGCAACAAAACCATGCTCATCCCTCTCTGCGAACCCGTCGTGGAGAACTTCCGCATGCAGCCCCCGCCACCCCAGCCAGAGGCCTCCCTCCAGGCCCGCCATCCCCAGCAACCCCCACCATGCAACCTGCCATGTCCCTCGCGCACGCCCCCACCCTCGCCAGCACTCCCGCGCGCTCTCGCGGCGCCCTCCTGGCCAGCCCCCTGCGCGGGTAGCGCCCCTCCGCCCTTTTCCCCGCGCGCACCCCTCCGCGCCACCCGGAGCCCCTGCCCGAGCCCCGCACTCCCCCGCCGTCCCCCGCTCTCCGTCTCTAACCACCGCTCCCCGCGCGCCCCCGTCACGTACACGCACTCACGCACGGCGCGGGCCCGAGCACGTAAACAGTGCGCAGGCGCACATCGGGCCGCGCGCTTTTCGGAGGCCACAGGTCGGCTGGGAGGCGGGGAAGCGCGGGTAGGCCGGGTCCGAGGCCGGTCCGAGGCCGGGGCGGGGGTCGCGGAGAGCTCGGGGGGCAGGGTCCGCAGGGCCCGGGGGCAGAGGCAGCGCGGGGGACCGGGCGGCCGGGCTGGGGGAAGGCCGGAGCCCCGGAGTGTGTCCCGCAGGGGGCGTGGCCACGGCGCCCGCCGGTTTAGGTGAAGGTCTCCTAGGGGAGGGGCGTCCGGCCGGCGCGGGGGCAGCGGGGTCCCGCACCTCCCGGGCCGGGGACGGGCTGCTCTTGCATGGCGTGGTCCGCGGCCCGGCCCTCGGGGTGGGGGAGGCTGTGGTGGGGCTGCGGCCAAGGGACCCTGCCCTCCGGCGTCCCCGGCCAGTGCGCCCGCCCCCTTGGAGGGCGTATTGCGAGGGCTGAGGACGCGGAGCATTTGGTCGAGTCTGTTCTAAGTGCTGAGAACCGTTCTGAGTGCTTTGCAGGATTTAAAGCCCCTGTTAGCTAAGTCGCTTTGGCTGGTCATGGTCAGGGTCGTGGCTGGTGGGCAGTGGAGCCAGACTTCAGACCCTGTGCCTTTCTGCTTCTGGGGCGGGCCCAGCGTCTGCAACGCGGTGGGAGCTGCGTGGGGATTTCAGTAGTTTTTATTCCAGTGGATACCCAGAAACCCAACTATTTAGTTAGACAAATATCACATTCTTAAAATAAGCAGAAAATGATCAAAATAAAAATAAAAGATTGAAATGCAGCTCATATGTAAGTGTTAATTAGCCATAAGTTTTAATTTTTTTTTTTAACATTTATATTTTAGAGAGAGTGTCCGGGCGCACAAGCGGAGCACGGTCAGGGAGAGAGGGAGACCAGGCTCCAGGCTCTGAGCTGTCAGCACAGAAGCCAACCCAGGGCTCGAACTCACCAGCCCTGAGATCATGACCTGAGCTGAATGAAGTCAGAGGCTTACGTGCCTGACTAAAACCGTAAGTTTTAGGTAGAAGAAATGCCATAACAAAGTGACAGAAATGGTAACTGTGGTCGATGTTTGTGTCATTGATCAGTGCTGGCGAAACCGGTGTTTGGGTGTTCATGTCCATATTTGTTGGGTAAATGGTTGAGTTGACAGGAAGGAGACTGGGAAGGTGGATTTCGAAGACAGTGGTGAAGGTGGAAAGGAAAGGAAGGCATCCTGGGAACAGGGAGACTGGAGCTCTGAGCTGTTGGAGGAATCCCAGGATTGCAGATGCTAATTGGGGGTTGAAGCCATGGAGAGGAAGAGGGTGTTCCTCCTGAGGAGAAGGTTGGTGATCAGTGTTTTCCAAGTTCCCTCTCAGGTTCTCACTTTCAGTGTTGGATCAAAGAGGCTAAGCTAAAATGGTATAGTGGGAAGAGGGGTGGCGGCTTGTCAGAAGTCAGTTCTACTTTTGACTCGTTTATTTAGCTTTATTGCTTGAAGCAAATTAGAATCTCACTGGATCTTAAGGCTTTTTATTTTTTTTTCTGAACAAAGATTTATGAACACTTACCTATGATGTGACAGGTTCTTTGTAGGGTATTATGGGAGATACACAGCTGTATTAAACACGGCTTGTACAATAAAGGGACCCACAGATTATTATTAAGCTATATTTATGGCAGTTTGGGAGGTAGATTTTTTTTTAATGTTTATTCTTGAGCAAGAGACAGAGTGTGAGCAGGGGAGGGGCAGAGAGAGAGAGAGAGAGAGAAAGGGAGACACAGAATCTGAAGCAGTCTCTAGGCTCTGAGCTGTCAGCACAGGGCCTGATGCAGGGCTCAAACCCACGAACCATGAGATCGTGACCTGAGTCGAAGTCAGACACTCAACCAACAGAGCCACCCAGGCGCCCTGGGAGGTAGACTTTAAAATACAGGAGTTCTTAGTTTTTACAACACTCCTTTATTGCAGTATTCCTCGGAAACTCAGGAGTTTTCTTACAAGATCGAGAGGTAAATTCTACACATCTAGCAAAACATGATTACAATCATCTGTAATTCTGGTAAAATAATTTTGACTTAATGTAAGGAGGCTTATAAAAATAACTTGAGAGAAGAAACCTAAAATAAAAGCACTTTACTGGCAGACTGTTTAGACATAGAGTGTTTGTATGTTAGCAGACTTGTTCTCATAATGACAGTTCCACTTTTTAAAAATTTGTCTTAATGTTTTTATTTATTTTCAGACAGAGAGAGAGTGAGCGAGCAGGGAAGGGGCACAGGGAGAGGGAGAGAGAGAATCCCGAGAAGGGTCTGTGAGTTAGCACAGAGCCTGACATGGGGCTCAAACTTACAAACGGCGAGATCATGACCTGAGCTGAAACCGAGAGTCGGATGCTTAACGGACTAAGCCATCCAAGCACCCAGACAGTTTCACTTTTAGCACTTGATGTGAACTTGGAAAATTGTGAGAGACAATCGGGCATCCTGTTTTCCGTGCTCATGCTTGAGTAAGTCCCTAAGGACAGTTAGTGTAGGATGGCTGCTGCTGATTATGATCCGTGCTGCTGTGACCTTTGGGGGCAGCAGCTGGCGGGGCCTGTGCGTGGCGCCCACTCCCTGCGTGAGCATGCCCGAGGGTGAATTCCGGCCTGTTGCAGGCTCGCTCTGTGATCTCCAGTGAGGTCTCGACCTTAGCCTCAGCTTCTATATTTGTGTCATAGGCATGAGAATGGTAGTTTTCACCATATTTTCATCTTCATTATTTGACTTGATTCTTATGATTTCTCTCACGAAGCCGAGGGCTCAGTGATAGAGGCTTGGCTCAGATCATCTGATTTTTCCTAAGGACGGAACTGAAAACCTCTGCCTGGTTTGTCCTGATTTGTTCGTCTGTGGTTCCATGGCTCTAACGTGTTGCCTTTCCTCTACTGATTAATTTTAAACCGTTTTCCATCAAAACGTCATGAATGTTTTCCCTGTGTGCAGGGAAAATTATATGACTAAAACCATCTCACCCATAACAAAGCATTATTGAGTCAGCTCTTAATCTTGAATGCTTGACATCTCTGATTCACTAGCTATTTCTCTTACAAGTGGCCTGTCCTCATAAACGAGAAGTCCAGTATACTTTTCGAGATGAGCAGAGATTTAAAAAGTATGCCTACAGTATTGATTGCGTCCTTGCTTCCTTCTTGGTACTGATTCTGTTTCATTTTTGTCGGTTGTTACAGAACCTCCAGCATGCAGGCCCCCAGCTCTAGGTCTGTGCACTTGAGTGAATGGCAGAAGAATTACTTTGCCATTACATCCGGCATATGTACATCAGGACAGAAGGCGGACGCATACCGGGCACAGATACTACGCATTCAGTACGCGTGGGCAAATGCAGAGATCTCCCAGCTCGGTGCCGCTGTGCTGTTCAAAAAATATGCAGAGAAATACTCTGCAGTTATTGATTCTGACAACGTCGAGACCGGCTTGAATAACTACGCGGAAAGCATTTTAACGTTAGCAAGATCTCAGCAAACTGACAGTGACAGGTGGCAGTCTGGATTGTCAATAAATAATGTTTTCAAAATGAGTAACGTACAGGAGATGATGCAAGCCGGCCAGAAAGCCAGAGAGTCTCTGTTGGCACCTGACGACGCGTCGGTATTAATCCATAAAGAGGCCGCTGTCCTCGATCCTCCTAAGTTTAGTGTTTGTGGTGGCTCTGGGGACAGGGGCCCGTTAACGGACTCGGCTCATAATACGAACGGGACCCAAGACATCCCAGAGGGCACTCCTTCGCCATGCCCTCTGAATGCCCGGCCACCTGCGCTGACTAACACCAGTAAGACGTGTCCTACGTCCTTAACACCTTCCGGTGAACTTGCTACCGCAAAATTCCATGCCACACCGCTGTTCGGAAGTGTCAAAAAGGAAAATAACAGCTCTCCCACAGCCAACATAGGACTGAACAAGTCCTCACCTAATCAGTCTTGTTTGCCCTCTGGCTGTGAAAATCCATGGGCGCAGAAAGCTTTTTATGGTTCTGGCATCATCGATGCACTTTCCACCCCAATAGTGAATAAGGCTTTTAGTAAAACAGAAGATAACGGCCAGAGAGAAGAGAGTAGCCTGCCTACTTTTAAAACTGCAAAAGAACAATTATGGATAGATCAGCAGAAAAAGAATCCCCAGCCCCAGCGTGTATCAGGGTCATCGTATGGCGGTGTAAAGAAGTCTCTGGGAGCCAGTAGGTCCCGAGGCATATTTGGGAAGTTCGTTCCTCCTGTACCTAAGCAGGACGGGGGAGAGCAGCATGGGGGAATACAGTGTAAGCCTTCGGGCACAGGCCCTGCAGAACCAGCACACATAGCTGACGAGCGTCTGAAGAACCTGGAGCCAAAGATGATCGAACTTATTATGAACGAGATAATGGATCACGGGCCGCCGGTAAATTGGGACGATATCGCAGGAATAGAATTTGCCAAAGCCACAATAAAGGAGATAGTTGTGTGGCCCATGATGAGACCGGACATCTTTACTGGTTTACGAGGACCCCCTAAAGGAATTCTGCTCTTCGGGCCTCCGGGGACTGGCAAAACTCTGATCGGCAAGTGCATTGCTAGCCAGTCTGGGGCAACGTTCTTTAGTATCTCTGCTTCCTCCTTGACTTCTAAATGGGTGGGAGAGGGGGAGAAAATGGTCCGGGCGTTGTTTGCTGTCGCAAGGTGCCAGCAGCCGGCTGTGATATTTATTGATGAAATCGATTCCCTGTTGTCTCAGCGAGCAGATGGTGAACACGAGTCTTCTAGACGGATAAAAACTGAGTTTCTGGTTCAGCTAGATGGAGCAGCCACCTGTTCTGAAGACCGTATTCTGGTGGTGGGGGCGACCAACCGGCCCCAAGAAATTGACGAGGCTGCCCGGAGAAGGTTGGTGAAAAGGCTTTATATCCCTCTGCCAGAAGCTTCAGCTAGGAGACAGATGGTGACGAAGCTCATGTCCAGGGAGCGGTGTTGCCTGAGCGAGGAGGAGGTCACCCTGGTGGTCCGGCAGTCTGATGGCTTCTCGGGGGCTGACATGACACAGCTGTGCAGGGAAGCGTCGCTTGGGCCCATCCGCAGTTTACAAGCTGCTGACATCGCCACCGTGACACCAGATCAAGTCCGACCAATAGCTTATATCGATTTTGAAAATGCTTTCAGAACCGTGCGACCCAGCGTGTCTCCTAAAGATTTAGAGCTTTACGAAAACTGGAACAGAACCTTTGGTTGTGGGCGGTAGACGGGACACTTGAAGTTTGAAGAAGGCACCTGGGTAACACGGCCTTTCCCACTTTGTAGCTTGGGAAACTGGGGGGTTATTCATCGTACTCTCAGTGTGTATTTTGAATTCTACACCTCAGAAAAAATAGAGTAGTAATAGTTGCAATTTTACAATTGATTGGCTTAGCCCCTGTTAATAGAAGCTTGGGTTTCCCTCCAGTTACTGTCTGATATGCGAGCCTATTTGTACAAAATATGAACGAACGTGTTTCTTTTGTTCAAAGCGGGTCTTTGTTTTCAAGATGGACAGTATGATGACTAGTGAGCTCACACCGAAACTGGGTTCTCATTTGTATGTGAGGAGGCATCTGATGGGTGCGCGTCTCCCGCTGAAGAAGGTTCCTTCTGCCGACCACGTGACTTGCGCGTTGGCCGGGGTGGTGGTTTACATTTGAAGCCGCTTCGCTTGGTGTGCAGGGGATTTAAGGTCTCCCCAAACAGCCGAACGAGAGTGCCAGTTTTTTGTTCTTCTTCGTCACTGCGTAACAGTTGCCTCCTGTTACCAGGGCTGCCTGCGGGAGACGCATTCAGTGGTAGCCAGGTGTAATCTAGTATCAGAGACGTGTCCGCAGACTTGAAGGATGAAGAAGGTGCATTTTCCCAGGGGGGTAGAATGTGTTTAAGATTAATATTTTATTTGGTAGTACTTCACCGCCTGTAGCATCGGTCTCTCAAAAGTGAACGTCTGCAGGTTTCTACGTGGGACCCTTTTGTAAGCAGTAGACATTCATCGTCGAAATACCAGGGCAGAGAGCTGAACAAGACGAAGAGGAGGAAGATCGCGGTCATCCCAGCCAGCACTTTGGGGAGCACGCTGTCCGTTCTTGCAGACATCTCCTGCCGGGTGGGGCTGTACGGTCGCCTCCGTAGCCTGCCTCTCTGTCACCGTCGCTTCCCGTGTGAACGTGCTCTGTTTACAACATCCTCCCTCAGGATCCCACGCTGGATGGACTGTAATTTATCCAGTCCTCTGCTCGGGGACGCTCAGGGCAGGACACGAGCCGGTTTCCCCTTTGTTCATTGTACACCAAAACACGTTGAATGCCTTAGGGATCTTTTTTAAAAACAAATATGCCTCTCCTGGGTAAATTCTTTCATTAAATTCTTGCACGTTTTTAAGGCTGTTGGCACGTGTCCTGAATTGTCCCCTAGAAAAGTCATGCATATGTGGGATTCCTCTCCGCAGGAAACCACCATGCCTCCTTACCTGTCCCGTGTGGACATTGGGTCCCCGCAGTTTTTGTTAGTGTTCTGCTCACATCCGTCTGTTCTAATGGTGCTGGATGCCAGCCGGTGTTCCAGGCACTGAGAGCAGAGCGGTGAACAGTAGGCAAAGAACCTTGGTCTTATGTAGGTGACATTCAAGTTGTAATGTTTTCTCTTGACAGTGCAGGTGAAGACGGAATTTGACAGGTGACTTTAGGCCGTTGTTTTCATTTTTGTTCTTGGCTCGCCTTCTATTTTTGTACTCCCTTGAAAGCTTTGTTTTTCCAACTGTGAGTTTTTCCCTTTGAAACATGCCATTGCCTTCTGTTAGAATTTGGATGTTAAACTGCTCGTCTCTGGTTTTAGGTAAATATTTTAAAGTGTAAAGCATGTCGCACATTATTAAAATGTAAAGCATGTCTCTGTCCTGTTTCATTTCTGCGTAAACAGCACTACAAGTAACCTGGGATTCCTAGGTGTTGATGTCCAGGAATTTCTGTGGGTTCTTCCCTGAATCCTCTCCCAGATCACCCCTCCCCTTTGGGTTTTACTCTTGCCACAGCTCACTAGGTCATCCGCAGTCGCCCAGGAGTTGTTTGTGTCTTACTGAGCTCTATAGCTTGGCCGTAATGTTGACAGTCGGTTTTTTCTTAACAGCCACTCCTGCCAGCCCCCACCTTCGGCAGCCTTGGTCACCAGCCACGGGCCCCTTCTCTTTGTGGAACTGAGCTGGGATTATGTCCAAGACAAAAATCTCTGGGTGGCTCAGCTCGTCTCGACTCAGGCGGAGCCCACGTCTCTCTCTCCAGAGTTAAGCTCTGCTCTGTTCAAGTGAGAATCTAATCCTGATGGGAAGGAGGCAGGAGGTTCTGAAGCTGGAGAGAAAGTTTGAGCTGGGGAATCCCTGCGTGGTCGTTTCAGGCTTCTGCCTCATGGAAGTGTTCTTCCTCTCCCGCCTTCTGGGATTCGGAGTATGCCTTCGGGTAGGAAATTTCCAGAAACTTAGAGATGTCTTTGTATCTCCACGTTATGATTAGATATGAAAATCTTCGGCTGAATTCTTCCCTCCTGAGGGTTTTGTTTCTGCTGCAGTGTCTTTAGCCATATTGTTTCATTAGAGAAGTGGACACTCACCCGGGTTTTCACGTCTTTGGAAGATACGTTTCCTTCATGGAAATACACGCACGGTTTTACCAGTGCGTGTAACTCGTTTGTGCATTCGTGCCTAAACGAGTTGGTAGGAATACAGTAATGGGAATTTTTAAATATCAGTCCTTTTAACATGTTGGGGTTGCACATACAATTTCTTTTGTTGTGTGTTCTTCAGGAAATTATCTGTTCCAATCTGTGGTCTTTTCTCATTTTGAAATTCGAATTCATTTTCTCAATTCTAGACTTTTGTCCAGTTGGCCTCCACCCTGGCCCCTGATGAGGTTGGAGTCCGGGGAAAGGGCCTGGGCTTTGGAGCCGCGTGGGCCTGCTGCTGGAGTCTGACTCTGGGCCACCTAATTGTTCAGGCTCCCTTCTAACGTGAGGGTGTCTATGCCTACCCTGTTGGAGAGTGAGGGTCAAATAGTCCAATACAGGTGGGAAAGGCCTGGATCGTGGTTGCTCAACAACGTGGATGTGGTGCGTCCTTCTGTCTGCCCTGACTGCCCATGTTGACCTGCAGGGGGCATTTTCTTCTCAGCTGTTTTGCGTGCCTGTCTATTCTAGCACGTTCTGCTTCGTGTTTGTGATACTTGTGTTTCATCGTACATACTGTGTCGTCTAAACTTACAGAGTAAATCTAATTAAATAAGTGTCTTTTAGTTTTGTTACTCTTTTGAGACTTCAGAACTTTTACGTAGATCCCAGATTATGATTTTCCACTTACTCATCTTTAAGTCCTATGTCTTGGCCTCCAGAATTACTCCCCAGTGTTTTTAATTAAAATCCACCTCCAGAGAGCTGATTGGAAGATAGGATTCTGTCCAGGTCCATGGCAAGAGGGCAGGTCAGATAAGGATACTTTTTTTTTCTTTTTTGAGGCTTTGGTTTAAATTTTAAAATTTCGGTTAGTTAAAATGTAGTATAATATTAGTTTCAGATGTACAGTACAGTGATTCAACTCTTACGTACATCACCCGGTGCTCGTCACAGCAAGTGCATTATTTTTTTTTTCAGAGATGCTTATTTTTTTGTTAATGCTTATTTTATTTTTGAGAGAGAAACAGAGCATGAACAGGGGAGGGGCAAGAGAGGGAGACACAGAACCCGAAGCAGGCTCCAGGCTTCGAGCTGTCAGCACAGAGCCCGGCGCGGGGCTCGAACTCTCGAACCACAAGTTCATGACCTGAGCCGAAGTCTGATGCTCAACTGGCTGAGCCCCTCCAGGTGCCCCAGCAAGTGCTGTCCTTAATCTCCATCACCTATCCCTCCCCCCCCCACGACTTCCTGTCTAGTAACCATCAGTGTGCTTTCTAGAGTTTAAGCGTTTGTTTCTTGGTTTGCCTATCTTAATGACACATTTTTTAACTTTTTTCATGGATTCCTGGCTTTTGACCTCAAATCTGGAGTTGGTGGTGAGCAAGCCAGTGGAATAGTTGTTTAAAGTCTACCCAGCTGCCTGTCCTTAAATAAAACTTTTATTTTCCAACATGCAGTTTATAATGGAGAGAGTTTTGGGGCACCTGGGTGGCTCAGGCAGTTAAGTGACTTCCACTCAGGTCATGATCTTGGCGGTTTGTGGGTATGAGCCCCAGCATCGGGCTCTGTGCTGACAGCTCGGAGCCTAGAGCCTGCTCCAGATTCTGTATCTCCCTCTCTCTCTACTCCTCCCCCCCCCTCAAAAATAAACATTAACAAAATTTGTATAATGGAGAGAACTTTGCAATGGGCTTTAGAAAAAGACAAGTGACTGATCTTGAATGGTTTGTAATACATTCTCAGGCAATTGCTTTCTTAGTCATAAAAGTAAGGATGTCCTATTAGATAATCCCAAAGACACACCCAGATCTGCTCTTCTGTTATCAGTTACCAAATATTTATCAATTAGACAAGTGCTTACAGAGTACTAGGTGTTGGGTACTATGGGAAGTATTGAAAAAAAATGTAGTTCTGCAAACTATTACCTGTTTACTGTCACTAATTTGGCTTATGATAGAAACTGGGGGTGGGGGTGGGGCATCTGGCTTGCTCAGCTGGTTGAGCATCCGACTCTTGGTTTCGGCTGAGTTCATGATCCCAGGGTCATGAGATTGAGCCCTGAATCCAGCTCTGCGCTGACGGTGTGAAGTCAGCTTGGGATTCTCCCTCTCCCTCTTCCTCTCTTTCTCGCTCTCTCTCTCTGCCCCACCCCCACTCTCTCTCTCTCAAATAAATAAACTTTAAAAAAAAAACTTAGAAACTGGGAAGACATGAAGGGAGAGCTTTGGTGACGAGTCAAGTCAGCAAAATGTACTAGTGAATATATGAATCATTTAAGAGAAGGGGAAATATTTTTCAAATTAGGAATTCGGTGGCATCGAAGTCAGGTACGCTGTGGCTAACGAGGCACCAGACCCCGGGTGTTTTGTCCCGGCCTGCTCAGGCATCTCAGCAACCCGCAAGGTACCTGTGACCACTGGGGCCAGGCCCGAGGAGCCCTTCGAGCTGTCCTGATCTGTTCGGCTCTGAAAGATTGACCTGGGCTAAAATTAGTCTCTGCTTCCTTAGATTTGGCCAGAGCAAGCATCCTGCAGAGCAGAACCCGTGGGCTCTGCTCTCCCCTCCACCCACGGCCTGGACCTCCTCCGAGCGACCCCAGAGCAGGCCTTGCTATCTTGCTGGTCCCATCCTCCCAGGTCAGAGGGTTGCTCCCTATGTCTGTATCTAACATCTGCTGCCCAGTCGCCCTTAAAACGCATGTAGAAAAAAAAACAAAAAACTACACCAGCTTTTTTTTTTTCCTCCCAGAACAAAATAATAGCTTCGTAAGAAAAGGCACAATAGGAAGCTTTGCATTTAAAATAGCGGACTAGGCCACACATTCATCTTTTCCGCCTACTTGTGCAAAAGTCTGCACTGAAACGCCAAAGGCAGAAGTGAGCCTGACTCCGGTACGGTGTTGGAGGAGAGGGAGAACGCCCCCACAGAAGCAGACGGCCCGGTCTTGTGACCACGTGGAACCGGATTCTGCCAAGGACCTTGAATGAGCCTGGAGGTGTGTCCCCCGCAGACATCCCCGGTGAGAGCCCCGGCAAGCCGACACCTTGATTTCAGCCGGGTTCAGGCAGCCGCTGCCTGCCCACCCCCCACCCCCGCCCCCCCGCCCCCGATGGCCAGATGATAGATTTGAGTTACTCTCACTGTTAAGTTTGTGGTGACGCATGAGGGCAGCCATTGGACGCTGATACAGGCAGCCGGGGCCTTCACGCTCTCTGCTCCCCGTGTCCTCCTGGTTGGTGCCTCATGTACGGTGTCTTTAGAAAGGCCCTCCCTGAGCCCTCGTGTAGGGCAGCCCCACGGACTCCCAGCCTGAGTCCACCCACCCCGCCCCGACTCCTGGCTTTAACTGGTGAACGTCACTAACTGGAGTATTTACGCTTACTGTCCTTATGTCCCTGACACCTGCTGGCCTCCCCATCACAGCCACAAAGAGTTCCTAACAGCCGGGCATTTTCTCGTTGCCCCCAGAACCACGCAGGATTCACCAGGCATCTCAGAAGATCCTGCAGCTGGGGAGACACCCAGAGAAGCAGGACAGCTCATCCCCAGGAAGCCTGCAAGTGCGGGAGACTGAGCACAACCTGGAAATCTCCTGACCCCAGAAGACACAGTGGCCATGAAATAAAAACAGACAGCTATGCCATTACAGGAGTTACTACAGCGGGGTAACTATCTCGCCACAAACACAGTGGCATAAAACCGCCCATGTGAATGATCTCCGTCTCCGTGGGCCAGGCCTGGCTGGGCCTCTGTGGGGGGCGCTCACAGGCCTGCCCTGGAGGTGTCGGCAGGAGCTGCGGGCTCAGCTGAGGCCCGACCGGGGAAGGGGCTCCTTCCAGGCTCCTGGGTTGCTGGCAGCGGACAGGACTGATGACCTCGGGGTCTTGCTGTCGGCTGGCCCCTGCTCCTGGTCATGCAGGCCTTCCCAAGCAGCTCCTTGCTTCTCAAAACCAGCCAGGGAGGGAGTCTGCCAGCAAAACAGGCATTAGAGGCGCCCACGGCACGGAGACACCAGTGGCCCTTCACGCCCCTGCTGGACCCACTGGGTCACGGGCACCACAGCTGTGAGATAAAGACTCAGGAAGCAGGAAGGACTCCTAACTGTCCAAATAAAAATCTTAGTGGAGGGACAGAAGTGTAAACTGAAAAAAGGCTGAAACCAACCTAGTGACGTGGGAAAGCGACTTGCGAGACTACTTTGGACTGTCAAGCAGAAGGACGAAGAGAAGGAAACTGGGAGTTAAGTGGAATGAAAGATAGATTCCAGGAAATTAATTTCCACGTAAGGGGAATCTTACGGAAAAGGAAAAGGAGAGAGGGACGTCAAGAGTCACATTAATAAGAGGAGGCTTTTCCTGAGCTAAATACCTGAGAATTCACGTAAAATTAAAAAAAGTCCACCGAGTACCCGGCAAGAATTGAGGTTGGGGAAGAATGCTGAGGCATCTCTGAGGGTATTAGGGCTCTCCAGAGAGATGGCCCAGCAGCATAACAGAGAGGTACAGGAGACTGATGGTAGGAATTGGCTCCGTGGAGCTCTGGAGGCTGTGGAGGCTGTGGAGGCTGTGGAGGCTGAGACACCCCATGATCTGTAGGAAATAACAGGTTAGTCAGGGCTCACAAAGTTCTGGGGGCAAATGATTTTAAGATCACAGCTGTAAACCCAGGCTGTTACATGTAGGACTGAAAGTCAGACCCAGCAGACCCTAAATTATCACTCACACGTTCTTTATGGGAACAGGAAAACAAACCCTCAAGGATACGTGAGGCAGAATGAAAAGGTGGTCCGGATGCGGAAGTTAACAAAAGGAAATACGCTGCATGTAACTCACAGCCGTGAGCAAGGGAACCAGCGAAATGGTGTTTGCAAATGGACCTGTAAGGTTTAATGAAACTGCTAAAAAGGATTCCTAAAAATAAGAGCATGATGTTAAGAATTATCCACAGCTAGTATTACAGGTGATTGCAACAAACAGGTGACGGGAAACAAAAATGGAACACCTGCTGGTTTTTTATTGTGCGTTTTGTTCTGTTTGAGGGAGTTAGGTATGTATTCTGGTTAAGTTTTAATGGTGACGGACAACATCTGGGTTCAAGGTCCAGGCTGCACGCAGACCCCATGGCAGGCCCATGGGGAGTGATTTGAGGTTCAAGCATGGTGGGCTGGAGAGCGGGGGTGCTCAGACTCCTGCCACGTGGCACCAGGGGCTGGGGTAGCCACGCAGGCCACCGGGTGAGGACATCTGGGGAACTTCATCCCCTAAGCTTTGGGGACAGTGGAAAAAACAGACAGGGGGCCCAGATTTCTTTCTGAAATAGATAATATGGTCAGGATACCGGAATATTACTGTCCAAATATGAGGACCAAAAGAAAAAGTCAGGATTTTTAGGGAGCACTTAGGGTGAGTTATAAACTCCTAAGGCCCTGAGCACTGAGAGGACGGGATTCGTGTTTTGTGCAAAACCGGAGGGAATCCAGAGTCAGAAACTCGGCCAGTGGTGGCATCCCTGGGCCTTTTGATGAATTTGGAACCTTCGCTAACAGCTAAACCAAAGGAAGGCAGCCACAGTATTGCCAGGATACCATCTGTCTCAGTAAACAGAAGGGAGACTGTCTCCCATGTTCTCAGAGATTCGCAGCTGAAGACCCTGTAATGGGGTTAGTCTCCGCAGGCCTGGAACAGTCGCGGCTGCTGTCATGGTGGAATTAGGGGGTTCCAGGCAAAGCATAACCAGCGCACGGACTCTGAGCAGCGTGGAGTCTGTTCTGGAGAGAACCTGCTGTCAATGACTGCTCTTGGGAATTGGTTTCTCCGTCGTAGTCCCAGTTTTCCGGCCTTTCATCTCCCGAGTGGGTGTAGGAATTCTAGAACAGAGCTGTCCAATAGATATGCACAGTGGGAACCACCTGTGTGATCTTAAGTGTCCTAGTAGCAACATTGAAAAGCAAAACTAAGAACCAAGTGACATTAAAACCCAGTTCTGTCTTTCCAGTATGTAATCGATGTAAGGTTCTTTATGAGATATTTCACTTTCTTTTTTTTTTCTCATACTGAATCTTTGAAATCCGGTGAGGATTTTACATTCACAGCACATCTCAATAGAAGTGACCACAGTCAAGTGCTTGACGGTCACAGGTGGTTAGTGGCCGCCATCGTGGAAGGGGCAGGTCCAGAAGGTTGTATCATCAGCCCATGCTTGTAACTAAGTTAAGCAGTTTCCCTTAAAACTCTGTGCGATATATACACAGGCAGCCTTTTGGAGTAGGAAATCATTTAATTTCTACACCATTAGAGTGAACATTAAGAATCCACCTTCTAGAATTAGTGAGCTTTGTGGAAACTGACTTCTGACCTAACGCTGTCCTAACACTGCTACCCCAGAGTTCCTATGAGTTTTGACACTGATCTTCAAACATGCCCGGTCTTCCTTGTCACCGTATCTTGCTTCAGCCCAAGCTCACTCCGTCACCTGCAATCATGTGATGAGAATTATACGATAGAAATCATTGTCATAGGAAAAGGTAAATGGCATTTTATCTATGAGTAATTTAGAAGTACTCACTATGTATTGAGGGAGCAAAAAAAAAAAAAGGGAGGGAAAAGCTATATAAAAGTAGAAATACTTGACATTTAAAAATGTCTTTAAGATTGTTAGTATCGAAGTTTGGAACTCACACAGTAGCGTTTAATATTGCATTATAACTTGCTGGATCATGTCCTTATGTTCTGCTTCACTTGGGACAGATGACTGCATGTTTCTGACCGATCATCAACTATTTCTCATGAAATAAATCCTTTAGAATAATTAAATAATTAGTATTTGAGGCCCCTGGGTGGCTCAGTCGGGTAAGCGTCAGACTTCAGCTCAAGTCATGATCTCACGGTTCATGGGTTCGAGCCCCGCATCGGGCTCTGTGCTGACAGCTCGGAGCCTGGAGCCTGCTTTGGATTCTGTGTCTCCCTTTCTCTCTGTCCCTCCCCCACTCATGCTCTCTCTTGCTGTCTCTCTCTCTCAAAAATAAATAAATATTTTAAAAAAATTTTTTAATTAGTATTTGATCTACATTGATTAAACATCTAGGTATGTAATATATGAGTATATGCATATTTAAATATATGTATGTCCCATTAAATTAAGGTAACAACAAAATGAATATACATGATGCATCTGTATGCATATATGAGTTATGTATATGTGTTTCCCTAAATTTGTTGGTCTAAAATGTAAGTGAAAACGTTAGTAAAATAGAAATAGGGTGTAGATCAGAAAAGAGATGTGGAACTTCCAGATCACAAGAGAGAAAAATAAAAACAAAATCTGCTCAATCCAAAGGAAAGAGGAAAAAAGATTTTTTAAAAAAAGGCTGAAGAGGGTTGCCTGGGTGGCTCAGTCGGTTGAGCGTCCGGCTTCGGCTCAGGTCATGATCTCACGGTTCATGAGTTCAAGCCCCGCATTGGGCTGTGTGCTGACAGCTCAGAGCCTGGAGCCTGCTTCGGATTCTGTGTCTCCCTCTTCCTCTGCCCCTCCCCTGCTCACGCTCTGACTCTCTGTCATTCAATAATAAATAAACGTTAAAAACAAACAAACAAACAAAAAGACAGTAGGGAGCTTCTCAGGGCGCCTGGGTGGCTCAGTCAAACATTCGACTTCCGCTCACGTCATGATCTCTCGGTTCGTGAGTTTGAGCCCCGCATCGGGCTCTGGGCTGACAGCTTGGAGCCCAGAGCCTGCTTTGGATTCTGTGTCTCCCTCTCTCTCTGGCCCTCCCCCACTTGTGCTCTGTCTCTCTCTCTCTCTCTCTCAAAAATAAATAAACATTAAAAAAAATTTTTTTTAATAAATTAAAAAAAGCTGAAGAGAAAAAAGTTTAATAATAACAGAAAACCTAACGATGTCAGGAAAAGGATTAAATATCTCAGGGTTCACTCTAAATGTGAAGAACTCCCCAGTTAATAGACAGAGCCTCATGGATTAGGCAAAAAGACAAAGGTCAGTTATCTTTGCAAAATGGACAGAGAGATTGGAAAGAAAGGGAGGGGGCAGGATGGGAGCCAGAAGCGCTAACAGTGGGTGAGCAGGAGAAACACCTTTCATTCCAGAATCAGGGTCAAAAGCAACCCACTGAATCAGGAAATACATTTTATGCACATAAAAGTTTACTACCTTTCATGACCAACACGAGCCTTTATACACTGAGCCTTAAACAGCAACATGAAAAACTCAAAGCCAAAAATGATGAATACACTAGAAAAATTGGAAAATACCAATGGCGCCCAGCCCTGGGGACGGTTTGGAGAGCAGGGCATTGCAACACGCTGTTGGGGGGAGGGCGTATCAGGGGGTGTCCAGCCCTTCTTCCAGGCAGTTTGACCCAACCGAACAGTGATTCCACTGCTGGGCGTCTATGCTACGTGAAGAAGTTCACGGAAACCTTGTAATGTATGAAGAGATTGCCAGCCGAAATAGCCGGCGGTGGGGACTCCTCAAATCCGCTCCGTGGGGCTGTCTGCAGTGGTCTGAAAAAACCGGAGTGGATGCATGTTTACACACTGACGGCTCCAGACACTGCCGTTAAGTGAAACATGCAAGTTGCACAGTAATCATACCTGTCGAAGTGCAAGAACAGGAATGCAAAAAGGCCCCAGAGGGACATACGATTGCAATTAAGAGGGCTCACCTGCTGCCGCTGGGGGTGGGGGCTGGGGGAGTGAGGAGTTCTCATGTCTGACTTGACACGCACAATATAGTTGTTTTGATTGATTTTGCTTTCTTTGCATTTTTAAAAACTCAGTGAAGTCATATTTTTTAAATATGTCAAATAATTAACGCTGTTTTTTTAAAAAAAAAAAAACACACACACACATGATTATAGTCGCCATCAGCTTTGTTCCTAAGTAGTGGAGAGGCGAGGGGAAAGGACCAGAAGCCCCTATTATTCCTCTTAGAAAATGTCATGCATCACATAGGGAAAACGAGGCTGAAGAATGATGATCGGATTGAAAATAAGTCTTTAAAAAACAGTTTGCGAGCATTGATGTTTTGCACACATAGAAGATGGTATTTAGAAGTAAAACTCTCAGAATCAGAATCCATAGCAAATAGCCATTCATCCAACTCCAAATTGAGCAAAGCTGTCAAAATTGCTTTAAAAAGTAGCCGTGAGGCCACTAGAGAGTTCATCTGCATTTTAAGAAACAGAATGTTCAGAAACCCATTTTGCACCACAGTCTTGGAGCAAGCAACCTACACGAATAACGTTACATCTGTGACCACAGAAGTGGATAAATTCTATCCATCAGAGTTCGGGGTGCAGATAATGTCAGCCTCTCACATCTGGAAGAAACAGGGTGGCCACGCGTGTGCTTCGGACCCAGGGCAATACCGCAACCCCCAAGGTGTGCTGGGCTTCTGGAGACATCATTTCACAAAACACAGAAAATTGCTGTAAAACTAGGGCATGATTGCAATTTAAGGGAAATGGTGCAGATAAATCTATTTTAATGGATAAGCTTAGTAGATGCAAAATAAATATGTCAGTATTTCATTATTTATTCCTTTCAACCAGTCTAAATTAGAGTGGAAAATGCAGACAATCTCCAATCTGCAATTGTACACATAGAAATGAAAAAAAAAATTGCTTCTCCTCAGCCATTTAAGTACTTTGGAAAAACTTCTTCCCACTGTATAATTAATTTCAAAGGCTCTTTTGGACTCTTTCGGTTCCACTGCATAATCCATTGTGCACTTCTTGGCTGTCTCACTTTACCTAGGCCATCAAGTTGGTCACCATTGAATGGAGTTCACAAATTCT
Organism: Panthera uncia; assembly: GCF_023721935.1. Classification (NCBI taxonomy): domain Eukaryota; kingdom Metazoa; phylum Chordata; class Mammalia; order Carnivora; family Felidae; genus Panthera; species Panthera uncia. The sequence continues at coordinate 62,136,435 of NC_064816.1, read as the reverse complement.
CTTTTGATCAGTGGGTCTCTTTGGATGCTTGGGTCAGTATTTCCGTTCAGCAAAAACTAGGTTAGTGAGATTCGACAGGGCCATCTGCCTGGCATCACTGTCAGACAAAAGGCCAGGGGTAGTGGGCTCAACCCAAGGACCCCCAGAGGCTGTGACACCTTCCAACTTGGTAACTCTTGATTTATTGAGCAACGTTATTAAGCAGTGAGCAAGGCTTACCTTTCTTGCTGTCTATGCTACAGATAAAGAAGGAGAACGAAAAGGCTTACTAAGACTCTCCTAAAATTCTACCCCAGTGGAGGCATCAAGATATAGATATATCTTCTAAGAAATAGAGAATTCAATATAGCATTTCCTTTATTGGAGTCAATGTGCTAATTTATATAAAACACAGGACACGGTTTATAATGTGCTAGAGAAAATATGACATTTAAAAACATCAGGGAAACAATCCCTGATAACTTGATAAATGATGTTATCAGCTTAAGATGGATGAGCTCTAAGATAAGCTATCAACTCAAAACAGGAGAAACCATATGCAAAGCTGAATTTTTCATGAGCAAACGGACCGACATACTTTCTGATGGAAACATGGGTGCAGGCCCAGGGTCAAAAGGTAAAACAATTGGAGTTGACTCTGTTGAGCATAAAGCTCTAGAAAATAAAATTCTAGGCACTAGAATTTAGGAATCTTAGTGTTCCTTGTCTCTTCTTTACATCCTCTGTGTTTTATGTCATGAGGATAATGTTTCCTGCATGAAATATCATGGTAAGAAGTCAATGAGAAATATGTATTTGGAATGATCAGGGACATGTCAAAACATTGTTTCTTTTCGTCCTTCCATGCTGCCTTCCCTTTTCCCCTGTATTCTCTGTATTTTTCTTCAAGTATTATATGAAACTTCTTGATTAGTATTTGGAGAAATAAAGTCTTCAGAGTCAGAAAACTTAGCTTTGCAAACATCACGAGACTCCAGTTAGTTTTCCTTATGGATCCCTTGTGATAATTCCCACATGGGATGGATCCCTGCAATAAATTCCAAGCCGGAATTCTCATCACTGATTTTCCCATTCCCAACCATTAGAGCAATCTTAAATTAAAAAAAAAAAAACACATTGTAATGCACATAAGGAATTTAATTATTATAATATACGCTCCCTGACGAAAACTGAAGAAGTACACATCACAGGGAAGAGAACACACACAATTCCACCACGCAGAGTGTTTGGACACACTTCTCTCCTGGTCATTCCCTCCATGACACACAGAACACATTTTTGTGTGGCTCAAATTGTACTGCAGACACAGTTAGCATTAAAATTTAACAACATGCTGTAGGCAGAACTCCACATACCTACACACTCTTTGGGGTTGCGTAGTATTCCACCAAATGGATGCACAAGGCTTCATTCAACATTAGTCCTCTGATGTTGGCCTGTTGTGGAGGACAAGATGGTTGCATTTTGACAAAACTCTGATAAGAACAGCAGTGAGCTGCTTAGACTTCAGAGAAAGAGGCTGACAACCTTAAGAAGAGACCTGAAAATGCATTCTCCTCAGCACCTGAGTTAGAGAATGTGGCGTGTTTCCCATGAATCAGCAGCAGCGGTGTCACCGGGGGGGGGGGGCACTCTAGACCTATTGAATAGAGCACCTGCAGTTTAACAAGCTCCCCAGGTGATTCACATTCATGGTTTGAGAAGCTATGGCTTAATCAACAGAGGAAATTATGTAACTGGGTGATGCTGGGAGATATTTTCAAATGACACACAGTTGCCTTTGAATAGGATTCTTGAAACCACTTCCAGTATATTGTTCACCAATATATCAGGCTAGATTGAAGAAATAGGGTTTGAGTTTTGAAATATCTCAAAGTTGGATATTATGATAGAAGGTCACTGGAAGTTGATTTTTCATCCGTCAAATCTTTTAATTCTGTGTTTTGTGATTTATAACATAGCTTCGTATTTAGAAAGCCTCTTTCCAGACAGAGATGGGATACTTTTCATAGATCTTATATTTATATGTACATTCTGAGTCAGAGGACCCAGCTGACCTGTGTCTACACTCCAGACCCATAGACTCTGTGTTATTTTGAGCTGTGAAGTTTGTGGTAATTTGTCAAAGAGACTCTGGCCTCTGGAAGTGGACTGTCACAAACACCTGTAAAGGGGGGGAGTGGATTTGGAAGGGGACCATGTGGGAGGTGGAGAGAATTTTGAGGAGTATAATAAAGCCTGAGTCACCTTGAACAGACTACCACGGGAGATATGGATTGGACATTGCCACTGGGGACTCCATGTCAATGGAAGTGAAGAACATGTTATTATGAACCAGAAGAAAGGGATCCTTGTTATGTCATGGCAGAAAGTTGAGCAAAATTATCTCCCGAAGTTCCATAGAAGGCAGGACTTGTGATGACTGACTATGTAGCTAGAGGGATTTCCCAGCAAAGTGTGGGGAGGCCCACATGGTAAGAAGAGAGGGAGGCCTCTGGTCAGCAGGGAACTGGAGGCCACCACATAACTTCCCGAGAGGAACTGAATCTTGGCAATCATGTGAATGAGCTCGGAAGTGAATCGTCCCCCAGCTGAGCCTTCGCATGAGACCCCGGCCCCAACAAACTTGAACCTATTCTTGTGGGATACCTTGGGCCAGAAACCCCTGCTGAGCCACACCTGGATTCCTGAGCCCTAGAAACTGTTGGATAACAACTGTTTCCTGTGGGAGGCTGCTAAGTCTGGGGATCAATTGTATATAGCAATAGATAACTAATAAACCCAGTAAAATGACATTTCACATAGGCCGCCTGGGCCTTTGCAGAAAAGACATGCTACCACACCAACAGCAACAGCAGAGGCAACAAGGAGAAAACACAAACTGGAGAGTCCAGGGAGGAAGGGAGTCACTATTTCAGCTCAAGCAATAACAATTGCTTGTTATTGTGCCATCTCAATAATGCGCCTGAAGACGTCCCAGGCACGTGACTTGACACGCAAACATGGGCAAGGTTCTTTCTGTTAAATTGTGGATTCGCTCTTGCTTCACACCTCTCAGGAAGGGCAAGGGCACTTGTCTATAGTTTCCAAGTTTAAAATGCTGTAGAGATGTTTTGTGTAGGGCGAGGCATGTAATCAAACACGTGTAGACTGACCGGCTCCCGGCAAAAACTCAGATGACGTCATTATGGTAGAGCAAGCACTTAGGTACCACATTGGAAATCGTCTGCTGGGGAGACTGGATGATGAACTCTTTGCCCAGTGGTGCATAGAGCTACCCTGCCAGTCAGCCACCCTCCCCGTGTGGCGATTTAGCGCCCAATTAATTAAAATGAAACGAAATAAAACATTCCGTTCCTCAGTTGTGCTAACTCCATTTCAGTTGCTCAGTAGCGCCCGTGGCTGTGGATTCTACATTGGCCAGTGCAGAAGTAGAACGTTTCCATCACCACAGAAAGTTCTACAGGACAGGGCTGGCCTAGAGAATGCCGGGATCTGAGGGGGGGAAAGAGGGAAGGAAGGGTAACACAGAACGTGAAAGGAGATATCACATGACATGGGGAATACACCAGGGTTCTCTCAATATTGTTTTTTTTTTAATTTTTTGTTAAAGTTTATTTATTTTGAGAGAGAGAGAGAGAAACAGCATGAGTGGGGGAGAGGCAGAGAGAAGGAGAGAGAGACACAGAGAGAGAGAGAATCCCAAGCAGACTCCACATTGTCAGCCCAGAGCCTGACCTGGGGCTCGAACTCACGAACTGTGAGATCATGACCTGAGCCCAAACCAAGAGTTGGACACTTAACCGACTGAGTCACCCAGATGCCCCTTCTCTCAATACTGTTAAAGGTGACAATGGCGTTTAAATGGATTTTTTCAAATAACTCATGAATTATCTCCGTAAAAGTTTTTGAACACTCTTTCTATACACTGATATTTCGAATTCCTTCTTTATTAGTCTTGGGGGGCTTTGTGCAATCCCTACCCTTTGGCACTGGACTCCCGGCCTTTCACCATGAGATGATTTTTCTTTTTTGAGGACCGAATGGACTTTGAATGCTGCCCTGGGAACACATGGCCCCACAAGCTGGGGTGGCTCTCGGCACAAGAAGCACGTTTTGTATAGCAAGGATGAGATAAAGCGAAATAAAAACAAAGTAGAAGACAAAGGCTGAGATGATCTTTGCTTTTCCACCCTGCCCTCCGAGGACAGAAGAGTGCACGAGCTCCCGCCTTGCGATGTCCCTCTTGGCGTAGAGCAGATGGTCCAGTGTTGGAAATTCCCTGGGATCTGGTCTAGCGTAAGGCATCAGTCTCCGGAACCATTCTGTTAAATACAGTGAAAAATGATGCTGGGTCCTTTCCAGAAGGAAGGTGGCCACCTAGCACATGGGCTCTGGTCCCTCCCATAAGACCACACCACACGAAGCCCCAGCCGCAGCGTTTGACAGGGGCCAACGGAGAGAAGCTGATGTGTGTCACATCCCTGCTGCTGGAGCTCGCTGGCCATAGGCTCCACGGGGCCATCCCGATGGCCCCGCCTCCTTGCACCCCATCTGTCTCCATGTTGCAGAAGCTGTTGACCTCAAAGCGCAGGATGCTTTGCCCCGGTCCCTGATCCCGTTGCTCCTGGCCCCCAAAGGACCCTTCCCTGTGCCATAGAAGGTCTTTCTTCTCTGCCTGGGGAGGCTACGGAGGGAACAGTAACCCCCTTCAGGGCAAGCCTGCACCCCAGACCCCCGGCCAGGCCATGCTGGAGGCTGAGGGGTGGCTCGTCTCCCGCTCGTTTCGGGGTGCGTGTGCGGGGAGCGCTCCCACTGCTCCCAGAGCAAAAAGGAGGGTCTGCATCAGGGGACATTTCACCATCCACCCCAGAGGCAGGCGCTGCTGGTGTTTCCCGCTTCGCCGATGTCAGTGTAGAAGCTGGCCGTCACCCCTGCTGTGTCGGTAACAATTAGCTGCGTCATATTAGCTAATGTTTACTGGGTGCCTATGATGCTGTAGACACCTGCTAAGGAAGGTCCTTTGTGTGACTTGCATGATTTAATCAGCACGACCATAGGCCGGTTCCATGAGTTGGAATGATTGTGTCAAGGTCTGCTTTTCAGAAAGTTGTGACATGACTGACGAATATTGTATTCGTCCCCAGGGCTGCCGTAACAAATACCACAGACTGCGGGGCTTAAAACAACAGAACGCAGTCCCTCACCGCTCTGGAGGGCAGGTGTCTGAAACCAAGGTGTCCGCAGAGCCACGCCCCCTCCAAAGGCTCTAGAAGAGAATTCATTTCTTGCCCCTTCCAGGGTCTTGTGGCTCCCGGCGTGGGGTAGCAGCACCCCGCTGTCTGCCTCCTTCTCCACGTGGCCCTCCCCTCCGTGTCTGTGTGCCTCTCTGTGTCCTCTCCTCCTCGATAAGGACACCCCCGGTCTTTGAACTGAGGACCCACCCAAAACAGCGTGACTTCATCTCAAGATGCTCAATCACACCTGCCGAGACCCTATTTCCAAAGAAGCCCACATTCTGAGGTTCTGGTGGGGACAATATTCAACCCACTGCACAGTCATAAGTCTGGACTTATCAAGGGACTGTTTGATCGATTGAGGGGATCAGAAGGGTGTGAAGCTGAGTCAAGGGGCATTTGAAAGGCTGAGGATACATATGTAGCCAGGAAAGGAAGGCTGCGGCAGGCTTGCTAGATTAGGAACAAAACTCGTTGGCACACCATCTTCCGTCTTCCGGCTTGCATCGTTTCTTTTTTGTTTTTAATTTTGTTAATGTTTTTATTTAGTGTTGAGAGAGAGAGCACGAGCAGGGGAGGGGCAGAGAGGGAGGGAGACACAGAATCGGAAGCAGGCTCCAGGCTCCGAGCTGCCGGCACAGAGCCCGATGCGGGGCTCGAACTCACAAGCCGGGAGATCGCGACGTGAGCCGAAGTCGGACGCTCAACCGACTGAGCCACCCAGGCGCCCCTCGGCTTGCATTGTTTCTGATTAAAAACATATGTATTCATCTTTGGTCCTCTCTCTATAATATTTCTGTCTTTCTCTGGGTGCTTTTAAGATTTGTTTTTAAGGGGTGCCTGGGTGGCTCAGTTGATTAAGTGTCTGACTTTGGCTCAGGTGATGGTTGCACGGTTTGTGAGTTCAAGCTCCACATGGGGCTCTGTGCTGACAGTGCAGAGCCTGCTTGGGATTCTCTTTCCGTCTCTCTCTCTGCCCCTCCCCCACTTGTGCTCTCTCTCTCTCTTTCTCTCTCTGAGTGAATAAATAAACTTAAAAAATTTTTAAAAAGATTTAAAAAAAAGAGTTTAAGCAATTTGGTTTTTGTGTGTCTCAGTGTACATTTTATCATGATTCTTGTTGACCTATAAACCCTGTGGGTTTGTAATCTTCACCAAATTTGGACAATATTCAGTTGTTTTCTCTTTTCTACAATTTTGGCTTCCCCATCCCCCCCCCCACCCTTTCAAGGACTTCAACCAAATATGTAATAAGCTGCTGAAGTTTGGACTCTCTTCTTCATATTTTAGTTTGTGTAGTTTCTATTGCTATATTTTTAAGTCAACTAATCTTTCTTGTGCAACGTGTAATCTGCCCTTAATCCTAGCTAAGTTTTTTTGGTTTTGTTTTTCTGTTTTTTGTTTTTGAGTGTGTGTGTGTGTGTGTGTGCGCGCGCGCGTGTGTGTGTTTATCCCACACATTGTAGTTTTCAGCTATCAAAGTTTTATTTGCATCTTTTTTGCAATATTGTAATTTTGTAATTGGCTGTGTCCACGGACACTGCACAGCAGGGGGCAGAACCAGGGTACCTGAGGTCAGAAGGCACCATCTGCTCTGGCCTAAGGATTATTTTGAGCCAAAGGCGATTGAGCAAAAGTAGTTCCAGGAGGAGCTGTCTGCCCTCCCCCACCCTCCCGGAAGCGGAGCAGAAATTCTCCGTGTGGAGGCGTCCTCCCCCTGCCTGAACTTATCTGCCCTTATCTGCCACCGCTTTCCCCCTGTATTTGCTGCCTTACAAATCACTGCCCCTGAAGTACGGTCTCCCTCCTTTGTCTTTCACGTTTCTTTAAATGTAGGTTCCGGGGCACCTGGGTGGCTCAGTCAGCTAAGCGTCCGACTTCAGCTCAGGTCACGATCTCAGGGTTTCATGAGTTTGAGCCCCACGTCGTGCTCTGCAATGACAGCTGGAGCCTGCTTAGGATTCTCTCTCTCTCTCTCTCTCTACCCCTCCCCGGCTCTCACTTTGTCTCTCTCTCTCTCTCAAAAATAAACATAAAAAAATAAAATAAATGTATCTTCCTTTGTCTGAATGGCACAACCCACCCACCCCCCCGAGCCTAACCATTTTCTTCTTCTTTTTTTTTCCGTGCCATACAAACCTTCCAACACCAAATAAAATTCTACACCTTTTCTCCCGTTGCTCTGTCTATTGCCAGTTTATTCCTAGACCCAGCCGCTGAAACTAGTATGGCAGAGAGAAATGTTCTCTCCCCTGCAAGATTCAGAGATCTCGGCTCCGGGAACCTGAAGGCCAAGGGGTGAAAGGTCAGTGGGAAGAAGAATCACGGTCTGAGCTACATTTTTATTGAGTGTGAGCTTCTGAAGCTCCTCACCCAGCTCAGGGCATAGCTCAACAGAGGTCAAGGTGGCTCACCAGGTAGACACGGGTTGAGAGCATCTGTCAAGGTCAGCAGGGTCCTGGGCCAGAGCGAGGGCAAGGGAGATCGCTCCCCTCCGTGTTCACACAGTTTATGCAAGGATTGATTTCAGGAGGCATAATGGCTGAATAACAGATCTAATGGGTCATTTGAAAATCAATCCACAAGCGAAGGATGCTGATATTTATCTGGTAGCGGGCTGGTTCCCATCCTTTCCTGGCTGAGCAGGTGGGGTACATGTTTCCTGCCCCAGGACTCAGCTTCTCTGTCCCACAGTCGGGGGAGCTGGGCTGGGTGTGGAAGGGCTGTTCCCTGGCCCCAGCCTTACCTCCTGCTGGAGACAGAAGACTGTCCGTCCGCCCCCACGTTTATTCACCGCTAGATGGGGAACTTCTCCTAGCTTTCCCCCAGGGCTCCAGAAGTCCCTGAAGAAGGTAGTGCACATCCCTTTGAATTTAGATACCATTTCAAGGAATTATTATTTCTGACGTCCAACTCAGACGTCAGAAAACATTCAGTTCATGAATTTGCTAAAACCTCAAATTTTGGGTTTCTTCACTTTTGTCTTTTTTTTTTTTTTTTTTTTTTAGTGTACTGCCCTCAAAAAAAAAAAGTTAATTAATTGGACTTTCAAACTGCTCTGGCCTGTTTTAATCGCTAGGAGATTTCCAGCAGAACCTTCACTGATGGTGCTTGCTCCTGCATAAACCGAAAGTGACTGGGGGTCGTATGCAAAGCGATCTCACTGGATTTCTCCTTCTGAAACCAATGCTACGCTGTATGTTCACTCACCTGAGTTTAAATACATGAATGTAAACAATAAAAAAGTAAATGGAAAGTGACCGGATCCCTTTTAAATAAGCTGTTCTTTCCTGGGTCAATGGGACTTGATGAATGGGCGGGGAGCGGGCGCAGGGGAGGGAGGGAAGCAGCTTCCTTGCAGCCTGCGTGCTCTCGAAACTTCTGTTACCTACGAAATTTCTATTCCCAAGTCCTGAGCGCAGAGATAAACACACACAAAGCGGCTGAACCTCGTGCAAGTACTTTCTTTGCCTACAGCATCTCACTGAATCCTTCTTCTTAGGAAGCGAGCTTTTTGAAGCTCTGGTTTGAAGCGGAGGAAGGTGAGACTGAGTTATTAACCGGTGGGTCCCACTGCAGCCCAGCGCACACAGAGGCTGGGATGAGGACGGCCTCGACTTCCTTTTTGTGGCCCTGCGTGTGTGATGGGTGTATACACAGCCTTGTATTTTGCAGCGGGGGCGCAGGGAAGAAGCCCCAGGTCAGGTGGAAACTTCCAGAGCTGCGTCCCGACAGTCCGGGGGAAGAGGGAGCGGATGATCTGAGCTGGCATGGGTCTTCAAGCCCAGACCAAGGATGGCTTGCCCTCCCGGGGACTGGAGCGGGGAGGGTCCCGAAACCCAAACGCCTCCCGGAGCCTTGCTGTGTGAATGTGTGGAAACAGTGGCTTTCACAAGGAACATTTCTCTGAGTGCAGAGGAAATGAGGCAAGCAGTTTATTTAGGAGAAGCAGAAGCAAGAGGAAAGTGATTTGCCTTCTTTTCCTCTTTTGCTCCTGGGAGGGGAATGATCCTGCAAGAATGTACCAGCAGGGTGTAGCAAGCCCTTCCCTATTTGCTGGAAATCCCTCCCTCCCTCCCAGGCTCCTCAGTTTCTGTTTTGCAGGTTGCTGTGCCCGCCTGCCCGCCCGGAGGGGACTGCAGGTCAGGGTGGCACCCTGCCAGGGCTCAACCCGAAGCACAGGGAATGCACCGGGTGGGGGAATCAAGCGGGTCCGGCCTCCAAGGCACAGGGAGGGGTGGGGGGAGCCGTGGTCCCCACTTAGCCAACACCTTGGAGGCAGCCGGGAGCCCGCTTTTTACAAAGCACATGTCCTCAGGCAAATGTCATTTCCCTGGTGGCCAGAGTGGTCTCCAAAGGGGAAGTGAAAGTTGCTGCATAATTTGAATATTGAAGGCAGCCTTCAGGATTCGGTACCGAGGGCAGGCTTCATGGGGAACAAGCCGGGAGCGCCTGGTTTACTTGGGGAGGGAATCAATGTTTGCCAGGCACCACCCTGTTCTGGGTGCTGGGCTGGACGCTGGGGAGGGGGGGTGGTGCTGTGGATCAAGGCTGGCCTGGGGGTCTCATCATCTGTCTGCAGTAGAATTTCCATGGCGTGGGAAGGTTCCACACCCGCGCTGTCCAACACGGTAGCCACGGCCACATGTGGCTCATTGAACACGTGGAATGTGGTTCTTGCCACTGAATTTTCCATTTTCTTAAATTCTAATGAATTTAAATTGAAGGAGAGCGGCTAAGTGGCCCAGTCGGTGAAGTGTCCGACTCTCCATCTGGGCCCAGGTCATGATCTCATGGTTTGTGAGTTCGCGCCCCGCCTCGGGCTCTGGGCTGACAGTGCGGAGCCTGCTTGGGATTCTCTCTCTCCCACTCTCTCTCTCTCTCTCTGCACCCACCCCCCCATTTTCTTTCTCTCAAAATGAATAAATAAATAAACTTTAAGTAGCCACGTGCCTAGTAGCTACTGTATGGAACAGCGGTGTTCCATGTAGAACCTTTGTTTGGGGACCGAAATAATTGGGCTGTGATGTAGGCTCTGACATCTCTAGCCAGTGGGGGTGTAGTCGGGGGGCTTGCGTGTACCCAGAGTGTCTGCCAGTGACCAGGTCACGGAGGGTAAGAAACGATTTGACTTTTGCTTGCTTCACATGCTTCTGTACATGAGTTCCAGCCCAGGTCACGGAGGTGTGGTGACAGGTGTGGCCCCCCGCCAGCCGGGGGACCCCAGGCGAGCGAGGTCCAGGGCCCTGTTTCATACAATCCCTAGGATAGGAGGTAATGACATCTTTGTCTACGGCCTGCTGTCCACACTGTCCCTGTGGCATTCTCTGCTCTGTGCGTCCGGCACCCTTGGAAATATTCATTCAGCCCTGGTGTCTCTGTGTCTGCTCTCAGCCACCCAGGGGGAGGGCTGTTCTCACCCTTCGTGAGGAAGGCCTGGCACCGAGCCCCTGGGGTGCACTGGAGATGATGGTGGACTGTGGAGCTCTGCCTTCTTTCCCCCCGCATAGCAGGGCAGCATGGAAGGTTCTCCATCCCGGCCTATTTTCCTGCAACCCTTGGTCCTAAGAACGATTTAGATCAACAGAAATGCTGACATTAGAACGTGAAGCGAGTGTTTACAATGATTTCACAAGCCTGCCTTGAGCCCCTACTGTGTGCTAAGTTAAGCGTTCATTAGCCCCCCCCACCCCCCCCGGGGGGTTGGCAGGTGGTGTGGTCGGTTGTGGCTTGGTAAATGTACTTTTTAGCACTCGGAGATCTGCTCCGACTGGGGAGGTTTAGCTGTATCCTGAGGTTGGGCTAAGGATTTTGTGAGATTCAAAAACGCAGGATATGTCGAGGAAATTCTCTTGGAACCCCACTTTGTCCGAGAGGGCCAGCTCTTGGCCCCTTGCGCTGGGCATCTGTTTATTTTTTAAGTTTTATTTTTTATTTACTTTGAGAGAGAGAGAGAGAGCAATGAAGGGAGGGGCAGAGAGAGGCAGACAGAATCCCAAGCAGGATCTGTGCTGACAGTGAGGACAGATAACTTGGCTGAGACTGAAAATCATTACCTTGTATCGACAAGTGCACGGGATGCATCTTTTTTGTTCTGTGCAGATTTTTTTTTCCCACTCAGTTCTCTACTACTTGTGATTCTCTTTCTGAATCATTAGTCTTTCTCAACACGTCTCCACTCCATCATTCAGATTCGGGCGTGCCCTGTGGATGTGAATTTTCAAGTTTCTTTATCATGTTTTTTCCCGAAACAGTTCCGTCCGCCTGCCCACTCCCTCCCAGCCTCCCAACATGCAGTGTTGTAAGCGAGATTTACATCACCCAAGTGAAACAATTTTCAGGGTTCTTCCTCATCATTGCTGGTTGCCAGAGGTGGGGGCGCAGGGTGAGGAAAATGGGAGAAGGGGATCAAAAGGTGGCAACTTCCAGTTATAAAATAAAGTAGCTACAGGGTTGCCCTGCACAGCATGGCGACCATAGTGATCAACGCTGTGCTGTATCAGGTATCTGAAAGTTCCCAAGATAGTAGGTTAAGCGACTGACTTCGGCTCAGGTCATGATCTTGCAGTTCAAGAGTTCGAGCCCTGCATCAGGCTCTGCTGATGGTTCGGAGCCTGCTTTAGATCTTTGGTCTCTCTCTCTGCCCCTCCCCTGCTCGTTCTCTCTCTCTCTCTCTCTCAAAAATAAATAAACATGAAAAAAATTTTAAAAAGAGAGTAGAGCTTACAAGTTCTCATCACAAGAAAAAAAATGGTTAACTGTGTATGGTGATGGATAAAAAAATACGAGTCTGAACCAAAAAGGCTGTACTGAAAAACAGAAATACAAATAATACCTAAAAGGTGCCGGGTCGTGGGCAACTATTTGGAAAACAAAGAGTAATCGATTAGTGTAACTGATATCTTTCCTGGCCCTTAACATTCAGCATATTAAGTTACTAAGAAGTTCTATAAACTCAGTGTTGGTGTATTGCTTTTATTTTGTTGTTGTAAATTGCGTTATCCTGGGTATTCGGGATCTGTGAACGCTGTGTGACGTGGAGAAAATGCCCTGTCCCGTCTGAGCCGTAAGGCTCCGTATCTGTCGGTGGGTGCAGTGGGACCTTGCAAGAATCACAAGAGAACCGTGCTCTCTTGTGCACGGTCCCAACTCAGTGCATTTCTTTCCCTCTCTTTTTACCCCCAAGTGTTTTACGGTTCATGTAATGGTATTTTTCGCCCAGGCCTGAACCAGGAAACAAATACGGAAATGGTATACTCCTCCTTTTCAAATGCCCAAACCGATATACAGGCCCTCAGTGTGTGCTGAATCACCCAGGCCCTAAATCAGGTCCTACATTTCTTTTCTTTTCTTTTCTTTTTCTTTTCTTTTCTTTTTCTTTTCTTTTCTTTTCTTTTCTTTTCTTTTCTTTTTTCTTTCTTTTCTTTTCTTTTTTCCAAATTAAAAAAAAAATGTTTATTTATTCTTGGGAGAAAGAGAGACAGAGTACGAGCAGGGGAGGGGCAGAAAGAGAGAGAGACATAGAATCCAAAGCAGGCTCCAGGCTCTGAGCTGTCAGCACAGAGCCCGACACGGGGCTCAAACTCACAGACCACAAGATCATGACCTGAACCGAAGTCGGACGCTTAACCAACTGAGCCCCCCAGGTGCCCCATCTTTATCAAATTTTTAATGTTTACTTATTTATTTGAAAGAGAGTGCAAGCAGAGGAGGGGCAGAGAGAGAGAGAGAGAGAGAATCCCAAGCAGGCTGCATGCTATCAGCATGATGAGGTTTTGGGGTGATGGGGGTTCAGAGCTGATGGCCAAGAAAGAATTCTTGACGTCTTTGGTGCAAAAAGGTGATTTTATTAAAGCACGGGGACAGGACCCGTGGGCAGAAAGAGCTACATTGGGCTTGTGAGGAGTGACTGCTTATATACTAAGGAGTTGGGGGAGGTAAAGTCAAGAGGAGGTTTCTTAAAGGGATTTTCACCTGCTAAAGACTCACAGATCACTGGAGGCTTAGCTGTTGTCAGGCTAAGATTGTTTTCTGTCTGGCAAAGAATTAGGGTTAAGCCAGTAGGGAACTCCCTGGGGCACCTGGGTGGCTCACTTGGTTAAGCGTCTGACTTCAGCTCAGGTCATGATCTCCTAGTCTGTGAGTTCGAGCCCCGCGTCGGGCTCCGTGCTGACAGCTCAGAGCCTGGAGCCTGCTTCGGATTCTGTTTCTCCCTCTCCCTCTGCCCCTCCCCTGCTCACGCTCTGACTCTCTTTCAATAATACATAAACGTTAAAAACAAATTAAAAAAAAAAAAAAGACAGGCTATTGATAAGATGGCCCTTTGCTTTTGTAACTGTACTAAGATATTTGTAAACTGATAGAGACTTTTATCAGTTAACCATTTCTTTTTTTGTCCTTTCCTTTGTCCTTGGGCAGCCAGCAGAGCCCGAGGAATCTCACACATATCCCACCTGTTGGGGGGGCGGGGGGACGGGGGTGCTAGCTTGTGCTTGGCTCTCAGCCTGCCTGCGGCTCCTTCTTCAAGCGGGGAGCTGATGCGAGGCTTGAACTCATGAACCGTGAGATCATGATCTGAGTGGAGATCAAGCATCAGAAGCTTAACCAACTGGGCCACCCGGGCGCCCCAGGTCCTACATTGCAGAGTCAGGTCGAAGCATAAGGAAGGGGAGGTAAGTAAGTGTCTTGCCTCTTTTTCCTGCCAGAAAGAGAATGAGACTTACTTATGTCCCCTGTGTCAACTCTGAAATGCCCCTGCTTGCTGGCTGTGGAAGACAAGTCCCTGAACCAATTCTGCTCTCATGGAAAGACCAGCTTCCAGAAGGCAGGAGACAGCCCATAAGAGCATCCTTGTGTGGCAAAGGCACCCACTGGTTCCACAGGGCGCTGGAGGAACATTGGGACCAGGGGCCTGTGTTCTCTACCAGGCCTGGGGACATCCCCGGGATGGGGACATCCACCAAGTCACGGAGCCACACCTGCGTCTCCATCCCTGGCACAGGGCCTGGCGTTGAGGGAATAGCCTTGCTGGGCAGCGTTTTGACCTCAGCACTGGGGCATGACCAGAGGGGCAGGTCCTCGGGGCAGGGACCGCTGGGTGTGGTTCGCCAGGCCCTCCTAGAGTGACGTGCATAGCGGCAATAAAAAGGGGGCGGTGGGGATTTAGGGGAGTTAAATCCATTTTCAGGAATCTGGATTAAATACACTACGTTGCATTCTTCTTGGAGCCTTTCTGATGCTACCCTACAGCGTGACTCTCTGAAAAGCTCCAGGAGTGTGGGACTCTTCTGGAACCCCTCTGTCCCATTCTCCTTTTTATACTGTGCATAATGGGCTTTAGGAAATATGGCTCAAGGGTGACTCTCTGTGACCTTGAAAAAGGCCCTGGGCTTCCCTGGCCTTGGTTTCACTACCTGAAACCCGTGCTCACACCCATCTCTGCCCCTTCCTCCCCAGCTGTCACTTAATGTTAAAGGTCCAGCAGCTCTGGGACCAGCATGGGGCTCACTTTGCACCCCTCTCCTTGCCCCTGCTTAGCTTTGACGATGAGGGGACCCTCCTCCGGCTCAACTTGGTCTTCCTGCTCCTGCTTATCCCCCAACGCGCACGGGGCTGGCCAGGGGTCGCAGGCCCAGAATGCCGTCCTGGGACAACTCAGCGGCACTGTGTTCCACACTCTGGCCTCTGCACCTGGACTCATGCTCTCCTTTGCCTTGGGCTTTCTTGCCTTCTCTCTTCACCCAAATAACTCTTCCAATCTTTCAGTGTCCCTGGGTCCACGCTGATTTTCTGCCGGCTGGATCTGCCCGGTTCTGAGAGCCCACAGCTGCACGTGGGGACTCACCTCTTTCCCCTTGCATTTCTATCCACTTGGCCTCACGTATTTTGACGCCTTGTTGTTTGGCGCATGCATACACATTAAGGGTTATGTCTGCTTGGAGAACTGACCCATTTATCATTATGTAAGCCCCCCCTCACCCCGCCTTTGTCTCTGATAACTGCCCTTGCTCCGAAGTCCGTTCTGTCTGAAATTTTGATACAGTGACTCCTGCTTTCTTTGGATTCGTGTTACTGTGGTGTCTTTTTCACCATATCTTCCTTTGTAGCTTATTGCCTACATCTATATCATCTATATCTAGGTCTAAGTCTGTGCGTATATCTCTTATCTATATCACAATCATCTGTTTATTTTAGAGAGAAAGAGGGAGAGACTGCAACTGGGGGAGAGGAGCAGAGGGAGAGAGAGAGAGAGAGAGAGAGAGAGAATCTTCAGCAGGTTTCATGTTCAGCACAGAGCCCAATGCAGGGCTCGGTCCCATGACCCTGAGACCATGACCTGAGCAGAAATCAAGAGTTGGATGCTCAACTGACTGAGCCACCCAGGCGCCCCACATGTCCTTATATTAAAAAGGGCTTTTTGGTAGATAACATGCAGCTGGGGGCTTGCTTGTGGATCCACTCTGATAATCTCCGTACTTTAATCGCTGCATTTATCAGTGGCACTTAAAGTATTGGTACAGTTGGATTATTGTCTACCACATTCTTACTGTTTGTTATGTATTGGCTTTCTTTCTTTCTTTCTGTCTCTCTTTTTCATGTCTTCCACTCTTTCTGCCTCCTCTGGTTTTAACTGTATGTTTTGAATGATTCTGCTTCTTCTCTTTACCCTTATCTCTCAAGACTTGGCCCAGGGGACCCTGGTAGGCCTGCCTTCCCTGCCCTCAGCCCCTCTCACTCCACATCAGTGGCATCCCCTCAGGAATGCTCAGCCTGTCCCCTGGATGAGACACCCCCGTGAGGCCCCCAATGCAGACAGGACCCTCCTGGAGAGCCTCAGAGAGCCGGGAAACCTGGAACCCGGGTCCCACTGCCTCCTGCTTTTCTCCAGGGAGAGTGACACTGGCCCTGAAGCAGGTGGAAAGACGAGAGGGGGGTTCGGGAGGAGGAGTCATGGGCTGGGGGTCCCAGATCATCACTGAGGGCAAGGTCTGAAGGTCCACACCACACACCATGCACCATGTGCCACTCCCGGAGCTGCGAGGGCCTGACTCTGCTTGCAGTTGGGGTTTGGGAGATGCACCCTCCAGAAGCTCACAGTCCGACGGAGGAGGCAGGCACTTAACACCCAGCACCAGGAGAGCCCCCAGCACCACCCCAACAAGGATTCCAGGAACACAGAGGCCTGGACTTGAGGCAGCTCCAAAGATCAGCTCAGGACAACGGGCTCAGTCTTGTCACATGTCTGGTTCGGCGGCGGCCACCCTGCAGGGACCACGTGGAGTCGGGTGCTGGTCAGGCTGGATGCTGGTCCGGAGAGTGTGGACTTGATGCCTAGCTCAGCCTCCCCGCTCCCACACGCTGGCGGCACTCTGGATGCCTGAACTCACGCTGGATGTAAACATGCAGCCAGTTTCCCTCTGGGTGGCACCCAGCAGTTTTGTAAAGGCATCCCGATGCATCCAGGGATAGGACTGGGGTGTGGGTAGGGGTGCCGCCATGGGCCTCATGAGGGGGCAAGGCCCAGAGAGGAGGAGGCCCTAAAAGGGGAATCAGATGAAGGCCCCAAAACCACAGACCCTCCTTGCTGTGGGGCCCGGCCCGCCCTCGCCCACAGGAAGCAGGAGGGAAATGTGTTGAGGAAGCTACGGCAGGTGCCGGGAGGGCCGCGATAGCCCAGAGGTGATGCCGCCCCAGGGCAGGGCTGGGGGGGCCCTCCAAGGAGCCCGGGCCCGCCCTGCTGGGCGTGGGCGTGTGTGCATGTGCCCGGGAACACCCAGGGAGGGGACCCCGGCGCGTGAGGCCTGGGGAAGTGCGGTGTGGACGGGAGGGGGCCCGGGGCGCACCCACGAAGGGACACACAGAACATCTCGGGACAATTCACACACTCAATGTCACATCTAGTTGGTTTGACAAAACATGGGAAAGAAGAAGTGAGATTTGTTAGCTGTACCCGGATCCATGCAGTTCACTTCAGGGGACAGTTTTGGTACCAAATTATCCTTGCTATGCAAATTTCCTCCCCAACCGGCTGGTTCCCGGTCGTGCAGGGGGACCTCGGTGGCTGCATCCGCTTCCCGCCGTGCCGATTCACCGGGCAGCCACAGCTCATCTGCTGGGCGGCCAGCACCCAGCTGCCGGGGAGGAGGGACCCTCCGGAAGGCTCCAGGCGCAGGGAGGGGACATTGGAGACGAGGGCGGCCAGGCTGCAGGGCTCAGGGTGGTCAGCCTGGTTCCTGTCCTTGGCCTTCCCAAAAAGTGGAAAAAGCAGGGGACCTCACCATGCGGTCGGTTCCTTTCTCCCTAGGACAATACTGCCCAGAATTTGGCATTTTTAAAGCACTGGTCCAAGCTGAGGCCCAAGGAGCAGTGGATCCTCACTTCCCCTCCGTGAGGTGCTCCCTGAACGTCCCTGCGAGGGTCCTGGACCCTCCTCATTTCCTCTGCCTTCATCGGACCGGTTGGGGCCTCTCCTTCTGCCCAGAGAAAATCTGGGATGCTGTACGCAGCTGGCTTTCCTTTTCTCAGCTCGTCAAAGCCCCTGCCCAGCCTCCCGGCTCCCTCCTCAGGCACGTGGCCCATCTGTCCCTTTCCTGACAGTCACCCATGTGCTGGTGACTCTCAGGTCTCAGACCTGTCCTTACAGCTGACCCGCTCTCCTCATCCAGCCGCTTTGATAAGAAGAAACCACGCTGCCCCTTCAAGCCCTCTGCCCTCTCCTCTTTCCTCCTAACAGCTCCTATAGGAGATGAGACTTGGAGTGGATGCCTCATTATTCCTTCCATGAGTGATGGATTAAATCATCCCAAATAGAGGATTGTGTAACCTGTGTTCATTGAGCACCGTCTCCATCCATGGGGCTGCCGTAACCAGATGTCACAGGCTAGGAGGGTTTAGAAACAACAGCTACTGCCCACCGTTCTGGAAGCTGCGGGTCCGAAATCAGGGTCGGACTGAGGGCCCTCTTTTGGGTCACGACTTCACGTTGTGTCCTCACCTGGGGATAGGAATCTCTCTGGGGTGTGAATCCCATTCCTGAAAGTTATTATTCCAGCACCTCCCAAAGGCCCTGCCTCCTCACGCCGCCATCTTGGAGGCTGGAGTTTCAGGCCATGGACTTGAGGGGACGCCAACATTGAGTCCGCAGCAGCATGGAGTCCGGAACATTGATATTCCGGGTAATCCTGTTGATGCTGAGGATGTAGCAGTTAGCTAAAAAAAAAGAAAAAAAAATCCCAGGTGCTCCTGGGTGTCCTCAGTTGGTTAAGTGTCTTGAGCTCAGGTCATGATCTCGTGGTTTCGTGAGTTCGAGCCCCACATTGGGATTCTCTCTCTCCCTCTTTTTCTGCCTCTTCCCCACTTGCGCTGTGGCTGTCTCTCTCTCTCCAAAATAAATAAACTTAAAAAATTAAAAAAAAAAAACAAACCCAAACCACCTAGTTCATGGAAATCACATTCTAGTGGCAAGAATCCAAGCCCTCCCCTCTTTGCTTTCCTCTTCTCTGGACTCTGTCCAGTGTCAGCACCTTGACCCCTGCCAGGTGACCACGTAGGTCCTCCCGTCCCTGGTTCCTACAGCATCTCCCTTCCGTGCCTCCAGTGGCTCCCTATCGCCTGCTTGGTCGCCTCTCCACACTCGTCCGGAGGCAGGAAGTGAGCACACCTCCTTTTGCTCTGCTGGGGTCCCCTGTGCCCTGTCCCACAGGGCAGGGGCTCTGTCCTTCCGGGGGTGCAGGAACTCAACTGCTGTCTGCATCCAGGCAACCAGTTGGTCTAATTCAGGGCAAGGGGAGGGGTGCGGTGGCAAGACAGCCGTGGTCAGGCACTGAGCTGTGTCCTCTAATCTAGCTTTTATGGGAAACACAGCAATGTATTTTGGTTTTCCACTCTCTGATTCTTATCTCTGAGTTGTTTCAAACTCAAGAGGGGAAGAGACAGACATTCATTGTTCTTTCTTCCTAACAAACCCAAAACATAGGTTTGGGCTGAAGGAGAGGGTTAAGCTGTAACTACCTTAGGGAGAAACAGGATGGGGAACCAGCTTAGTCCAGTTTGGGGGTGCTGGTTCCACACCTGGGGGATAGACTCCACGCAGACCTCCGGCTCCAGAATGATCACGAGTGGGTCTGCGGAAACTGCGTTTTTAACAACGATCCAGGTGATTCCAAGTTACATTTGGGAACCAAGGTCAGGGGAGAATCCTTGGAAGCATTGGCGCAGGGGGAAGGTGCAGGTGGGCAAGGAAGCCTTGAGGCAGCTGGGGATTGGGAATTTGGGTTAAGCACAGGAGAGTGCAACAAGGGGACAGGAGCTTGGCTGTGGGGCGGAACTGTTATTCTCGGAGCCAAGGGTCTCACTTGCCTCCTGTTAGAGGGCTGGAGGGGCAGGCTGTCTGGGGAAAGGCAGGTAAGAATGCCATCAAACAGGTGACATCACTTTGGCTCCAGCCCTGCTGCTCCCGGTTCTGGGGCCGAGAAAGCCCAAAGGCATCAGAGCGGTGCCCTGGCCTGTGGAGGAACACGGGGTTCCCTCACTGGTGGCCCCAGAACCCTGCCCCGCCCATCTTGTGCTGATCGCTCGGTTCCTTGAGTTTCCTTTCGTGCCTTGCTCTGCCTTTGGAGTTGGGGAGCCATGCACAAAACCCACGACTTACGGAAAAGCCGAAGGGATTCTGTTCCTTGAGAATCCACGTGCTTTTTGATGAGGACGCACGCTGCCACCAAGGAGTCACGAAACGTCCAAGACATTTGATTTTGACAGAAAATATGACTAATTATTTAGCAATGGGATCAGGGAGCGCCCCCCCATCCTGATTTTCAGCTCCCCCCTTTTCACACTAACATTTAAAACATAGAAGTACCTGGGGGTCTCAGTCAGTTGAATGTATGACTCTTTTCAAAAAAAAAATATTTTTGGGAGAGCACAAGCAGAGGAGGGGCAGAGAGAGGGAGACAGAGGATTGGACGAGGGCTCTAGGCTGACATCAGCTGACAGGCTGATGGCAGTGAGCCTGACGCGGGGCTTGAACTCAAGAACTGGGAGATCATGACCTGAGCTGAAGTTGGATGCTCAACCGACTGAGCCTCCCAGGTGCCCCAAATATCCAACTCTTGATTTTGGCTCAGGTCATGATCCCAGGGTCATGGGATCAAGCCCCACGTTGGGCTCTGCATTGAACATGAATCCTGCTTGGGATTCTCTCTCTGTGCACTCTCTAAAATTAAAAAAAAAAAGCAATGCGATTTTTACATTCACAGCACTCATCGGGAACAGAAGTGAAGTGCGCGAGAACAGCAAGTTCTAGTGGGGAGTGATAAAATGCAGCCCCGGGGACTCCCCATGAAGACAGAGAAGGCGGGGGACTCCAGGGCTGCCCCAGGTGTGCTGGGAACAAGGGCAGGGGCATCAGTGTTACATCCAAGCATCACTTCCACTCAGCTTCTTCTGGATTCTCTGCACCTGCTGCCAGCTCTTTGCACCTTGCTGCACCCCACCTGGAATCCGGTGTCCTCCAGGGAGACCCCACGAAGAGGGCACCCTGCCCTGGGTCAGCCTCTCCGGGGTCGGGGGGACTCGTCATTTGGGCCCATTGAGTGAATGCCGCCCACCGCGGTGCGTGGGGACCAGGGGAGGACACATGGACATTCAAGTGTCAGTGCCAAAAGGATGTGCCGAGAGTAATCATTCTTACCACGCTCAGAATAAAGCGTCGTGAAAACCAAGAGACGGAGGCAATCACCCTGCTGGTGGCTCTTGAAATCGAGATTTGAAACCTCACCCTCACCCTGTGACCACAACGGGGGTTCCAGGATAAGCCTGCAAGGTGTGCAAGCGAGGGCCGGGGAGGCCCGGGACGCATTAGTGCCACGGACGCCTTTCCTCTGGATTCCCGCAAGTTGTGTTCATTAGGCTTCCTAAGGACGGGACCTGCACAGATGTGTGCAAACCTGTTCCTCATTCTTGATTCCCTGCATCTGTGATCACTAACAAGGCACGGCCGTAAAGCAGTGGAACCGAGTGGTTCACGCTCTTGCGACCTCGCCCGAGGAGGCTTCCTCAAGATGCTGCCCTGTCAAGTACTAGTTTTGAAGGTCTCCCTGGGGGACTGATGCCAGGGCCTGATGGGAAAGAGCACAATCTATTTCACTAAAGTTTCACCTTGTTTGGATTACATGTTCTACCGTTCTAGGCCTACCGGGTAGGCCTAGTTACCCCATTGTGTTTGCTAGGTCTGAGCCCATCTGATGTCGGGCTCTCTCTCTGAAAGGGACAGAAGATTTCCTCCCAGAGCATCTGCTGTAACTCAGTTCTGCTGCAAAGATCAGATGAGCCTTCTGGCACTGCCTGGCTCTGGCCTAAGGGTCAGAACTGTGACAGGTGGCCGATGGTCGGTCACTGTCCCCCTGTGCCTCCGTAGCCATGGGCCCACCCCCAAAGGCATTATGCAGTGGGCTGTGAAGAGCGGGGGGGTTGTGGTGGTGGTGGTGGTGGTGCCATATTTGTTGCCCACTATTTCCACCCAGCCTCAAATCCACATTCTGAAGCCAAAGACGGGGACTCAGCATCCCAGGCAGAGCGCAGCTGCAGACAGGAGGCAGACGCTGTGCTGAGCCCGCTCATCTGGGCTGCAAACGCATCAGATGGCCATGATCCCATGGTTCCCAACTGGGGCTGCGGCCGCCTGCCTGCTCTGATGGGCCGAGCGTGTGGTTCCTGGCCGCTCCCAGGTCACGGGTTAGGACAGACAAAGTGTTTGTTGCATTTATTGTTCTACCACTACAGAAAAAAGCATTTCAAAATGTGTACAAAAGTATCCTCTATCCCTCCAGGGGCACGCCCCTTGTTCACAGCTAAACAGAAATAATTTAACATCACCAGAGAGGCGGATAGCAAATACAACAGCTTTTTTTTCTCATTTACAGTCCTGTACACATATTTTCCAGAATGGTGGACGAAGACCCCAGGTGGCACTGGCTACACACACAACATCATAGAAAAGTGTATTAGAAAGTATTTAAAACAATATTGCATATTAATTTCTGGCTACGTCTGTTCACAGTGAATGCCACCACACCAAGACCACACCAACTGTGGATGTGCTTCCATTTTCCCAAGACTGAACATCTTAAATAAATCTGAGTTTGGTTCATTTTTTAAGTAAGACACACACACACACACACACACACACACACACACACTGAACTGAATATGACAGCTATCGGGATTTTTAGATAGAGCTGACCCTTCATTATTGCTGAAACTTAGGAAGTGCAGGATAGAGTAATACTTTGCTTCCCAATCTATGTAAGTCCATTAGGTGTCGCTTTTGTTTTGGCAAGAGCGTGACACTCATCAGGGTTACACAGTGATGAGAACAAACAAAAAAAAAATCCCCACAAAAATAGAAAGAGCCCCCCCCCCCCCCCCCAAAAAAAGAACAAACTCGAATGCCCGTAACAGTAGCTTTCTTTCTCAATGAAGACTCTAAGATGTCATGTGGTGGATGCTACATTGACAGTGGAACACTCTGGTCTCTGAAGTGACAGGCATACGCCCCTTGGTGACGGATGAAGAAGAGTCACAATTCTTTTTTAGTGACTCTTTGGACAGGGCAGCGTGTGCTCTAAGGCATACGGCACAGAAGGGACCTGGATAAGGAGCAGGCGTCCAGGCTTTCGGTCCACAGAAGCTCAGAGACAGAGGGGCAGCGATTTCTTACCATAACCCACACATCCACCCGCGAGAGCGACGCTCTTGTCTCTGACGTTTATTTTCAAATGCGGGGGCACGAAGCCTAGGCACACTTCAGAACACAGTGGTTCTCAAGACACACATTCACACCATCCAGCAGCAGAACAGACCACAGAACAGAAAAGGCGTGAGGTCATGCACAATCCTACGTTGCTCGGCTAGAAGAAAAACGTGAACGGCTTTTGGTACAGAATATGACCACCTTCCTAACGTAACTTAGTTACCAGCTGACATTCTATGGGACCGTTACACCTCCAACACGATAATCTCAAAGAAAAATGGTGTTAGCATAGAACACCACAAGAAAAGGTGTGTAAATAGATGGTTACATTGGCTAGAAAAGGCAGTGAGCGGAGGGGAAGCGCTTTAGAAAAGAACATTTGTAGCCGCTATTTACAGTTCTGGGTTAAGCTTTGTTTGAAGCCACAGCGAGGGGCGGGGGTGAGAAGTTTTTTGGGGGGGGGGGTTAACTCCTTTCAACCAACTGGCTCTGTGGGATGATGGAAGGGAACAGGTTGGGTCTGAGTGGCCCCAGCAAACAGGAAATTTGTGTCTCTCTCACTTTCTCTGTGGCTGCGTATGGAACCGCCTGCGCCCCCTATCTGTCTCTACAGCACTTTACCCAGGGCCTTTGCATGCCCCTGCGTCAATGCAATGTTACTTTCCAGTTTCAAAACACCGTCCCCATCCTGTAAGCCAAGAAACATGTGACTCAAGGATGGGTGTGGACTTCATCCTCTCAGCAGAACCCAAACGCGCACAGGAAGGTGGGATAAATTCATTTCTAGAATTTGCGATGAACACAGAGGAACACGGGTCAGGGGCTACACGGCAGAGGGGGAACATTCTTCCAGCGTGTTTCTCTTTGGAAGGCTTCCCCAGACCTTGGACTGGCCTAGAACGAGAGCAGCGGTTCTCGACTAGGGAGGATTTGCTCCCCAGGGGATATGTGGCAACATCTGGAGAGATTTTGGGGTGTCGAACGGGGGTGCTACTGGTATCTGTTGGGTCGTGACCAGGAAGGATGCTAAGAACCCACAGGAGAATCCCCCACCACAAAGAACTGCCCAGCCCCAAATGTCAAGAGCACCGTGACTAAGAAACCTCGATTTAGACTAAATGCAGAGGGGCCAATGGACAATTTTTCCTCTGTTTTCTTTTTCCCCGTGTTCACCTTGGCTCAGTTTTGGCGAAGACACGTAAAGGTGTGAAACCGTGTGCTCTCATTTGCCTAGCTGGTTGGGGTCATTATCCTTAACGACAGGATGAACCTTGAGGGTGACCCCTGTGGGTTGGCATCCGAATCACCAAACACCTCAGTGGGGCTCCCGTCATGCCTGAGGAAGGTTCTACCTCTGCCACCACCTGCCTCTTTCCGGTCAGATCCTGCTGGCTGGTTATGCGATCGCTCCCGACCGTTCCACATTCCCAGGGAGAAGGGACGCGGGGCCACACATCATGTCCATGTGCAGGCACACAGGGACTGCTCTGTCCTCACGGGGGAGTCTCATTCTGTTTCAAAGTTTGGTTTCCAAGGCGTGGGTCCTGTGTATGAACAACGTCTCCTGGGCCTCGCCTGTCACGTTCCCTTGCTCTGAAAATTAATGACCATCCTGAATCCTGCTTTCGTGGATTTTAAAACCTGAATGATGCAGAATGAGGGCAGGGAAAGAAACTTACCGAGAAACAAAACAACGACACAGTTGAAGTGGGGTCTAGTTTGGGCCTCTGAAGGAAAGGCAGGCTTCTGCCTGTCAGGGGAACCAGCCAGGGAAGCAACGGGTGTAGAATTTGGAATCAAGCCTTGGTTTCGCGGTAATTTGACCCTTTGAGAGGTTCAGAGGAAGTGAGGTCCAAGTTTTGGGATGGATGTTAGAAACACAGTGATAGACTCTGGGCCATGAAAGGCACGGACTGGAGTAGGCAGAGGGCAGCGGTTTCCACACCTGCCTCCAGGTGTTCAGACTCTTCTGCTCGCCCGCCAGCCTTGGAAGGCTAACGCGGTTTTGAAATTGAGAACCAGACCAACAGGCTCTCTGGCCCCTCCCTTTGTCCGAGGAGTCCAACTTTCCTCCAACAATTTGCCTTTTGTGCGGGCTGTGACTTACAACATCTCTTAGAAACTGCAGGCCTCCAGCCCTAGACGCACACGGCCAGAAGCTATGACTTGGGTTTCTAGACCCTGCTGCGTTGGGAGGGGGGTGCCTGGAGGTCTGTTCCCCGGCTCATTCCTTCCTGGGCTCTGACCTGTTTGTATCAAACTTTCTCTGAAAGTGATGAGTCTTGCGGAGGCGGGCGGGCGGGGGCTTCCAGGAAGCCACAGCTAGAGGGGACTTCAGCTCACAGTCTATGGCAAACATCTAGGAAGAGAGCAGTTTGGGGGGGGGGTGCTCCAAACGTAACCCTGCATCTAACCATAAAAAAAAAATCGTCTCGTGTTCCAAAGCAAATCAAACCCCAACCGACTGAAAACTACAAAACAAAACAAGAGAACCACCGAGAAATCAAAAGCACAAGGTTCTGGTCCAGTCCGTGCTGCTGGCGGGAGGGGAGGGCCTGGCCACCCCCCCTCCCCCCACCCCCATCCCCACCCACGCGTGCTTCCTCTGCGGGCCGGCGGCCGCGCGGGGTTTAGCTCATGTGGAAGCGGTGCTCGCCCCGGGTGATGTGGGACGAGAATTCGTAGCGGTCCTGGCTGTGGTAGCCGCACATGTTGCACTCAAAAGGATCACGGAAGCCGTGACAGCCCATGTGGATGGTGTACATGACGTGGTCCAGGAAGAGCACCCTGCAGTGTTCGCACTTGTACACCTTCATGGGCTCCCCGCCCGCGCCGATCACGCGGCAGGCGTCCTGGGAGCCGTCGGAGGCCGCCCGCAGCACGTCGTAGGCCGCGTGCTCCTCCTTGATGGACAGGCCGTTGCGCGCATGGGGCGTGATGTGGTTGGTCAGGTAGATGAGGCCGCCCCGCTGCTCCTCGGCGTTGCTCTCGGTGTCCGTCGAGTCTTGGCAGCTGTTGTTCGGGGACGCCTCCCTCTCGGAGGACACGGACTTGGCCTTGGAGAGCAGCAGCAGGTTCTCCACGGCGCTGTCCTGGGCCGCGTGGTTGGACCGCGGGGGGCCCTCCGCGTGGGGCTTGTGGAGCTGGTACATGGGGCTGATGCCCGGGACAACCTCCGAGCTGCCCGGGGGCGTCTGCACCAGCGGGCGCAGGGACTCGGCCCCCAGGTAGCTGATGGCGTTGTTGATGGCTTGGTCCATCACGTGGGTCTGCATCATCTCGTTTTCCTTCTCGTAGCTGGCGCCGCCGTCGTAGGGCATATCCGACAGACACTTGTCACCTGTGGGAGGCAGGCGACAGTCAGTGAGGCCACGTTACCTCTGCGCACTACGGGGGGCGGCTGAGATCTACAGCAAGGCCCCCCCCCCCCCCCCCCCCCCCCCCCCGCCCCCCCCCCCCCGGGGGGGCGGGGGCCCCCCCCCCCCCCCCCCGCCACGGGGGGGGGGGGGCTGAAACGACGCCCCCCCCCCCCCCCCCCCCGCACATCTGGGTGTCCTGGCGCTCAGGGGGAAGCGCGACTCAGACACCTCCCAGATGGACAAGGTGGAGGCCTGTCTGTGGTCACCCAGCTCAGGGCCCTGCTTGGAGTCAGCCCTTAAACGCACCTGACCCACCACACGAACCTGTGCACCCAAGTCGGTGCACGTCAACAGAAACAGCAGAAACCGTCCAACTAAATACTAAACCAGCACTTGGGTCTTTTACTATGAACGTCACCATATTCAGTTTAAGATGAAAACTTAAATGACGTATTTTCGATATAGTGTTCTAAGTGATTTGCAATAGCTGGTTAATTTCTCATAAATTTATGTAATTACCATACGCGAGTGTATCATTCACGAGCGTGTGCGATATGCTTGCTTAAAAGTGTTATGGGACGGGGTTCTGAATTCATAACTTCAATACTCAGAATAAAATTTGATCAAAAGGTAAGATTTCTGGTAAGATCTATAGAAAGCTGACTTCTGGCTCAGAGAGGAAATGGACGCTCAGAGTCCGGTGTCCACATCCTCCCCGGTCCCGGTTCCACTCGCCTGTCCGTCACTGGCAAGACTAGAGCCGTGTGCCACATGGGTATGTGCAGGGAAGCTGGGCACACAGCAGGGGAGTAAAGGGGAGGGGGTGTGCCATTCGCCTGTTCTTTCCAAAAATTTCCGAGCATGAACGATGCTCAAGGAACCACTGCCGAGGACTCTGGGTGTGCGAGCGTCCCCTCAAGAAACTTTCAGTCTGAGAGCTCCCTCCCTCCCCGGGGATGGCGAACCCTGAGATGAGCTCGGGCTTCTGAGCAAACATTATCATGAAGAAGTAAAACGAACTGCCTTGAAGATGCACCTTCTCGACACACTGGTTATAGGTTCAGTACGAAACTGTGGCGTAATGAGCAAAGTCACTGTCTGCACTCTGTCAGGGCTACTGATTTGCTTTCTGTTTGCGTGCAGATTTATGGATAAATCAAAGCACCGGAGGCATGCCTGAATTGTTTACATTTTACCCCTCATTCTGTTTCTTTTCTTCCTCCAACACGTCTATGCTGAGCATTGAGTGTCTACTGGACCGGACAGGAGGGGCAGACAGGGGAGCTAGTAAAAAGGGTCCCCATCCTCAACAGCTAACAGGGGACACAGCTATTAAAACACGGCTGCAAAAATGGTGTATCCCAGGCAGAGAAGTTCTAGGAAGCAAATAGAAGGCTTGGGTACTGAGGGCTTCTGACCTAGAGTTGGCCGGGTGAGTGGGGCTCTTGTCCTACACGGGGGGCAGCCAGGGGTCCTGGCCAGAGCCTGGGTGTGGGGCAGGGCGGGGGCGGTATCTACCAAGCAGAGACTTTGTCTAGAGGGAAATGAGAAGCCCCTGAAGGGTCTGAAGGAAGGGCCCTTCTCAGTAATGGGCAGGAGTACAGGTTGTGAGGGGCAAAGGTAAGTGAACTCAGAGACTCCCTTAAGAGCCCAGGGAATGGCTGCTGATGGCCCGTGAGGGCGGTGGCGGGGGAGGATCCCACACCTCCCACACTGACACCTGACATCAAGGTCTCCTGCTCATTCTTAGCAACAGGACAATAAACCACTTAGTAGTTCAAAACCTTAACTAATCTTTCTTAAAAACATTTTCCGACCACGGATGATTGTCCAGGGATATCCCCCATCATGCTGTAGAGTATCTTGGGGTCTCATTTCTTGCTTGCAAAAGAGACTTCTCATAAAACAGCCCGCCTGCATTCATTCTAATCTACTGGCGGTCAGGAGAGACATGTGGCCTGATCGTGGTGAAGTGTGATCCTCAGATTACAGAAGGAAAATTTGCTGGTGGCCGGTCACACCCTCTGCAGAAACTGAATAGAATGGATGGAATCTCTCCACAAGGTGGGTGGGAGGGAACACGGAAGTGGTGTTTATGCCCATTAAAAGTTAGAAGAAATAACTTGATAGCATTGTTGAATCACATTTTGAGGTCTTTGTGTTGAGGTGCTAAATATCTTCTTGGTCTAATTCTAGAACAGAATGGATCCATTCTGGCTTATGCGCCCCCATCTGTCCCTCTACCAAACCCTGGTAGGGACAAGATGGGGCATAGACTTTGAGGACAATTCAGATACATATCGAAGTGCTTATAGCCCCGTCAAAAATGGTGCTTTCCCGCCTAATCATCCTGTTTCTCCCCAAAGTTGTGGCTCTTTGGTTTCCCAGGCAACCACTGAAATCCATTGTTTTTAAAACTTGGTCTTAACAACAAATGGATGTAGGAAAAAACACATATATTTCAGATTACTGTGGCATATTGAAACTATCCACAGAATTTCTCTTCCCTAATACTCCACAAAGTGAGAAAAAGAAAAAGCCACGCAGTTCACTTTGGCA
This sequence comes from Panthera uncia, assembly GCF_023721935.1. Classification (NCBI taxonomy): domain Eukaryota; kingdom Metazoa; phylum Chordata; class Mammalia; order Carnivora; family Felidae; genus Panthera; species Panthera uncia. The sequence continues at coordinate 62,107,531 of NC_064816.1, read as the reverse complement.
ATGAGCTAAATAAAAAAACACATTCTAATGAAACACATAGTTTTAAAAAAAATCAAGGAGCAAAGAAAGAAAATTCTGGCGTGAGACATACAGTAAAGGGTGGCCGCTGATCTCACTCCTAAAAACCCCAAGTGTGAGTCAACGAAGTCCTCAGGGTTCTCCCTAATATCCTCTTTTCTGTAGGGAGCCAATTCAAATACACATCCTCTTCCATTTCTGATCCCACAGCAGTGGAAACCTCTGCTAGCAAGAACCAGGTGAGTGTGAGGTTGGCTCTCTCAATAGGAGTGAGGTCTTCTAGGCTGTAGCTGAGGGGAAATGGCCCTAAGCCCCTAGTGTCCTTCTGTGGGGCTGGGAATCATGCTCCAGCCAGGTACAGTGAGTGGTAGCTGGTTTAGGGCATTTGACCAAATCTCAGAATGAGAGAGAGAGAGAGAGAACACACAGAAAGTCTTTAAACAAAGACTGCACTTTGCCTCACCTGAACTCCTCCTTCCCCCCTATCCTTGGCATTCTTTCAGGATTTAGAAAAGTCGATAGCTCTCACAGGAAAAAAAAAAAGCCTCACATACAGTGGGAAAAATGTCCAAATGTCAATCAAGCTCTATCAGCCCAAGGAGAATAAGCAAGTGACAAGAAATGTCATGATCACCATGAAAATACTTTCTAGCAACTCAAGGGAGGAAAGGAAGTAAACAGACCAATAAGCCCATCCTAGGAAAAAAGCTCAACTCGAGGAAGAGAGGAAATGTGTCAAAATTACTTTGTGAGATGGACTCCATAAAAAAAAGCGCTGAAAGACAGCATGCTAGAACAACAGAAAAGAGGTGAAAAAAGGTTTCAGATCTCAAGAAACAAAATGAGGTCCATTTATCACAGAATGAATCCATGGATTAGAAGCAGTAACAGAACATAACCTACTAAAAATGGAATGACTGACAGAGGAAAAACACAAGATAATAAGTGTGAAAAAATGTGAAAAAAAAAGACAAAAAATAAACTGAAGGAAATGCTAACAGATATGGAGAACAAATTATCCAGCATAAGGACAACTGGTATCCCTGGCCGAGATCGCAACAGATGGAAAAAAAAAAAAAAAGATGTCTACAAGGAAGATTATTTCTCAGAAATAGAAAACAAGGGACTCCCCAGATTAAAATGGCAGGAAAGTTTTTATTCAGAATGCAAAATACCAAGACACATCCTAGTGAGGCTATTTACCTTTTAGACTATTTAACTTAAAGAACTCTTCAGGTGTTCAGAAAGAAAATGGAAGTCACCTTTAAGAAATAAATCTCAGACTGGCCTTAGACATCTTCACGGCAGCATTCAACTAAGCAATGCCATCATGGCACCACACATGGTCAAGACAGAAAGGCAACAGGCAGACATCCTCAAACACATGGCAACTGTGGAAATGGAGCATCTATAGGACCTCCTTGAAAAAAAAAAGTTGCTTGAAAGTTAAGTCCAATCAGTCAAGTGATTAATCACAATAAATAGACTGAGTTGAGGCTTTGAATCTATTTAAAGAGAGAGTTAACGAAAAGTAGCTAAACTTCTGTGAGAATTAGGCTTATGGGAATAGAATGTGACTATTAGGAAGCCGGACGATGTAAAAATAATATAATTGAACACTGGGGAGTAAAATCGTGTCTTTATTTCCCAAAGCTGTGAGTCAGGAGATACTACGTAAATGGAAGCAAATGGGTTAAAAACCCGATGAAGCTCATGTTTTTCATGGTGCAGTGTATCTTTTTAATCTTAGATTAAATCCTCTAAAAATATCTTTCTGCGAGAAAATGTTCATTTGAAGATTGGCTATGCCTCCAGTTTTATTGGGTTCTTGTTCACCTCTTAAATTTAAGACATCCATACAAATGCTATTTGCATTTTGAAGTAGCATGTGTGATATGACAGAATCTTTACAGAAATATTTATTCCACACCTGTCTATCAATACACCTGTTCATCACCCTAGCCCCTCACATACATACATATGGATAAAAAGACTTTTAGAATAACGCTCAGCTACTCTTAATATTGGCAATTTCTGGATGTTGGGTTTTTGGGGTGATTTGAAAACATTCATCTTTGCCTTAAAAATCTTTATATTAACCATGTGTCACTTTCATAATGCAACACGGTTGTTTTTTACTTCCAGAGGAAAGCAACTATACCAAAAATAGTTATAATGGGTAGAGAAAATGTTAATTATTGTTATGCTCCCCTATTTCCTTTCCTGTATTTAAAAAACTTCCCCAATCACCAAACAGACGAAGAACACAGCCTTGCTGTGTAATGTGACCATCCCCTTTCTGATGGGGCTTCATCGATCCTGTTGGCTTCTTTTTTTTTTTTTTTTTTTTTATTTATTTTTGGGACAGAGAGAGACAGAGCATGAACGGGGGAGGGGCAGAGAGAGAGGGAGACACAGAATCGGAAACAGGCTCCAGGCTCCGAGCCATCAGCCCAGAGCCTGACGCGGGGCTCGAACTCACGGACCGCGAGATCGTGACCTGGCTGAAGTCGGACGCTTAACCGACTGCGCCACCCAGGCGCCCCGATCCTGTTGGCTTCTATCTGATTATCCCGGGGGATGAGATCTTTGGTGACACAATGGTGAGCAATGTTCTTGGCAGAGTTCTCTTACACTCAGGCCAAAGCTCAAGGAAAAACTTTTAACCATAGATCCCGTATCCATTAAGCAAAATTATGGGTGATTCAGAGCAATGTCCCTGTGAAAATCATGGCATCTTACAATTTTAAGGTGCTTTCTCAAGTTTTGATCTTTTGATCAAAAGATCAAGGGATCTGATCATCCCTTTTGATCTTCAGACTGGCACTGGGAGGGATGCAGGGTAGGAGGCATCACGCCCATTTCACAGATGGGGACACTGAGTCCAGGGATGTGCTCAAATTTGCCAGCCGGTCACAGCTGGAGCTGGACCCTGTCCCCAGGTCTCTTGAATGTCAGCCGGGAGGTCTTTAAACTGCACCACCACTGTCCCGTGTGTATGATAACGAATGATAAGAACCGCACTCCTACACACTTCAAGAATTCATATAAAGGATAAACTCAGCATCTAGAAGTTAAGAGGGACCCTAGAGACCCATCCTTTTCTTTTCTTTTCTTTTTTTAATTTTAGAGATGGAGAAGCTGTGACAAGTTAGGAGCGGTTGATTAAAATTCCATTGAATGGAAGTGAGGACAAGGTAGGCATTGGGGGGCAAAAGGAGGCGTTATTTTAAATATGCTGAGTTGGCTGAAACACCGATATTTCTTGGTTTTCTTGGGAAAACCCATAACAGCATGCACAGCCACTCCTGAGCCCTTCCTTCCAACCTCCATGCTGCGGTCCTTACCCTACTGTTCCCATCACGCTTCTGTGCCCCCTCCCCTCTGGGGACTTCTTTCTAACCTTTGCTGGGCTTGATCAGAGCTTTTTTTTTTTTTTTTTTTTTTTTAAACACGGAAGCATCTAAATCTCAAGACAATGCCTAACTTGGGGCCTCCTCCCAGGTGGCTGCAGGGGAGGCTCACAGTTAGTCTGGTTTGGGCTGAAACCTCCAACAGCTAAAACAGGCTGCAAACGTTCATTGCCAAAGTCCTCAGCGGGACCTCTCCAGGTTCCCAACCCAAAGGAGAAGTCAGACACAGCTGGTCAGGGACCAGTAACGATCCTCAGGCACGCTTGCTACTGGGTCTTTCTTTGCTCCATCTCCCCTCATGGTGACCCGGCCATTGTCCTCTGCCTCGCCCACTGTCCCCTGCACACTGCTCACTGCTCACTGTCTGTGAATGCTGAGTTCTCACCTAGCGCAGTGCGACCTGAAATCCCACCACAACAGCCTATCCTGTGCTCAAGGACCTCACTGCCCTTCTGCTCAGGAAATGCAGAATCTCTGTCATTCTCCCCGACTAAGAGCTCACATTCGTGTGACTCCCCACATGGCATCTCTGGCCAGTGGTTTGCAAAAGTGTTTTAAACCGAATCCTTCTTTCCCCCACCTATGACATGCCTCTGAAAACCTCATCAAAGCCACAAGAACTCGGCCTCTCCTTTGTCCTCCCCGCTTCCTGCTGTCGCATCTGTCCTCTGGAACCCCAGGCCTCATCAACCGTTAACCCCATTCTAGCCCCATCCTCCCCCAACATACACTTTTTACATAGGCTCCCATGTGGCCCCCACACCAGAAAGCCCTTGAAAATTAGCAGATCAAAAACAGAACTTTTTTTTCCAGAAACTGGCCTTATCATTTCTATAACTGGCATCTCCCTCTAAGAGAGTCACCACGATTCACGGCTTCCACTCCCACCACCTGCCCTGGCCCCCACGCCCCTGTCACCAAGACTCCTCTCTGCTCTGTCCCCTCCCTCCCATGCCCCCACTGCCCTATCCTTCTGGTGCAGTCAACCTTTGCATATGTGGTCTCTATTTTCCAAGGTATGGCGCCCATGAAACATGTCAAAGCTCTCTCCCGCCTACTGAGCTGAGGGTGCATTGCTCACCTCAGCTCTCAAAGACCATTGATTCCGTGGCCAGAGCTCTCCGGGAGAGCTTCCTTGAGGGTACGTGAATCAGCCCAGAACAGGTCCTGCTCCTCAGTCAGCCCATGTCTTCCATCCACCCCAGCCACCAGCATGACCATTTCCCTACGCTTTCATCTGTCTGTTCAGAATCCTCTCCCCTTCTTCCACTATGAACAATGTGCTGAAATCCTATTCCTCCATCAAGGTCACTATCAACTTCATGAAGCTTTTATTAATCATCTTCCTTTCTGGCCATGACCCTCCCCTCATGGTCTCTTTCCTGGCCATGACCCTCCCTCCACGATCCTCCTTCTTGGCCATGACCCTTCCCCCATGATCATCCTTCCTGGCCATGACCCTCCCCCATGATCCTCCCTCCTGGCCATGACCCTCCCCACCATGATCCTTGCTGACCATGACCCACCCCCCATGATCCTCCTTCCTGGACATGACCCTTCTCCATGATCCTCCCTCCTGGCCATGACCCTCCCCCATGATCCTCCCTCCTGGCCATGACCCTCCCCCGATGATCCTCCTTCTTGGCCATGATCCTCCCCCCATGGTCTTCTTTCCTGGACATGACCCTCCCTCCCCATGATTCTTCTTCTTGACCATGACCCTCCCCCCATGGTCTTCCTTCCTGGACATGACTCTCCCCCCATGGTCTTCCTTCTTG
>NC_064816.1:62067452-62102312 GCF_023721935.1 Panthera uncia | reverse complement strand
GGACATGACTCTCCCCCCATGGTCTTCCTTCTTGACCATGACCCTCCTCCCATGGTCCTCTTTCTTGGACATGACCTCCCCCAGCATTCTCCTTCTATATTATCCTTATGATAATAGCTGAACTTCACATTGAGACTTTGTAAGTGTTCTCACATCCATGATGTTAACTAATGTCCACAAAACCCTGTGAGGCACACAACGAATGGAACCAAGGTCAAGTAACGTGACCAGCTGACAGCATCAACACGTGGCTGTGTGCAGACACTCCCAGGTTGGGCCCCCAGCTTAGTGCACGTCCACTCTTAAACTGACCTAAATAGCTATCATTCTTCCCGCACCTGCAGCATGAGGCCTGGCGATGGTTACTGGTGCATCTATCATCTACACAACAGCAAGGTCCTAGAGGAAAGGGACACTTTGATCTTCCTTTTATCCCTCAAAGCACCTGACACAGGTAGAGATTCAATGGTGAGAACAGCAATCACGGCTGTGCCCCCCTCTTCTCTGGACACGTCTCATGGGCCGAGTTGCTACGTGATTCAAAGTAGCCCATGCAAGGAGTGTTATGAACTTCGTGTGAAAAATGAGCTTTCGAAGTTCAGCGAGGCTGCTCGGGCAGTGGGTGAATGGGCTGTGTGGGGAGCCCCTGGCCACGCTGGACCCATGTTCTTGGCTCCGAGCACACTGACCCGGCCAACCCTGTCCACAGGCAGATCTTCTGGGTGCCCAGGAGGCTGCAAGACCACATCTAGGAAAAACTGCCAGGAGAGGAATTCATTTTTAAGAAGTCTATCAGAAAAAACTCCAGGGGCACCGGGGTGGCTGAGTCAGTAGAATGTCCAACTTCTTGGTTTCGACGCAGGTCATGATCTCACAGTTTGTGAGTTCGAGCCCCATGTTGGGCCGAGAGCACAGAGCCTGCTGGGGATTCTCTCTCTCCCTCTCTCTCTGCTCTTCCCCCACATGTGCTCTCTCTCTCTCTCTCAAAATATGTCAATAAACATGAAACAAAGAAAAAACTCCAAAATATTTAAGAAACGTGAAGCCTACCAATTTTTTTGCTCTGTAAAAAATGAGCTACTTTTTCTTCCTTCTACTCTCAACTAATTTGCACCTGAGCCGACAACACCCGCATAGTTGTTCGTTAAGAGACAGCAAACGTTTGACTCTTACCAACAAATTTCTGAGGCATAGAGCTCTTACGTTTGGCGACGTTACTTGCTAGTCTGTCCAGCACGAGGGATCTCTCTGATCCTATCTTGCACAGATCTTCTGCCATCTCACTGTGATTAGCTTCTTCTTTAATGACTAAAGTCAAAGACAGTTAGAGAGGCCAGTTTAGAAAAGCTTACAATGAAAGGATTCGGTCGCATCCAGCATTAAATCTGACATTTGTTAAGCGCCTACAAGAGCCAGGCCCTTCGCAAGGATTATTGCTAATCTCCCCGGCAGCTCTTTCAGCCGGGACAGAGGCTGCCCACGGCCACCTGCTAATGACACCTGCCGGCCGTACGTTATCTCCCGAGGCCAAAGGAACAAACACCATCCCTGTCACCAGAAGCTGGATGGGATTAAGCAACTGTGCCCCTCGGACGAGTCCTCTTAACTTTTCCAGTGCCCCCAAAGCCACTAACTCAGTCCCGACACCAGCCTGCTGAGGATCAAAGCACTACCTGTCAGAGCTAGAAATGATCTGAGGTTCCTATGCCATCGACAGGCACCGCGAAGGGATGTGCAGAAGAAACATGGCCGCCCAAGATGCTACAGCGAATCCGGGCAACATGGGGAGAGAACCCAGAGCTCCTGACCCCTGAACACACAGCAAACTCTAGGAAATCAAATAACACCTGCAAACTGTGGAAAAGCTAGACCCTATGGGGCTAAATGTTGATGGAGGGAGTATTCCTAGCCAACCTCCATTTTTTCCATTTCCATCTTTCTTTCCATGGTTGAAGAGACAACTTTGTCTCCTGCAGAGTCTGCCTATATTCTAGTTTTTACAGTTGGGTTTTTGGGGATAGAACATTCATGTCCCTGCAATGTATCATCATATACGAAGAGCTGAAAATGCCAATTAATTACATTCCAAACAGTTAACCAATCCCTCTGGCACCACTTCTGAATGGTCCGCTTAAATCCCACTGCCCTATTTCTCCCTCTCCTCCTTCCCCAGATATGACATGCTGATTTATCACAGGATCTATAGGATCTTCTGTTACTATTCTCGATTTCTATCTATTCTCCCAAAGAGCCCCACGTCATAGCTACATTTTAACACAGCACGACACATTACTTTTCCTTTTTCAACCATGCCAATTCTCTCATCTACGTTTCCAGATACACTTCACAATATTCCAAATTTTATGTTGGACCCACACCTTGATTCGGGAAGATTCGTGCCCGCAGTGTCTGACCCTCCCCCTCTCCAGTGTTCCACGTTTGCTTTCTTGCCTCAGCACGGTGTGGCAGCTTCCTTCATTATGCCCTGCACATTACCTGCTAAGATGATTTCTAAGTATTTTACGTCTCCATTGCTATTATGAAGGCCGCTCTGGAAGCCTATATTTCAAATTGGTTATTATCGCCGGTATATGTAATTTTTTAACATCAGAAATGCGTGTTTCCTGCTCAATGAGCAAACATAATAACCCACACCCTGACTGGTATGAAGGATACACACAAAATCCATGAAGCCCAATTCCAGGGGGCGTGCACATCTGACCTATGGATCCCACATGCTTGCCCACATGTCCGTCCTTCTCGGCCAAGCAGAGCACTGTGGGTGTCTTCCCTGCCCAGGGCCACAGGGCCTCCTGAGACCCTCGGGGTCATCACAGTGAGGGACAAAGGAGTCCCAGACTCCCAGATCAGTGGCATTTCCCTGCAAGAGCTTGTAATACGATCTGTGTACCTGAATGATCATCTTCCAAATGCTCGAGAGAAACTTACTTCATCCCTAAAGGAAGTTGTGACAGATGACCAAGAAACCTTTAACTAAATAAAGCTACATTCAGAAAAATTAAACTCTCCCACATCCTAGCTGGGCTAGGCTTTGTTTTTACCTAATCCCAAAGAATGGCCCCAACCTAAGGGGATCGAAGAGGGAAGAGGGTGTCTGGGTGCCCACAGGAGCACCGAGGGGCTGCTCTCTGGCTCTGTAGGGAGAATGGGGCTTGAAAGACACACAGAAGGCACAGGTTTGACCAGCCCTGGCACAGCAAAGTGACCAAGACCCCCCCTGCCCACACCTCAGCAGCCCACTGCCTGCCCCCAGGATCCCAGATGTCGTCTTGCAGGACTCTGACTGAAGTGCTTTTATGGATACCTTCCACCCCCCGGGCAGCGCTCACCACATGCCTGAAGCTTTCTTATCTCCTGAACACAGGGACATAAGGACCCATCACTGCGGTATTCGAAATAATCTGATCACCCAAGGGAAGAAATTAGCATTTCAGGGCTGCGTTGACTCTGCCTATGGGGTAACGTACATATTGCTGACACACAGGCTCACTGACATGGACAGCCAGTGGGTGACACGTGTCTGCATTCTCTGCCCTCATTTCTGCCAGGTTGGCCAGGCAGGAATTAGCACTCCTACTTGAGAGCCCAGGGTCACATTCAAACCCAGGTACAGAGATGCAACTTGAGCCCAGGTCTCAGGGACCGCCAGGAGCAGCCCGCTGTGATCTCCCAGCGTGTTTCTTCGGTAATAAAATAGCGGAGAAAACCAATGTGCTCTGTCTGTGTCTCCTGTTCATTCTGTCTTCTCGACTCCATGTGTATGGCTCTAAAGGGACATTCAGATCACTGTATTCAAACAGGTCAGTACTGTAGGTAATAAATTGCAGCAAATATCTGTTGGGTCGACAAATGGCTTATTTGAACATGGATCCGTCCATTCTGGAAACATACATTTCAAATTGGTTATGATGGCTGGATGTGCAATTTTTTTTACATCAGAAATGGTGTTTTTCATTAAATGGGCAAACATAAGGGCTCACATCGGATTTACATAAAGGATATGCACAAAATCCATAAAACCCATTGTCACCGGTCTCTCATTTGACCTACGGAGCCAGGATGCTTCTTCACGTGTCCCTCCTTCTCGGCAAAGTGGGGCACAGTGGCACTTACTTCCAAGGCCCGTTAATTTATTTTTGGCAGGAAAATACAATGTCTAAACAAAGTTTACATTTTATTCTAAAGGAGCGCCATCATCTCTGAACCTGTAGACGCCATCTTGGGGGTTGGCCACAAACTGGTGACTAGTACATGATTATTAGGATTTTCCTATCTAGTCTCACCTGCTCCAGTAACCCTCCATACCTTTCCTTTCTAGAAACAGACACCAGACTTGGAAGAGAGTTAAATGATAATTCAGTGGGATCTCCCCATTTCACAGGCGACAAGAGTAAGGCTCGCCCAGAGAGGTCAACAGTCAGCCCCCACATCCACAGCTAATTGGTGAGCCAGGCAGTGCTAGAACCACAGAGGTGCTGCCACGTAAAACGTTGCCTCTTGAAGCCCAAACTATCTGACTCTTGGGCCTCCGTTCATTTATTTTTTTAATTTTTTTTAAGTTTATTTATTTATTTTGAGAGAGAGTGAGCAGGGGAGGGGCAGAGAGAGGAGAGAGAGACCCAAGCAGGATCCTCACTGTTAGCACAGAGCCTGACATGGGGCTCGATCCCATGACCCTGGGATCATGAGCCTGAGCCGCAATCAAGAGTCAGATGCTTAACCGACTGAGCCACCCAGGTGTCCCAGAATTCCACTCTGACTGTTTGTCTCTCCTGTTCTCACCTGTCCTTAATCTGAATCTCTTGCCCATACCTCATGCCTCTCAACTCTCCATTTCACATGGTTAAGAGAGTAAGTTTTGTCTTATGTGTATTTCACCACAGTAGAAGTACGATAAGCGATCACACAAAATTTAAAATCACAAAAGCGACCTGAGTATTCCCTGGTGGATTTCCTTTATGAGCCATTCATTAAAGCCAGAAAGCTGAGTGAGATTTAACAAACTTTCGACCCTTAATTTCACTTCTGCTTCTGGGTCCCGTGACGATTTTTCCAGTGGTGGCGTCAAATAAACTGCGTTTGTAAGGAGGTCGGCTTCCATTGACCTATTCAGACATTTCTTACGTCTTAAAAGGTTAGAAAGGTGCCTTTTATGACAGCGCTGTCCCTTGGAGTAAATTCAGCCTCCTTCGACACCAGCGTGAGCGTCCTTCACTTTACATTATCTAAGATCAGAGTCAAGTGCCACAGGGTGATGTGGTGTCTCGGGCACCAAGGCTCATAAGAAAAAAGCAGCCTTTCCTCCAATCCTGTGACAGCCGCAACCCTCTCGACTGTCAGGGTTTTGCCAAGGAGCTCACTCGTTCCAGACAGGTGCCGAAACGGATGAACGAAAACCCAGCCTGAAAGCTTTCATTCGATCAACTTCATGAAAAGAAGAGTTTTTAAGACAAGATTTCACATCTTATTTTGAGGACTAAGCACAAAGAAGCAATCGATACTCCTGGTTTAATTAAAAAAAAAAAAATCCCCAAACCAAGAACCGCCCGCCCCCCACCCCCGGCAAAGTTTCTGGGGTCACTATTCTCTCAGACACTTCCCCAGCTTTCAAGAGGGAGGGGTTCAAGGTCAGGCTCTCTCTGGTGAGATGAGGGCTTCAAAAGTCGGGAAGCACACAGTGCTTCTGCCAAAAACGTCCCTCGGTCGGGGCGGTGGCGGCTCGCACGCCTGGGTTGTGCACCCGGCGCTGTGTGCCCGGGGCCCTTCTTCGCTGCATGCCGGGAGGGTGAGCCAGCGCTTACCTGGGTACAGCGTGCCTGGAAGGCCCATGCTTTGCAAGTAGTTGTGGCAACGCTCTTTATGTTCCTCTAAAGAGCTTCGCTGTTTATAGCTTCGGCCACAATATCCACATTTGTGAGGTTTACCAACTGCAGAAAACACAATCGAGTTCAAGACCCCAATTAAATACTGGCCTTGGTGTGATGGGAATTCATGCAATACAATCATTACCGAAAATGGCAAAGAACCCCTCCCCTCTTGAGAGCTAAAGTGGACTCAGTCAAAATTGCCGAATTTAAAAATAGGAATGCCCAGGGGTTTCGCTGAATGTACCAAGAACTCGTGTGACTCTGGTTTCACCTTAATTTGCCCATTGTCCTAACTCCCAAATTCTCTTCTACTGAAATCACTGTTCTTTAACTGGAGGAAATGGGCCATCACCGTGTGATCGCATGGGCACCACGTGGGCGGAGACGTGAGGGATGTCCCCAGTTGCCTGGAGGATACATAGACGCCCCTCTAAAGTCAGACTTGTCCATGTCTATGTTGTGGGCCAGGTCTGGCATGACACTGGTGACAGATCTAAATGCACCCAAAGTGGATTCAGTTGCAGGATGCTAAACTGGATAACTTGAGGTCTCGAAGATACCACAGCGGATAGTGATGCGTTAATGAAATGAGCATTTGTTTCCAAAATGTATTTTCCTGTTCTAGCTTCAAAAAGCTCTGTGTTCTCCCCAAAAGCTTAAGGATGGCGTGGTCTCTGGATCAGCCCTGACCAACAAAACTCACTATGACGATGGATGTGTTCTTCATCTGTGCCGTCCAATGCGATAGTCATTGTACTGTTCAATATGGTGGCCACCCGTGAACCACTGAGCATGCAAAGTCTGGCTACAGTCACCGAGGACTGAAGTTTTGATTTCGTTTAAGTTTAATTGACGAAACTTAAATTTAAATGCCACATATGGCTAGTGGCCACTGCTTTAGGCAGTGCAGTATCTATAATGAGGTTAGTTCCTCCCAAACTTTATGGAGCGGTATTTTAGGGAAAGAAGACTCACGCCAACAAATTCATATCGTGCCCAAGCTTAATGACTTTCATAGACAGCGTTTTAAGAGATGAGATAAGTAAAGTATCTTTATTTACGTAAGGAATATAAATTTCCATCCGAAGACCAGAATCTTCTCCTACTTCCTTCTCACGTTGTTAGATTTCACATATCTGAATGTATTATATAAAAATCAATACCATCCAAATCGGAAGGCTTGGTAAAATGGTTCAACCAAAGCTTGTACTGGTTCCATCTCTTCCTTAGGTGAACAGAAGCAATGGTTAGAGAAGACTAAGACGAAATGTAAAATTTGACCTTTGGAGCATTTCACAGAGGAAGAAAGGGATCCATCCCTACGTGTAGAAAGCATCGCGTCCCTAACACCGGGGAAGTGACCTGGAAATGCACAGTGTTGCCTAAAATACACCTTGAAGCACAGCCCAAGATTCTGAAGGGAAGAAAGTCTCTAGCTCGGCTTGTGACTTCCAAAGAAGGCGGTGAGGAAGGAAGGGCCTCCCCTACCCTGCCAGACCTCCCCACCCTGTATCGATCTGGGACAAAGCTATAGTCACATCTCGCCACTGATGTGTCGTTGGCCTTTGGAACCTCAAGCCACCGCCAGCCGCCAGAGAAAACTGTGAGATGGATCACGGTTTCAGTGGAGTTGGGAGGGAGGCAGTGGGCCACTTCACAATGGAATAGAATGTGGCCCCATTTGGGTTTGCAGATGAAGAGCGAAGTCTTCATTTTATTCTAGTGAAGTCCTCTTATGCAGCCTCCATCGGCGTCTTTTCCGAGAGCTGTGTGGCTCCCTCAGGTGGCGGAGTCACCAGCAGCCCTGGGTCAATGGTATCGTATTACCTACTTGCTCATCAGCGCATCCGTGATAGAAACAAGCTGTCCAAAGTCTACCACGCTCCTGCATAATTACTCAAGTAACTGGCCGTGCTTAGAGCAGGGGACCATCATGCCTCGAAGGACGTCAGCGGGCATGGAACCAGAGTGGCCTAAAGTACTGCATTGGATGCTCCAGACTTCACAGTAGGAAGGAAAGAAAAGAGAGAGGCATCACTTCAAGGTTCACGGACTGCCGTGCAGGCGAGATTTCGGCTGCCAATCAGAGTAACTGGGGATTACGAGGACACGGTTGGCGTCTCGTGAGGATGAGTCTTGGTGTCTTCCGCCTATGTGGGGTCGTGGTTCCTACTGCCTCAATGGAGTACTGTTGGCAACCGTGCTGATGTCCACTTGACCTGCACGGATGACAGATGCGAAGTGCCTCTGCCCTAGACCACCCAGTCTGCTCGTCACATCTGAAACCTTATCATTTCCCTGCACACCTTCTCTTCTTGGCGGGGGGGTGGGGGGGGGCGGGCAGCACATGGGCTCCTCGTTATTGACACAGGTGAACACCGAAGAATGCTCACTGTCGCCCTCCTGTCCTCCGGTTTGGGGTGGGCCATCTGTTCCCCCTGTCCCCTGCAGCACAGTCCTCCCCCCCCCCCCCCCCCCCCGCACGTTCCAGGCCCCCCTGGGGGGAATGGGTGGCTTCGGCCCCACCATCACCCCCTGCTGACCTCAGTTTTGTATACCTCCTCTCTTGGAAGATTTTAAGTTTTCTAATTAAAGAGCATTTGGGGGATCGGCATGGAGAGGAGGTGTCATGTCTGGACCCCAAAAGGGAACCAGCAGTCCCAGGGCCCCTGTGACCACCTCCTTCGCCTCCTCGTGAGCTACTGCAGGTACCTGCCGCACCCCCCACCAGCAGAAAGACTACGAAATGCTGGCTAAAATGCGTCCCGCGCCCCCTTCTAGGGTCACTTATGGATTGATGCGTTCGTGTGCAATGTGTCTGAAGGTAAACCTTAGAAACTCACCTTCCACTGTGGACTCTAGCCCCTCCTTCTATTGGAAGTCTCTCCTGAAACCTCCCGCCCTGCCCTGGAGACCGGCCGTCCCCTCCCTGCGCTCCCACCGTCCCCTCAGAGGCTGGCGTCACCACACTTGCAGCACGTTGTTGCTTCGCTACTGCCCACCTGCCTCCCCCACAGAGAGCGGCGTCCCTGGGCTCTCAGTACATACTCACGGGCCACAGAACGGGGCACAAGGAGAGGCCACTAAAGCCTCACTATTAACTACACTCCTCATTGGGGCGCCTGGGTGGCTTGGTCGGTTGGGCGTCCGACTTCGGCTCAGGTCATGATCTCACGGTCCGTGAGTTCGAGCCCCGCGTCGGGCTCTGTGCTGACAGCTCAGAGCCTGGAGCCTGTTTCAGATTCTGTGTCTCCCTCTCTCTCTGCCCCTCCCCTGTTCATGCTCTGTCTCTCTCTGTCTCAAAAATAAATAAATATTAAGAAAAAAATTAACTACACTCCTCACACCTGGGAGGAGACAGCCCCGACTATAGGCAGATCTTCCCCAGGAGGCAGCATCCCTACCAATGGGGACAGTGTGGCCCTGGCGAGGTCTGGAGGGAGCTGGTCTGAAGCCTCTTCCTCCCCCAAGTGGCCTCTTAGCTGAGGCGTGACTGGCTCCTGGCACGAGTTACACAGTTGGGCCCACTCAGGGCAGTGTCCCCCTGGGGAGTGGGGGGACAGGCGTGTCCCCAACCAGGACAGAGAGCGGCAGGCCCTTCTCGCGTCATCGCTCAGCTTTGCAAAGTAACTATGCCCGTGACCACCGCTCTGCGTAAAGCAGTAATACGAGTGACTTCGCAATTCCGATAAAGACATGTATTTGGGAACTTTGGGGACACGACCCGCGCACCCCGTGGAAAGCACACGGCTGGCAAAGCCGCTTAGAAAAGCCTCACTTACCTGTCGAAACACTCTCTGTAAATTGGGACTTCTGTGCGCGCACGCGTGTCATTTCCCACCCACATCATCTGGTTTTGGGGGGAGTCAAACTCGGGGACCGGGGCACGGATGCCCGGGGCGTGAGGGGGTGTTCCCCCGGGCCGGGCCGGCCTGCAGGGGGCGCTCCGGCGCGTGCGCGCACACACACGCGCCCAGTGGACCTACCGGAGTGCGTCCTCAGGTGGCCAGTGAGGGCGTCCCGCCGGCGGCATGCGTAATTGCAGAGATGACACTTAAAGGGCTTCTCCCCAGAGTGCAGCTTGATGTGCCGAAGCAGGTTGCCCTTCTGCGTGAACGAGGCCCCGCACTGGTTGCACTGGAAAGGCCGCTCGCCTGGGAGGAGGAGAGGGGATCGGTGAGAACAAAACTCTGCGCGGTCGCGCGCGGGGACAGGTGCAGGACCCGCGAGGAAGTTGCTTCCCACGGGGGCCCGGTGACTTCCACCCGCTGCAGGTTTGATAGAACACGAGGCTTTCAGACTAAACCTGCCAGTTCCTTAACGCTTCACTGGTTGGGTCAATTTGATCTGAAAATCTAATTTTTTTCCCCTAAATCAGAATGGCACATCACAATGCAAATTCAAACTCATTTAAATAAAGTGACTGCAACATTTTGTGATGAAGAGCCACTCTTCCTGATCAGCAGTTTTGGAATAAACCAATATCCAATTTTGCGTGTTGTGGCATTTGGTGGGGTTTTTAATGTGGCTTTTTTCAAAGGGTCTTTAAAATATGCCACTGAAGCAAGCAAAATAAAAAGGAAACTCATTAAAAATGCATTTCAGGATCACAAGTTCATTTCAGCGTTACATTCTTATATTTAAATGAAAGGCACTTCATTATAACTGTTATAATAAGTTCTTTTCATTTACATTTTCCCTGTATTTTCCCTTTCAATTTCTTCTCCATTACCTGTCTGTCCCTACGCAGGCAAATCAGGAAGGAGACAGACAGAGAGAGTGTGAGGCTGAGAGAGAGAGAGAGAGAGAGAGAGAGAGAGAGAAGGAGAAAGATTGAATAAAATAAGTTAAGAAAGAGAAGTCCAAAGACAAGTCCCTAATCCCCCCCCCCCCCCAAATGGTAGGGCATCTAAGCCAGGGCCACATGGAGGTTTCTGGCTTTTTCCTTTTTTGCTTTCCTCCCCAAATCCTGAACCCGTGAAGCTCTCGCTGGCCTCTATGCACAGAAGATAAGTTGTATTTTCAGTACAACTATTCTAAGAGATGCACATGACTTGCTATTAGGAATTCTGGGGATGTTACAGCTGGAGTGGTGGCCAAGAAAGCGTGGGACCCTCTGCTGGATGTGGCAGTGCCTGACTGTATGCGGGGGGACCCCACAGAGGGACACACGCGGGCATCTGTGGGAAAGAAACAGGCTACTGAGCAGTCCTGGGGCTCGGACTCCCTCCCGCTCTGAGCTGGTGACCATCTTGCTTCGTTCTCGTGTTAGAAGAAGAATATACCTGTCAGGCTTAAGCACACATTAAAGCTCTTTTGGAAACAACTGCTTTTTCTTTTTTTTTTTCTTTTCTTTTTTTTTTTTAGATGAGCTCTATGCGACCACAGTATCTGGTGTTGAGATACCATGAAAAAAAAAAAAAAAAACACTTCCTGGTAACGGGTTTCTTTTTTTTTTTTTTCTTAGGAAAAAACACCGTGCGAAAATGCGTCTTTAACAATGTTCCCAAATGATTGATGTGGTTTGGGTGAACGAGACAGAACTCTGACCAAAGTAGAAGCATGTCCGGTCCTATGAAGATCGCCACCAGCTTCGGCGTAAAAGTTTACACGGGCACCTGGATGTCATGATGGTTACTGCTTTTGTTTTCAGGCAGGGCGGTCGGATGTGCTAGTCCAAAAAATGAAACTAACATGTGATTTTTCATTGCAGGCTGGGGGTGGGGTGAGGGAATGCTGCTACCAAACAGGGCGTATTCGCTATTTCCCCAAATCTGTATCTGGGTTGCACTTGGCTGGGCAAAGAGGGTTGAAAGTCAAGCAGGTGAGGTGGTGACAATAAAACCAACCAGCAAGAATGAAGGAAATCCCTGAGATACAAGCCCGCGCTGGGTCAGAAGATTCCAAGAGCTGGTGGCCAAGTGACCCTGAGAAGCGTCCAGGAGCATCTGATGATCTATCAGAAACACTTCTGGGCCATCGTCACCCACGTGCATGAACGTAGATATTTTAACTCCGAGCAGGTGCAAAGGAAAAGAGGAGTCAGTGGTCCCTGGGGGCCGGAGACCCGGCAGGGTGGAGTGGGTTACGTCAGGGTGCACCTTCAGCTGGACATTCCGGAAAGGCAGTCAGTAAGGAATGCTCTCGCCACAAAACTGCTTCTAATAAGGGTGGAGGACTCTTCCTAGCCAGCTGTGTGAGGTACCCCCTCCACGCTGATGAGGCTGGGGGATCCTGCGGTGGACATAGGAGGGGCAGGTCATTAAAGCCATGCTCCCCTCCCCGCCCCCCAGCCCCCTTCTGCAGAACAGGGCGGGAAGGAAAGAAAGGCTGCCGTTTCTTCAAGAGTGAAATCTGTCTTCTAATGTGAGTCAGTGGTTCTCGCGTCTCTTGCTGAGCCTGGCGTCTTAATCCTGCTGGCTGGCTTTCCTTGGAAATCTATTTGTTTCTGATTGCCTGGGCCGGCATGAATATGTAATGGGGGGCATGGAGACTCGGAGGGAGCGTTCTCCGAAGTGACAACACAGTGTTCAACTCAAGGCAGTTTCCCTTTGGAGCTGCTAACAGGAAGGGGGGCACCGCCCCGCTGCTGGACGGCAGAACGCAGTGCACGTTATTTGTGTCTCTCTGTTCGCCACTGTCAGCTGCTTGCCTCCTGTGGGTCCTTCGTTCGTGTGGCGTAGCTAAGTGAGATCAAGGGTCCCAGGGCTGGATGTCTTTTATGTAGTGGGATGAAGACTTTATTATCCTGAACTCAAAAATTAAGTTCATCTCAGTGACTGTGCAGATGTGCCACTTTAGGGACTCTCTGGAAGAATGTTTGAGCCCCCGGGGAGCCTGGGTGGCTCGGTCGGTTAAGTGCCTGACTCTTGATTTCGGCTCAGCTCGTGATCTCAGGGTTCGTGGGATTGAGCCCCACGTTGGGCTCTGTGCTCACAGCCTGGAATTTACTTGGGATTCTCTCTCTCCTTCTGCCCCTCTCCCCTTTGCATTCTCTCAAAAGAAATAAACATTGAAAATTTTAAATGTTTTTTTTAAAAAAGGATGTTTGAGACCCTTTGTACAACTTTATGGGTAAAAAACGAAGTCTTCACGGATGTTTCCATCAAAATTTAAGAGGGTCTACCAGAAGAAGGTAGATTAGGGGCACCTGGGGGCTCAGTCAGTAAAGCATCTGACATCGGCTCAGGTCATGATCTCCTGGTTTGTGAGTTCGAGCCCCCTCGTCCGGCTCTGTGCTGACAGCTCAGAGCCTGGAGCCTGCTTCAGATTCTGTGTCTCCCTCTCTCTCTCTGCCCCTTCCCCACTCGTGCACTCTCTCTCTCTCTCTCAAAAATAAGCATTAAAAAAAAGTAGGTAGATTAAAAAATATACACCTGAGCTGCAAGAATGAACACATGCCGACTGCAACTGTACCTTGGAGCAGATCATAATTTGCTGCTGATGCACTGAGCGTTTTTGTTTTACAGATGGGAGCAGAGTAGGCCTGAGACCGTACCCGTAACCATAACTCTGATGCTTTTCTTTATTGTTAAAGCTCCCATCATTTAGAATAATAACGCTGCATATTTGCATGGCGGGGTTTCCCCTGCTCGGCATGCCTCTTTCACAGCACTCTCCCCTGTGATTCTCACATTCGCCCTAAGGTGTTGGCGGGGAAGGTGCTGCTATTACGATGCAGTTAACATACAGAAACCGAGCAGCAACACTAGGGAAGGAAGTGGTCGGGTCAGGCAACAGTTCGGACAATGGCACGAACAGCCCCTCACTGAGGTGGCGCTATGGGGCGCAGGGCGGGGAGACAGCCCCTGGGGGCTGCCGTTTATCGGGCAAGGGAACCCTGGTGCGCCTGGCTCGCCTGGCCGTGGGCAGGTGCCGTCCTTGGCTTCTGGGCGGAAATCAGCAGGCTGGGCCCGGGCTCCTGCGTGAAGAGCCGTCTGAAGTGGCAAGGCTGACGGTGTACTCCTGGCCGCACGTCCTGCCGTCCACGGATGCGCCGGGTCTGGGCTCCAGCACCCCACGCGTCCTCTGTGGTGTGCCCCAGGGTCTGCATCTTGGCGTGATCTCCCGGTGATTACATGGCCCCGGAGTTTGAGAAGCCTTGCCCTTGAAGCACTGGAAACGTGGAGAGTTCAGGCTGGGACGGAGGCCTGGCACAGCTCGCCTTTTCTAACGTCATTCCGCTCGGATCCCAGGAAAACGGACACCTTTCTAGCACGTCTAACGTACCGAAACCTAGTTTGGCCAGTGTGTTTCTGGAACTCCCTGTGACCCTGACCTCACATTTACGGGGGTGGGAATACACTGTGAAGACAATCCACGGGCTTACTGTTTCAGTCTGATTGTTTGTTTAGTAAAAGCCAAGCCAGGAACGATAACATCGGTGGTGTCTCTCTGTCCCTACTTCTGGAACGTACTCCCTCCGTGAGGGAAGCGTGGCTGGTATGTACCTGGGCGCTCAGCGCTATCTGTGGGAGCGGAAAAGGCCGCTGCTCCTCTGCATATCCAGACTTGGCAGGTTTATTCATTAAATGCAATTATTCTTTTTATCGCGGCCGGCAGTCATTATATTTCGGCAATTTAGTATGCCAGAATTTGATTCATTTATCAAATATTTATTTAAGAGAATTTTCACTGTACGGTCAGGCTTTACATGAATTAGCAGGAAAGTAATTCATTTGTGAGGCCCTCTTCCTCCATCAGGAATGTATTAACATGGGTCCCGGCGTATTCTGTTAAGTGTCTATCACAGAGTAACCTACCTTCACTTTAATTTCCACCTCATTACAAAAGGGGAGAGCCTGACTACTCTCACGCAAGCCTGACTTAGGGCTTGACGGGAGGGGTCCATTTCGCCGGATAATTTGAAAATTAAGGGACGCGTTAGGAAAAGCAAAGTTTGCTTAATTTCACAGGTCAAATTTTTTTTTTTTTTATCGAAGAGGAACATTCACCGAAAATAAACCTCTTTTCTGGCTTTCCAGGGGTCTTACAAATAGAAGGTGTCACTTTGGAGGCTGCCCTGATACAGACGTAAAACTTACGACTGGGCGGAAGTCGGCACTTCCTCCCAAGCCAGCAACTTTGCTCTGCGGTTCTTCTGAATTCCCGCTTAATTTTTGATCATCGCCTATGGGTTTGGCCTCGTTTGAGACTCACACAAGGCTGGAATTTGCAAGTCGTCTTCCTACTTCCCTAAGCTGTCTGATAAAACCTACATGACTCCCAAGCAAGCATTTCAAGTGTTTCCTTCTCCTCCTCTTGTGGAGTGTGGTGACTGATGGCTGGCTTTATGGCGACCCACCAACGCCAACCCCTGGACAGCGAGGACCCTGGGTTCCTATGTTTTCTGTTTAAACTCTCGGGGACCGCTCAAGGTGGCAAATTTACAGTGTTTGGCATGCCTTTCGGCCAAAGAGGAACGTTTCTCTTCAGTTCAAAGGACACCTCGTGCACGCAGTGGAAGAGAACATGTGACCCATCAAGGCCGTCTGGTGCCATTAGAGATGACTCCACAGTTGTGGTGGGAAGGCTTGGGGCTGGCCGTCTGCCATGACCGAGTATAGGGAGGGGGCAGAACTACGTCCCCTCTCCCCAGTGTGAGAACATCTCGTGACCTTGGGCACAGCCATCGGACACTACAACGTCCTCACTTTTGGACACAGAATTCCACCTTCTCTGACGCCTCCAAAGCCTCCAGCACACAGAAGCTTCGACAGGAAGTTCTTTATCAATTGGAGATGGAAACTCGGGGCAATGGACCATCGTTGTTCTCGGGCTCACCTGCTGGTGGATAAGGCTGCCCAAGAACCAATCTGAACTCTGTGAAAGACGGTCTCCTGCAGCTTCTCCATCACTCCCTCGTGTTTCTAAAAACCAAGCTCTGTGAGTTTGAATTTAAGAAATGCACATTTCGGGGCACCCCGGGAGGCTCAGCTGGTTAAGCAGCTGACTCCTGGATTTCAGCTCAGGTCAGGATCTCACGGTTCATGAGTTCAAGCCTCACGTCAGGCTCTGTCAGCACAGACCCTGCTTGGGATTCTCTCTCTCTCTCCGCCCCTCCCCTGTTCTCATGCTCTCTCAAAATAAAGAAACTTTAATAAGTAAGTAAATAAATAACAGTAGTTCTAGGAGGCATCTTTGTTAAAAAAAAAAAAAAAAAAGAAATGCAATTTTTACTCGTGGTTTCTCGGGGGAACCTCCGAGGAGTAGATTTCAGCGGGTCGATCTCTTTGGGTTTTGTTCCGTCTTGTGTGAGGGGTGAGCTCATCTGACAGGAGCCCCCTAACAGCACAGCGCCCGCTACTTGGCTTAGCGGTGGGACCTCGGGCCCCAGACAGAACTTTCCAGGCCGGGAACGCTCCCCCTGCGTATAGGTCGGAATTGGTGCACGTTTCGAGGTGGCTGCAGAAAAACAACACTACGCTCGGGAGACGGGTTCCGAACAGGGCAGATGCCTCCTGCCACACCCCGCGGAACTTTCCGGGCCACCGAAGGAGGGACTACGCCAGGCCTTACCAGTGTGGCTTCTTTTGTGGACCATGAGCACATTGGGGCCGATGCAAATTATCCCACAGACATCACACTTTAGTTTGCCGTTAGGAAGTCGAATGCCTCCAGCTCCTGACAGAGCTCTGCTGCCTTGGCCACTGTGGGGGCCATTCATTTTCTCTCCCGCGGCATCAAGCACTCGTAAATCCTCCGCACATTCTTCCCCATTCACTTCACAGGCCCGCCCATTCTCTTCATCACTCTGAGCCTCTACTTTAACATTACCGGCTGAAAGAAACAATACAGGGGCCACTCAGTGTCATCGCAAAAACAAAACAAGACAAAAACAACACAGCAGCAAAAAAGACACCACTTGCAAGCGGAGAAGGTTCTCGAAGGTCCTCAGCAGCCTGGACCCCGGGGACAGCAGCCCGTGGCTGGGGTCACATCCGGCTCGCCTGGGGCTCTGGGGAAACCCATGGGTGGGTGGGGAGGGGGAGAACCTGTCACGGTCACGTGATACGCCTCCCGGGTTGGGCAGGCCAGGGATGGGGGTGGGGCGAAGCAGTCACGTGATGCGTCTCCCGCGCCAGGCGGGGAGGGGCGGGGAAGAGCTGGCCACGTGATATGCCGCCCGCTGGGGGCGGGCAGAGAGCCAGTCACGCGACATACCTGGGGGGGGGGGGGGGGGGGGGGGCTGGGGCAGACTGGCCACGTGATATGCCTCCAGTGCTGGGGGGAGGGGCTTTGGTCACGTGACAGTGCCTCCTGTGATGGGTGGGCGGGCAAGAACTGGTCATGTGATGTGCCTCAGGGGCTGGGCAAAGTCCCTCCTAAGCGGTTATTAAGCCTGAGAACCTCGTTCTACTTAACGAGGCCACCTTTCCGTGTTCCTCGTGTTCATAAACTCTGGGACAAGGCTCAGTAAACCCACGCTATTTCTGGCCACGGATGCCCGAAGGAGTTCTCAACCGGTTTTCTTTCTTTGGAACGTGATCGTTCTAACTCCTTTGGGTTCTTGACGATAATAAAACCTGTGCCCTAGAGTAGCGCCACCGTGTGGCACGTGTCTCCAGGTGGCTGAAGGGTCTAGTCCTTTGTAAAAGTGGCAGATCTCATTGGCCTTTCAAAGGGAGCGCCCTGCGTGAGGGTGAAGAGCTCATATTAACCAACGCCCTGACCGCTGTTTACCCTGTAGTAGTGATCCCTCTAAGTCACATTTAGGGTGGTGATTTCTGTCATTCACACGTTTTTCTTGGTAAAGAAAATCAGAGGCATCTCGTTTGTCATCTTGGGAAACACAGCCTGATGATGAAAGTTGTTGATGGTAAGTCCATCACTGTAATCAGTGGGAGAAACCGCGATGACCCTGAAAGCTAGCGTCTCCATCATGGTCTCTATAGGTTAATAAGAGCAGGTAGGTCAATTCGGCCAAGTACAAGAAACAATGGCATAGATAGATGGTAGTCCGTACTATGAAATCTTTGATCGATGTTTAAAATCACTGGGTCTCCAGGCGTGGTCCTTGGACCATCAGCATCAGCGAGAACTTGTCAGAAGAGCAAATTCTCTGGTCCACCCCAGACACGCTGAGCTAGAAACTCTGGGGTTGGACCCAGCACTCTGTTCTCACGAGCCCTCCTGGAGTTTCCAACGTACAGTCAGGTCTGAGACCGTGGTTTCAAATAATCAACCTAATTCATAACACACCAGGTTCATTTTATTCAGTGACCACTGGGAATAAATCGAGAGCCCGGACTCTGAGGTCGACATTCCTGGCTGGGAACGTCAGCTCCACCCCACTCATTGGGAGTGCTGGGACCTTGGGCGAGTTGCACACCTTCTCTGTGCCTTGGTTTCCTAATCCGTCAAAGCCAGAACGATCAGCACTGGCCCGCCGGGGGCGCTGGGAGGACTCTCATCAGTGGTAAGCCCAGGAGAAGTCGGCTTAGGATGGGGACTGGGTGTGACAAGTGGGAAGCACGTTCTCCACGGAGCTGTCTGTGGACGGCTCACCCCAGTAGTATCTGTGACACTTCCTTTGTGCCAGGCACACAGCGCGTCACTTGCTCTGGAGTAGTTAGCCCTCACGGTGACCCAGTGGGGGGGGGGGGTAATGCTACTCTCCTATTTCACAGTTGAAGAAACCCAGGCACAGAGAGGCTGAACAGCTTGGGAAGGTCACACAGCTAGCAAGTGGGAGACCTGGGAGGTACTACAGGTGTCCTGCCTCCAGTGCCCACATCCCTAAACTGCCAGACTACCAAGGTTTTCCCATTAGCTCTCTGGGGACACAAATGAATACATGGGACAAATTAGATGGAACGTGGGCCCAAGCCCTCACTGTGGATTTTGAGATCCCAGGAGCGAGGGAGTATCTCCTTTGATCAGATCCCAGCATTATGTCCAGTCAGAGGGTGCCTCACATGTGTTTCTCTACAAGACTCCGAAGATCAGAGCCTCAGAAGCACCCGAGAGGCCCCCTGCTGACCTCTCCCAGCTGCCAGAGAAAGGGACCAAGTCCCACTGACTCACCTGCACAAGGCAGGCAAGGAAGGGGGGTGTCACCAGGCCTTTTGGCTTCTGAACTCTCTAGAATCCGTATTCCTAGGCACATGCTTTGAATCCTTTGAGGTGGAAGCTAATTCCTGGGGTCTCATTATCACTGAACTCTGCGCTAGAATGCTCTGGAAACATGACAGTCAAGTTTCAAAGACTTCTGAACTCCTTAACCTGGGATGATGATGATTATTTTTTAAGTTTAGTTATTCTTGAGAGAGACAGAGACAGCATGAGCGAGGGAGGGGCAGAGAGAGAGAGAGAGAGAGAGAGAGATGATCCCAAGCAGGCTCCACTCGCAGTGCAGAGCCTGATGCAGGGTTCATGAGTTCATGACCTGAGCTGAAACCAAGAGTTGGATGCTTAACTGACTGAACCACCCAGGCGCCCCTAACCTGGGATTGTTTTTAATCACCCAACTGGTGTTGTTGTTGTTGTTGTTGTTGTTGTTGTTGTTTTTTAAATGAGATTGGGGCATTCCAGAGCTTGGTGGAGCAAATTATCGTCGCTGGGCAAGTTCTCTAGCCAGTGGCGCTGAGACACAAGGGTGGCGGTCTGGGCACCCGTGGCTGGAAGAAGGAAACCACAGGATGGAGAAGCATGGGGATAACCCCCTTAGCACTCAGCTCTGTCTCACACAGTTGGAGGCAACCTCTTAGACAGCAATGACCCTCGCTTTCCCAAAAGTACAGTTGCCAGGAACCACGACTTATTATACGTTAAGACAGACAGGTATTTCTGTGACTGTCGGGTGTGCTCTGTGGCTTGTTCTGTTGATGACGGGGTGGGCGCTTCCTGGTGAGGAACAAGAGAACGGGAAAGCCTCAGGGTGACCTTCAGGGTGACATCGGCCACAGCACGCCACTTGCAGCCAAGGCAAAGCCGTACCAGGAAGGAAGAAGGATGGCACAGCGGGGGAGGGGCGGGGGGCACAGCGTGGATGTCACCTTAAATGCCACAGAGGCCCTCAAGCCAGCCTGGATACCAGGCACTAATCTGACTTTCTCATTACTGTTACACCATGTGACGTTTCCTCTAAGAAATGTCACAGAAGCAAAAGAGCCAGGAGGCTCAGATGGCACGAGAGCCTGTTATAAACCATCCCGAGATTCTGCGGACTCCAGGTACGGTTTTCGGTAGATCTGGGCAGCACCGGTCGAGGCCGAGCTCAAAGACTAGATAGAATTCAGGATCCTGTGATGCTGCAGGCTGCTGGAGAAAAGATCGCGGACAATACCCTCGATCCCTGGTGGCGAGCTCAAGCAGCCATGAGGGACGGGAACTTGACAGGGTTCCGTGTAAGCAGACAGGGTACGCGTTTCCGAGTAGGAGTCGAGCGGAAGATGCAGAGTGTTTTAGGGCCGGAAGCTTGCCAGAACTTTGCGGCCACATTCTAGACTGCATTAGGACAGGAAAAATCCGTAGAGACAAAGAGAGAAAGGATGCCTGATGGGGGAGGGGCCGGGGGCACAGGTGAGAACACAGACCGCAGGTGGACACCACCATCGGCCAAGGGCAGGTCAGAGTCACGCACAGGTGAACGTTCCCTAAATACGGGCGAAAAGCTTTCCTGTCTTTCTGGACAGATGCAGACTGCGTGCTGGCCGCACAGAAGAGACGGACGGACCTCTGTTCACCCGCGGAGGGTGTCCATGAAACGGGGCCTCCCTTCTGGCTGGGAGGAGGACACAGGCAATACGCCTATTACACTCAAGGGGTCAGGGCATAAACCTGTCTTAATAAGTCGCAAACACACCGATCTCAAAATTGTGATCTACTAGACATAAATGTACAGTCCAGTTAAAATAGACCTTTAAAAAAACACAAACTCAGGATGGGGCGGTTGGCTTCACTTATCTAAGTGTGAAAGAGGGGTTTTGGTGTTTTGGCTCAATTAGTGATGTGGCCGGAAAAAGGAAAAAACAGAAGATGCCGCCTTGGGGTCCTGCACACGGTGAAATCCGGAGTCCCCTGCCCTGGCCAGGCCGTAAGCCTCCGCTAAAAAGGGCAGGCACGGTCTGCAGTGGTCAGAAGGAAGGAAGTCAGCGGGGGCTGAGCACACTTGGGGCGTCCATGGGGCTGGACAAGCTCGGCTCAGGGAAACAACACGCGGGGCTGGGAGGCTGAGGCTGAACAGAGAGCAGGGGGGCCTGGGTGGCCCTGGCACCACACGGCCCAGAGGTGGTGCCCAGGGAGCAGGTTCCTTCTGCAGGTGGGCTGGGGGGGGGGGGGGGCACCTGCGTGGACAACCTCCGGGTGCATGCGCACAGGAAGACCTGGGAGGTCTGTGTGAGTGTTGCGTGTGTGAGCCCGCCATTTTGAATTCCACAACCCTGCAGAAGTCAATGGCACCAGTAACCGTTTTCCCTGATGAAGCATTCATGACAGATGAATGGCCTTTATTTAAGCTGTTCCAACTCCTGGCCTGGAGCCCACCCAAAGGGTATGCACGAGTCCTACTCCACTCCCTTGAGAAAAGTCAACTGGAACGGGAGAGTCTTCGTTTTCTTCGTGATCTCCCTTGAAGGACGCAGGTCCACCGGCCCAGTGAGTTCCCTGAAATAGCAGGTCTCCCCTAGCTTGTATTTCTTGTACTTTGCTCCACTGCACGCATGTTGTCTCTAAGCTAACCAGGGCTCCTGCTGACCGGCTGTCCCTACCCTGAATTCCTAACCCACGCCATCTGTTCCATTTTCTTGGAGCTGGAACTGCTCATACGTGCCCTTATGTCTACGAAACGCTACGGTCTCCCTCAACGTAGGGTTTATACTTACACGTATTTTGCAACTCCTCCCCCTACCACTCAGAAAAATGTCGAACTCAGTAAGGTACTGAATTGACCCGATTAAATATAGAACAAGAAGTGGACGTTCACGCGTTTCTTTGCCCCAGAACGCGCTGGCTCAGGCCTAACCCTGAAGCTCTTTCGTGGACTACGGACCGCACATGGACAGGCGCTCCGTTTTATTATTTAGTAAACGTGACTTATATATTAAGAGCTGATGTCTTCAAATCTTGAGTCAAGAGTTACCATCTCAGATGCTGTTTTAAATTAG
Organism: Panthera uncia; assembly: GCF_023721935.1. Lineage (NCBI taxonomy): Eukaryota > Metazoa > Chordata > Mammalia > Carnivora > Felidae > Panthera > Panthera uncia. The sequence continues at coordinate 62,080,318 of NC_064816.1, read as the reverse complement.
GAACATTTAAAATATTATGGTTATATACTCTAGGGGTCTCGTACGTTATTAGTAACACAGCAGTCCCAAGAGAGACCCCAGGCCCCTAAAGTAAGGTGGACTTCAGCGTGGGGACAAGTTTAGCAGCGAAGAATTCGGAGAAGCCAGGCAACTCAGGGTCAACGGAGCCCAGAGGCTCCATCCACTGCCAAGCACTGAACGTACTCATGAATGATTAAAGCATTTTAATGCATAGATATAACGTGCACTGGTGGCACCCCCCCTCCCCCGCCCCCCGACAAATGGGTTCTGTTTCCTCTGCGTTGTCTTTTCCCTTTTAGAAAGTGTCTTGGCATTTACCAGTAATGTAAAGGTTTGGTACTCAGAGTGTGCCTTTCCATTGTAAAGACACCCTGAAATTGTTCCTATGGTGTGAGTTTAGGCCACATAAGCCTGGAGCCCTCAATATTTTAAATGGGAAAAAAAAATGGGAGAGAGAAATAGACCCACAACCAGTGACTAGCCAGCCAAAATTAAATGGAATAAAAATATTCACGACAGATCTGGAATGAGTGCGATGATGCTAAAATTTGAGGGGCATCTGGGTGGCTCAGTCGGTTAAGTGTCTTGACTCTTGGTTTCTGCTCAGGTCATGATCTCAGGGTTCATGGGTTTGAGCCCCGTATCAGGCTCTGTGCAGACAGCGTGGAGCCTGCTTGGGATTCTCTGCCTCCCTCTCTCTCTGCCTCTCTCTCTCTCTCTCACACACACATGCAATAAATAAATAAACATTTAAATGAAAAAATATAAATAAGTAGATAAATAAAATTTGAGATGAAGAGGAAATATATAGATGCTTCTGTGCTGCCTCGTAAAAAGTGATTTACAAAAATTTTTATGCGTTTTTAAGCTAATAAAACCACTTATTATAACTTCCATCATTTAAAACATAAGGTTTTTTTTTCTTGCCAAGATGCACGATTAGATCCTTTTAGGCCTTTAAATGAAGTCAGGGAGAGAGAAAAGAGAAAGAGTCTGAAAAAAGCATGAGTTACAAGCAGACTTACATCCTCTTCGGGTGACTAGGAACACAACAAGCTGGGGAAGAGAAGGTAGAGGGGGTCAAACAGGTTGTATTTTTAATTTTCAAGATGGAAAAAAAAAAGGAGGGGATGTGGGGTAAGGAGGGCAATCTCCACCCTGCCCACCAGGTGGCGGTGTTGGCCAAGAGCAGCTGGGCTGCTGTTTGGGTGGGGCCATCCTCAAGGACAACAGCCATCTGTGTGGAGGAGGAGGATATTTACAATTTGGGTACGTGGGAGGGGGTGTGGAAGAAAGAGACCCGAATACCTTGTGAATCCATTTGCGTAAACAGAGAGGCATATATCAAAATATATATCATCTACCTTCTAAAATCTCCAAGTAGCATGGGTCTTTAAACAAGCCAGGTTTTACTTACTCAAGTCTTCACCAAAGGACCCGCTTCAACACTACAGCGTGCTTGCCCCTAAACCTTCCTCAGATTTCATGAAAACATTCTGAAAAACCAGAATGTATTTCCTTACTCTTAAGTGCATCTGACGGCTCAACATTTCAGCCATGTGACTGTTCCAATCCTAAAATTGACAAGACTTCTCTGTGCTAGCACCTTCCTGTTTGACGTAATTGTATGAACACACACGCACTCGGGCATATGCATGCATATAAAGACACATCCATACATATAGAGCTTGCAGAAGTCCATCTCTCAAGCTGTCGTTTTAAAGTTGAATCACAGGGAGATCATCAGTGGAAGAAAGATCTCTATAACTTTTCTACACTGGAAAAGCAGTCAATTTCCACTCCAGGTTGTGAGAACAGGGTATGGTTATGTGGCCAGTGCTAAATCCTTCAGGTATCAAAGAGTTTTGATTACCAGGATGTCAGAAACTTACCTTTAATGTTACTGACACCTTTCAGGTTGAGCCCGGATCACTAATTGTTGCAGTACTAACAAGCACGACCTGTTTTCTGACGTTGCTTTAAAACAGGAGAGAATTTACTAACGCACATTCTCAAGGCTTCAGTCCTGAGGGGGGCAACCCGTCTGTGCTCCTTTCAACATTCGGCTCCCTGTGCCTTTTTAAAGGCACACCGCATTCCTTAAAATACTCCTTCGGCGATGCTGCTCTAATCCGTCTATCGTTCACCGACTCCTAACAGCTAAAAATGAAATTAACATCTGCTTTTGGTTTACCAGCTCAGATCAGGAAGGTTCTGCAGGCACAGACTCCTAACTGTGTCCGCTCAGGCAGCGAGGCACCACAGACTAACGGCCTCAAAGCCCTGCCAGCGTGCTCTTCTCGGTTCTGAAATGAATACTTCAGAGCCACGGAAGGAGAGCGTGCATCTTTCTCCGGTCCGACAAATTCGTAAAAGTTACCATGAAAACACACTGGGCTGTTTCATGGGGACAGGAAGTCAGGCCATTTTATCATCACACTCAATAAAAAGGAGATACTCATCACATGAATGGCAACGCTGTTTACCAGCATGACTGGAGTAACAATTCAATCAGTACTATTGTTCCTTCCACCCTTACTGTTACTGCCACAACAAGAGGAACGTCCCATAGTGTATCTTCCAATGGTCTTAAACGCTCCATATGCACGTCCTTGTATCGGTGATGTCCCAGGTGGTTAATGAACAGGACGGTCAAGATGTAGCTCATTGGGTCAAGCATGAAGGAAGGTGGTGTGGACACATGCATTCACAACATTTACGCCATGGAAATGGAGGATGAGGTGAACACGCGTTTGTTTTCTAGAAGCGAAGCATATACTTACGAGAGAAAGATTTGGGAATGAGTGCATGAAAATCCCTAAAGCCATCGGCCCCATATGTAACTGCAATAAAGAAGGAGAAAGAAAGCTGGCTTTTGACAGTGTTCACAAGATACAGTCAGAGTTTAAAAGAAAGGGTCATTTTATTTCTTTTAAAAGAAAGCATGCTTGCTCGAAACCCACGGTTGGCTACTCGTCTGCCACTCTCGGCCTTCGTACAGGCCACTCAATGGTAACACGGTGCTGCTTGCGGGCAGGACCACAGTGCATGGCATGTTATCACCTAACCTCTGCTGTGCCAAACATCTTAGGGGCAGTAACGAAAGCGGTGTGCTTCTTAGCGGGCTGAGCGCATGGCAGATTTTCTTCATTCGGCTTTCAACATTTTCTTAGAAAGTGTTCGTAGAAAATCAGCAATGTTCACACCGCACCCTGAGTGGGGAAAAATTAGTGTTTTCCCCCACCTCAGAACGAGCTATCAATTTCTGTGGGTATTCCTTATCAGCCGCTCTCATAAATGTTATCAGCGCCTCAGATCTTCAAGTCCTTGCTCTGTGTTTGTAGGTCAGAGCTTCCCGACATGTGTCTATGTCTGAAGGCTTAGTAGCTGCCACCCACGCGCACCCATGGAGGCACGCGTGGAGACACGTGTGTGCGTGCACACACGCACACGGAGTTTTCTCTCCAAGGGGGGGCATCCCGACGTCTGTCAGCGTGGCGAGCGCAGCCTGGCTGCTAAATTAAACTTGTTGGAGCAGCCACCGAACTAGCAGAGGCAAGACGATGGTGTTCCCACAGGAAACGGACCTCCCGGACGTTGCTGGTACCCGTTTCAGCTTCCACACTCCTCTGACTACAGACCCTCTCCGTGCTTCCCGTGAAATATTGACTAAAATACTGGGATAATGGGCAAGCATCTTTGGAGAGAGACTCTCAAAGGTGCTCCTCGAAGTGACCACCTTAATCATTTCCTAGCAAACCCTCAGCCTCATTTACACTGTCCCTTGATGGTCTAAACCTCACAGAGACAGTCAGTGTCACATGGCCCACGTGGAACAGGCAGGTCAGCGGTGGCTTGCCCGGGCGCACATGTGCTCGGTGTCCACAGCCAGCCAGCAAAATGAGGCCGATTTTTCAGCGGGCTCTGCACTGAGCTTCGACTCCCTGAGTCACCTTTTCCAATCTCTGGCTCTCTGTGCGCAGGGGTGCAACCATCTCAGATAATGGGGGTATTTAAAGGGCGACGTATTGCCTTTTGAAAACGGGGGCATCACCATACATGATAGAAGACAGAAGAAAAGGCATCGCGGCCACACGCCCCGAGATATTGTTCAAGATTGCTGCTTTGGGGCCTCAGCGTGACGCGACTGGGAGGTCAGTTTCCCCGGGTGTCCTCTTAGGACACAGCTTGTCTGCATCGTGACGCGACCACAATTCAGACGAGCTTTATCATGTTTGTCCTTCATATTTGATTCCCTAAAATGGACACCAAGTTTAAAAAACAGAACACGGCTGTAGCTACAGAGTTACTCTACTCCCCCCCCTACGAAACCTGAGCCAATAGGAGTTCGCACTCACTCACGCACCACACGCGTTTGTGCACAACCGACTTCTCGGTTCAGAAGGACGTGGCCTCCTTATGGACGGTAATTACGCACAACAGGAGAATGTGACACTCACCTTGTCCCGTCCTGTCCAGCCTGGTCCTGTCTTATCTGGTCCTATCCTGTCCTGTCCAGTTTTGTCCACTTTTGTCCTGTCCAGTCTGGTCCTATCCTATCTGGTCCTATCCTGTCCTGTTCTGTCCAGTCTGGTCCTGTCTTGTTCTGTCTGGTCCTGTCCTGACTGGTGCTGCCTGGTCCCGTCTTGTCCAGTCCAGTTCCATCCTATGTCTGTCCTGTCAGGTCCTACCCTATTCTATTTCAGTCTATTTTCATGGAAGGCATTCAGTGGGGGGTTTTGTAAAGGCCAGGTACTTGCAAAGAACTTTCCATAAACTGCCTTTTATCTTCACCACCATCCTACGTGGCAGGAACTATCACTAGTTTATCAGAGAGGAGACTGGGGCTCTGCAGAAGTTCTGGAACCTGTCCTCCTGGAGGTTAGCATGTAAATGCGCAAATCTGAGACTATATCTAATGAATGCATTACAGCCAGTATTCCAAACACACATTCTCCCTGTGCAGGAAGGGCCTTTGAGAAGCTGTGTTTTCTCTTCCATAGTGCTTGAGAGGCATCAGGAAGGGTGTTACCACAGCTGCATACGCACGTTCACACTTAGGTGTGCACGCACACACACATATACTCACCTGCCCGTGGGAGTCACAGTGCATTGATCAATAGTCCCCCGCAAGATGAAATGAGTTAACAACGAGCGATTTGGAAAGCGCGGCCCCCCGGCACTGCCCTCCGTGTGGCTTCCCCACCCCAGCTCATCTGGGCCCCGTCACAGTGTCTCATGAGTCCCTCTCCTTCCCTGAGCAGGCTGTTCCAGGGGTCATGCAATCAGATGGGCCACAAAACCCTCCTTCTCACTCATGCGGGCAGATGTCTTACAGGTGCAGACCTGTCCTGTCCCTTATCTCAGTGCTGCTCGTGAGCCTAACACTCGTGGCAAAGCAGACCTTCTCGATGGTGCTAGAAGCCCGTGGGAGCCGGGAAGTGACTATCTCCCGATGGGCTTTCAGGCCCGTCTTCGGTTCCTTAGTAAATTCCACCCCAAACTTTAGGCCGTTGTTTTACAAAAGGGTACAGATTAAAAAAAAAAGAAAGAAAAAAAGAAAAAAAGACTCAATGTATTTTAAATTTTCTGAATGTCACAAAACGCATTTTTCTTGTCAAGAACAAACTGAGTTCATTTGGTTAGGAGTTTTCAATTCACCACATTGTCACTAATATTTTCAAAGAAAACGCTGTGGGTGCCTCAGATTCTGAATTCTATTCGGATTGCCAAATTGACGAACGTCCTGGAAAAACAGATTAAATGCCCACAAACCACACTTTTCAGTTTGCGTTGGGTTGTGCCCGTAAACTTCTCATGATGTTGTCAGTTCAGGGAGACATTAAGACAGACCCGAGATCTTCAAAACAGGAGGAGGAAGTCGGCTCTACTTTCTAGCCAAAGGACACTGACAATTTTCTGGGGAGAGTAAACACGTTTAGATTTGTATTTAGAATTCAGAAATATGCCGGAGTCTGACTTTTATACGTATTCTTCCAATCACATTAGTCTGTTGGGCACCGTCGGATCATTAGTGTGCTATTCACTGGTGTCAGTGTGGTTTGCAGTGACCTTTGCAAGGCTTACACATCTAGCGTTTCCTGTCCCTGTGCCAGCCAGAGGGTCCCCGATAGGGATGGTAAAGAGAGGCAAAGGGCAGGACCGGGTGACCATCACTGGAGCGCAAACAGCATGGCCGTGCTCCCGCTAGAGAACTAGTTAACCTGAACAGGTACCAAATCTGGATTCTCTTGAAATTTGTCCATACCTACGCACTCCCAGGAGATGGATATTTGTTTCTTAACCCTCCAGGTTCTACCAGGGGAGGAGAGAGTGCCAGCTGATGTCTCCTGACTGCTCCAGCCTTACGGAAGAGGGGGCTGAACTGCAGACAAGCTTAAAGTCTGACCCACAGATGGAGAGCCGGGGGCAGGCGCTGGTGTGAAGTCAAACCACCTTCTTTCCAGGCTTTGAGGGCGCTGGGGCTCAGGTGATGGGTGTCTCACTCAGCCCTGTCCCCTGCATGGCCCCAGCCATATGCCACGCACCAACGGGCACACAAAATGTTTGTAAAAGAAGGCAGCAGACATGCACCAGACGCTCCCGGCTGTGGGAACTCACCTGGGCTCTGTCACCGCCCGGCTACCCAAATCCAAACTCAAGGTCTTTCTCCAGACCCAGCTAGCCTTCTTCTATCCCGCCTATGCCCACGGCGCTCGGTTCTGGATTCCCCAAGTTCTAACGCATGTGGGGGTCTCACCTCCACCCTGACCTTCCCGCCCACTTCTCCCGAGCTTCTGCAGGCTTTTCTCTTCCTGCTTTCCAGTCACGTCCCTTCCCAGCACCGCCACCCAGCCAAGGCTGCCTCAGCCTTTGCCACATCCTGCCAGCACTTCCTGTCACCGCCTGGCACGGAGGTGGGTATACATCCTGTGGTCCATGCCTTCGGGCCCGTCTTCTGGTCGATCTTGCCTGCTGCCCTGCGACGGTCATGCTAAAGCCTGCCTTCCTCCGCTCACATCCACTCCCCAAACTTCCACTGGTCTGCACCGGTACTGTGAGGCCCAGATCCCGAGTCCTGGGTCTAGGTCCCTCCAGGACCGGTCAGCAGTGACAGTGACTCTCCCAGCCAATCATCCCATTCAGATCATCAAAGGCACGCACCTGATGGAAACACGCAAGGAAAATCAAACCCGCCTCATTTGCAGATACCTTCACTCAGCTGTGCGTATAATTATCTACTAACTAAAGAGGGAGACGCAGAATCCGAAGCAGGCTCCGGGCTCCGAGCTGTCAGCACAGAGCCCGACGCAGGGCTCGAACCCACGAACTGCGAGCCCGTGACCCGAGCCGCCCAGGTGCCCCTGAGCCCAACTTCTGTGCTCAGATTAAGAGGCTACAAGTATTTTCTTCCCTTCCTCCTGCGCATCGCCTACAGTGTTCAAGGTACTCATCACGGGACTGCTGAGTCAACAGACTTTACTACTACTTTCTGAAGACAGCCATCCGATCACATAAACGTTTTCAGAAGTTCACGCACCTCCAGGGAGAAGCTGCCAAGTATGTGGCAGAAAGCACTGTGTTTCCTGGGTCGGTTATGCGTGAGGCTCCCGGGGCACCTAGTATATCGGGGAGCAAGCTAGGAACGGGGGAGATCACTCTTGCCGGGGTTTGTTCCAGGCTGGACCCTCCTGCAGTTCACATAACCGAGCACGTGCGGACTGGCTTTCACTCTGGATGGGTCGCTGGGCTCCTGCTGTGTGCTGAGTCCTATCAACTCATGGGGGGGGGGTGTGTGGCTCCTGGACAGTGCGGTGCAGGGGGCTTCAGGTCAGAGGCGTGACTGGCGCTCGGCCCTGCCTCCCATCAGCTGTGTGGACCGTACACTCAACGCGACCAACTCCAAGCCTTGGTTTCCTCACCCACCAAGTGGGAATAATCGTATCTATTCTGTCTGGTTCACGTGAAGACTCAGGCGCTTGGTGGGCCGTAGCTTTTTTTCTCAGTGGAAAGACACCAGCAGATAAAGAGAGACACGTATCTCGGCAACAAAGATTCGGGGCTTCTGGGATCAGCCGTGGCCCACTGACAGGTGCCAACGTGGAAAACCAACGCTTTGTGGGACCTGCCATGACCAGGACAGATGTCCTCAGGGAAACTGCTCTTGGCACCTTGGAATTTTGAGTCTACGCAGGCTTTCGTCCCAAATACTCCTGCTGGGTGCTCCTGTCTGTCTGGGAAGCACTCTGACCGTGTTTCAGGCGAACTGCCAGGTGGTGGGACAATTCTGGTTGCTTCTATTGGGACCTGACTGCGATGGGCTGAAGTCCACTTTGCTTTACTTCAAATTGCGGCTGTCAGAGCTGCCTTCCGGAGCAGACGGCACACAGAGCTGACCCCCCAAGGAAAAGCCAGCTTCCGACCCTCTCTCCCTGCACACGGCACAGCCGGGGACCTCTCCTACTGTGGTTGATGTTTTCTGAATATGCTTGTAATGCCGCACAGTGAGCTAAGTAGGAGAGAAGAAAAGCTGACTCACAGACCTGTAGTTTAGAAAGGGGAAAACAGGAAGCAAAGACTTTCTTTCCGAAGGGTCCAAGGGAGAATATGGCAGGTTCAGGCGCCACGATTCTGTTGATGGGAAGCTCCGTCAGAGTCGCCGCTTTGGTGACCCCGCAGCCTCCCATCACCCACCCCCTGGGACAAAGTTCATCACAACCTGGGGATGAAACCCTCACCAGACTCAAGGACAGTTGAGGGATAGTTATGTCCTCCTTGCTTTTTCATTTTTTTTTTTAATGAAAAAGTAACTTTTTTTGGTAAAAATAAGATTTGCTGCTTCTTTTTTAAACGTTTATGTATTTTGAGAGAGAGCGAGCGAGTGAGCACATAAGTAAGGGAGGTGCAGAGAGAGGGAGAGAGAGAGAGAGAGAGAGAGAGAGAGAGAGAATCTCAAGCAGGCTCCACACTGTCAGCGCAAAGCCCGACACAGGGCTCGAATTTACGCCCCTGAGATCATGACCTGAGCTGAAATCAAAGAATCGGACGCTCAACCGACTGAGCCCCCCGGGCGCCCCAAGATTTGCCTGTCCTGAAGACAGCGGGTATACACAAGGGTCAAGATGAAATTTTCTGAAATTCACCTCCAAGCCCTATAACAAATCTAGAGAAATCATGAAGGGGAGAAAGTGGGGAGGTGGTGATAAGAACACAGTGTGAGAGTGTGACCCAGGCTTACAAAGGGAGAAGGAAAGGGTCACCTTGGGGCCCGGAAGAAGGGCTGAAGGAGGTAGGAGGAGGTGCACCAATACTGACACGCCAGGAGGGTCCCGCCGCGAGCCGGGGGATGAGCGAGTGTGGGGCCCCGGGCAGAAGTGATGACGCGAATGTCCTTTCCCCTCCCGAATCTCACAGGGAGGGAGGTTTGTATCACACAGGCCAAAACAGGAAGGGAGGGACATTCTACAAAGCAGCCGTGCCAACGGGCAGTGGTGGCCACCCAGGTGTCTCCTTGGCCAGTGGACGCGTCCAGGTCCGGGCAAGGACAGGGACACCGGGCGTCCATCAGCCGTCCAGGCATGTGCTCCAGCGGACCTGGCTGCACACATGTGTCACATGTGGTTTTCCCGCTGACACGGTCTTACTGAACCCTCGCTGCCAGGCGGGAGGAGAGCACGGCACCGAAATGAGGTTCTGCAGAGTAAAGCAAACAACTGCCACTGATTGTCCCCAAGGGTGGTCGCTGCGGGGGCCTTGAACGCAGCGGGGAGACGGCAGGGGATGTTGCTGCTGGCCGAGAAAGGGGGAAGGGCTGAGGAGGACAGAATCAGCACTGTCGCCTTCCTCCAGGTGCGGACACGGCCCCCTGCCAGGCTCGGCAAACACTCTTGGCCATTCCCTCCCTTCCCCGCGGCTGGCACCGTGTCAAGCCCCAAAGATTCCAGGAGCCCGGGCTCTGCTTCAAGGAGGCCACAGATAAAGTAATCTTCCCCGGGACACCCAGAGGGTGGGTCCCCTGCTGGCCCTCCCTTCCAGAAGCTCTGAGGGGTCCCTGCCAGAATTCCAAGCAACAGGTGACTCAGCAAAGGCACAGGAGGGTCAGGAAGAGCGGCTCGGGGGCTGGTGAGCCCCGGGGTGCAGGAGCAGGCTGGCTGTCGTCAGACGGGCGCCGGTCCCTACGGGCAGTGCTCGCGGGTTCCTCCTCGGGGGCACCTGGCAGGCCAGCGTGCTGTAGGGGCAGCGAGGGATCTCATTCCTGCCTTTCCCCCTTCTTCCTGTCCTCCGCCCCCAAACACACTTCTCAGGCAGTGAGCCTGGGGCCGGGGGGGGTTGTGGGCAGGAAGTGAGAGACACCTTCGCCACCTGCAGAGGAAGACGGGGGTCGAGGGTGGCCAGGGCTGAGGTGTGCAGGTGGAGCGGACGCATCTGGCCTGTGTGCCGGGGTGCACGTGTGTGTGTGCACGCACCAATGGCACAAGGGTCACTCTTCTTGCACACACACTTACAAAGGCAGCTCGGAGACCCGAAGCTAGAGTGCCTGTCACCCACGGTGACTTTTACGGTCAGAGACAGCAACGCAGGACGGGGGGGCAGCAGTCCCCACGGCCCTCGTTACTCGGGGACACGTCCGGTGTGCCGGCCCAGCGAGCAGGCTGCAGACAGAGGATTGGGAGTCACACCCGAGCCCCCGCCGCGTTTGGGACCCACGAAGCTCCTGCTCCTTCCGTTTCTGGACCAGCAAGCAAAGCACTCCTCTGGGGACCCAGGGGGTGTGGCGGTCCGGACCCCCCATCTGGATGGGAAACTCACGCAGAGGCAGTGGGAAGGCACAGGCAAGTGATGTGGCTACTTTAAGCCTTTCGAAAGTAGCGTTAACTTACTGCGAAGGTCGAGATCCTTTGCAGGCTAGGATTCTTTATTTTTTTATTATTTAAAAATTTTTTTTAATGTTTATTTTTGAGAGACAGAGAGAGAGAGAGAGAGAGAGAGAGAAAGAGAGAGAGAGGCAAAGCACGAGCAAGGGAGAGGCAGAAAGAGGGAGACACAGAATCAGAAGCAGGCTCCAGGCTCTGAGCTGTTAGCACAGAGCCCAACGCGGGGCTTGAACTCACGAACCGCGAGATCATGACCTGAGCGGAAGTTGGCCGCTTAACTGACTGAGCCACCCAGGTGCCCTGAGGAGCGCCCTACTGTCTTTTTTTTTTTAATTTGTTTTTAATGCTTATTTATTATTGAAAGACAGAGAGTCAGAGCGTGAGCAGGGGAGGGGCAGAGGGAGAGGGAGACACAGAATCCGAAGCAGGATCCAGGCTCCGAGCTGTCAGCACAGAGCCCAACGTGGGGCTTGAACTCACGAACTGTGAGATCGTGGCCTGAGCTGAAGTCCGATGCTTCATCAACAGAGCCCCCCAGGCACCCCTCCTAAGGGATTCTTGAAAGCTCCCCCTTCCCTGCCCCCTTCTCCTTGATCTCTCTCTCTCCCTATTTCCTAACTTTTAGCACTAGGCTCCATGACCACTAAGCATATGGTGCTTTATCAGTGCTCACAAGGACATCTTGGGATATTATCATTAGTGCTGGTCCCAGGGCTTGGGCTCTGACCACCCGGAGGGGAGGCGGAGGTAGGTTTGGGAAGGACGTGCCTGCACCCTCCTTCCCCCACCCCTGCCCCCAGAGGCGCTGGGGGCTTGAGAGACCATCACTGCCTCACCAAGTCTCAGTCCCCTCCCATCTGCCACCGGACTCAAAGGTCCCGTCCCGTCCCCACACACCGGGAGGGCGGAAGGGCAGCGAGCCACAGAGCAGAGATGCCAGAGGCCCCACGGTGTCCCTCTGGGATTCGCTCATTATTCAGTTCATTACTCATTACTCCTGCTTCCCGGCACCTCGGCCAAAACTGCACAGGTCTTGGGAAGAACCTTTGAAGATCAGGCTGTCTTCCTGGTAGATGTCAGCTGCTTCTCAGGATTCGAGTGTCTCAGAAAGTCCTGGGCTTCACTTAAGCGAGTTTCTTTGAACCGAGAGGGGTTCCTCCCTTCCCCTCCGCTCTGTTGTTTTATGATTCAACACTGTTTACCCAGAAGCACATGGAAAGGACCAGTGCAGGCCATGCTGGCTCCCACGCCAAATCCAAGCGACTACACAAGCAAGGTCCACGTCGAGGCTGCTCAGCCCCTGCGGCTGACCCCGCTCCCTCGTGAGCGGCTACTGCGTGCCCACCGCCATGTGGCACGCTCTGCATACGACAGCGCTTCCGATCTTGAAGCAGCCCCATGTGGCAACTGCGACCTTAGTTTACAAAGAAGGGAAATTGGGCCCCAGAGGCCACCTGCTGGGACGGGGCAGAGCAGGGACTCGAACCCACACACTTCACCCCAGAGCTCGTCTTTGTCACTCCAAGGCTGCCCTGTGTGCCCACCTGCTTTGAGAGTCAAACACATCATAGCAACGGAGATCAGAATGCCTGGGTGGGGCGAACCCTTCTGGATAGCAGTTCAGGAGCTTAAGACAGGAGGCCGCTGGACGGAGCCACCTGCCTGGCTCTGGAGGACGGAGCCACCCTGCATGGCCCTGGAGGACAGAGCCACCCTGCACAGCCTCAAAGGACAGAGCCGCCCTGCACGGCCCTGGAGGACGGAGCCACCCTGCCTGGCTCTGGAGGATGGAGCCACCCCGCATGGCCCTGGAGGACAGAGCTACCCTGCACGGCGTCGAAGGGCAGAGCCATCCTGTGCGGCCCTGGAGGACAGAGCCACCCTGCACAGCCCTGGAGGACGGAGCCACCCTGCACGGCCCTAGAGGACGGAGCCACCCTGCATGGCCCTGGAGGACGGAGCCACCCTGCA
>NC_064816.1:62066566-62067442 GCF_023721935.1 Panthera uncia | reverse complement strand
CATGGCCCTGGAGGACAGAGCCACCCTGCACAGCCTCAAAGGACAGAGCCGCCCTGCACGGCTCTGGAGGATGGAGCCACCCTGCACGGCCCTGGAGGACAGAGCCACCCTGCACGGCCCTGGAGGACGGAGCCACCCTGCATGGCCCTGGAGGATGGAGCCACCCCGCATGGCCCTGGAGGACAGAGCCACCCTGCACAGCCTCAAAGGACAGAGCCGCCCTGCACGGCTCTGGAGGATGGAGCCACCCTGCACGGCCCTGGAGGATGGAGCCACCCTGCATGGCCCTGGAGGACAGAGCTACCCTGCACGGCCTCGAAGGACAGAGCCACCCTGCACGGCCCTGGAGGACAGAGCCACCCTGCACAGCCTCAAAGGGCAGAGCCATCCTGCGCAGCCCTGGAGGACAGAGCCACCCTGCATGGCCTCGAAGGGCAGAGCCATCCTGCGCAGCCCTGGAGGACAGAGCCACCCTGCACGGCGTCGAAGGGCAGAGCCATCCTGTGCGGCCCTGGAGGACAGAGCCACCCTGCACAGCCCTGGAGGACGGAGCCACCCTGCACGGCCCTAGAGGACGGAGCCACCCTGCATGGCCCTGGAAGATGGAGCCACCCTGCATGGCCCTGGAGGACGGAGCCACCCCACATGGCCCTGGAGGACAGAGCCACCCCGCATGGCCCTGGAGGACAGAGCCACCCTGCATGGCCCTGGAGGATGGAGCCACCCCGCATGGCCCTGGAGGACAGAGCCACCCTGCATGGCCCTGGAGGACAGAGCCACCCCACACGGCCCTGGAGGACAGAGCCACCCCGCATGGCCCTGGAGGACAGAGCCACCCTGCATGGCCCTGGAGGATGGAGCCACCCCGCACGGCCC
>NC_064816.1:62012532-62066556 GCF_023721935.1 Panthera uncia | reverse complement strand
GAGCCACCCTGCATGGCCCTGGAGGATGGAGCCACCCCGCACGGCCCTGGAGGATGGAGCCACCCCGCACAGCCCTGGAGGACAGAGCCACCCCACACGGCCCTGGAGGACAGAGCCACCCTGCATGGCCCTGGAAGATGGAGCCACCCTGCACACCCTCAGAGGACCAGTGTATGTTCCAGGCACTGCACGCGTTGGGTGCAAAGCCCCGAGTGGGTCACAAGAGGCATCTCCGGGGGAAGACACGGTCTCTGGCTGCAGGAACGTGAGGGTGAGCAGAGAAAGGCCCACGCGAAACCCCAGCCCTGCCCCCAGGGAGCAGAGCGTGAGAGGAAGTCCTCGTTCTCAGGGGGATGGTTGTGTCCACCGTGGGGACAGCGTGGTGGGAGAGGGGACACAGGTCTGGCTTCCAGGAAGGGCAGCAATGCAGGGATGGCGGTGTGTGTGTGACGGGTGGTCCTCCCCACTGCCCAGACCGTGGGGCTGCAGAGGGGGACGATGGGGCAGCCGAGATGAAGTCGGGGGTCCCTTGGGGGAACGGGGTCAAGGTCAGGACGGAGGTGGCCAGGGGCAGGGGGACTCCGGGCAGAGGACACTGTCCCCACACCCCACAGACAGAGGGACACTGGGGGCCGTGGGGTGGCCTGGAGGGAAGAGGCTCCTGAAGCAGAAACACGCACCTGCAGGCTCGCGGCCTCAGGCCCCAGCTGGAATCCGGCCGCGGATGGGAAACTCCAGGCTTCCGAGGAAAACCATCCCAGCGATCGCCGGCCCTCGGGTTTCCAGAAGCCCCAACTTCTGCATTCTGTCCGGCCCTCTGTCCACACCAGCTCCCCTCCTCCCCCCTCTGCCCCCATCCAGATGCCTCCAGGAGGCAGGGCCCGAGAGCGCGATTGTGACACGGAGGCATGTGTCATATTGTAACTGGGTTTCCACATCCTCCTGGCTGAATTGTAAGCGCCTAGAAGAGGAACAAGGGCGAATAATGAAATATAGGGATGCAGGAAAAGAGGAAGCCACCGCGAGACACCAGGCCAACCGAAATGCGGACACTTATGGAGAAGTGACAGAAAGGGAAGCAGGAGTCAGGAATTGCATTCGGTGGCTGGGCCAGGCGCACACACACGTATGCACAGATGAACACTCACAGGCACAGACTCTCACACTCACACGCCCAGGCGCACAGAGACAGACTCTCACACGGACACACACTCACAGACACGTCCACACACACATTATACACAGACTCACGCACACTTATACACACTCACACACACATACACACAGACGTGGACACTCAGATACACACAGACTCACACACATGCACACTCATAAATACAGACTCACACACACACTTAGACACAGACACACACATGCACACTCATAAATACACAGACTCACACACATATATACACAGATACACACACACTTATACACACAGACTCACACATATACACACACATACAGACATGTACACTCACATATCGACTCACACACACACGTACGCAGACACACTCACACACACACACACGCTCCCAGATACATGCTCTCACACACATACACACACACTTACAGACTCTCAAACACACTTACACATGCATATGCACACACTCATACAGAGACTCACACACAGATGCACACACACAGACACACATACTTACACAAAGACACCCACACAAACGCAGACACAGACTTTCACGCACTGACGCACTCACATACATTCACATAAACGCATATTCTCACACACACACATGCGCACATGCATATACACACTCTACACACACACTCACAGACACACAAACATATACACATCCACCCACATATGCACAGATAATGCTCTCACCTGGACACGTATATACTCACTATATATACACACATACATATACACCCCCCCCATACACACACAGTCTTACACGCACACATTCTCACATACACAGACTCACATGCTCACACATACACACTCATACACAGGCACACATATTCTCACACAGACACACGCACAGACCTCTACACATACACACACACACTCACACATACATACCCACGTACTTCTATACAGCTTCACTCAGATACACACACATATGGATATGCACCCTCACAGAGACACATACATACACTCACACTTACATACACACTTTCACACAGACACACATACTCTCGCATACACAGTCACACACACACCGTCTCCTATATGCATACAGTCATGCTCACGCATATGTGCACACACACATACCATCTCGCATACACAGACACAGAGTCACATGCTCATACCCACACTCACACACGCTCACGAGCCTTTCCTCATCAAAGCAGACTTCTGCAAGGCAAGGCTGTCCTCGTCCGGGCCCCTGAACGAGGGACCAGTCCGGGCCGCGGCCCAGCTGTGTGAGGAGGTCCCATCCCCGCATCCCCCGCATGTCTGTCCTCAGTGGTGTGAGGTCCAGAAAATCCCTGGTAATTCTAGGGGCCATGCTGTTATTTTTTCTCTGCCACTTAAAAGGCTGGAGTAAAACAGGGTGAAAAATCCTTTCGGCGTAATCAACACTGTAATCTTGGAGCTCAGACCAAAACGATGGAAAAACGAACAGAAAACGTTAACGACATTTAGGCAGATCCCCCTTTGGGACTAAAAATACCCTTTCAAGAAACGAGAACAGACAGAGAGGAAAAAGCACGAAACTTAGGGAAGAAGGAGAAAGAAGTTGTGAATTAACCGGTTTGTGGTATTTTCTGCGTGTGGAGATAACCAGCGGGACTCTGGGTCAAAGGCATTCCCGCTGGAGGGGCGAGGAGGTCGCCGAGAAAAATCCTTATCTACCGTTTTCACAGGCGTGTAACGCAAGGGCGAGGGCCCCGCCGAGGGGGCCTCACCTCCGAGGCCTCTGGATTCACATGGGAAGCTCCCTCCAGGCACAGGTTTTAAAATGAATGCCCCCCTCTTCCCTGTTCCCTGGTGTCCAAGAGAAACAGTGGCTACTACCCCCAGGAATTATTACTGTTCTTGCAGAAAAACTGCTGCTTATCTCTTTAGACGTTACACGTGAATAGAACCTTCCCGGGATCGTTTCTTTCCATTCGTTCTTTGCAAGCGAGCACAGAACCGTTGTCATGAATTACAAACCAGAGAAGGCTCCGTGCACGGCCCGTGGGCAGAGCTCGGACATGCGGGCAGCTCAGGACGGCCCTGTGCGTCCTCCCTCCCATCCTGCTGTCAGGCCTCCCCGGGCCCTGGCCGCTGCTTATGTTCTTCAACCCTTCGTCACCGCCTGCTGATGGCCTGGACCCTCTAGATGCTTCCCCCTCCCTCACCTCCTAGAAGTGAGCTTCTGTCTGACGGCAGGGAGAGCACCGGGGCTCAGCTGTTTCCCTGAGCAGAGGGCGGCTGGTCAAATTTCCACCTACAGAGCTGACTGCCAGGGCTGTGACCCACCCTCCAGGCTTCCTGGGTGAATGTTCTAGATGACACTCTATGCCTCACACATGGTTCCTACCCCAACGTGACGCTGTGGACCCTGCAGTGTTGACGCCCAGCCATGCCACGTAAAACCAAGCCCCTGACGTTTTCTTCCACACGTAAACCTGAGTCTTACCGAGCACCTGTGATGCTGTCGCTCGTGACACCCACCGAGGATGGGACGTCTGCCCCGTGGCCACGGGCCTGCCACCAGGGGCACTGACGGCTGCCGTGTGAGACCCTCCCCTGTATCAGCAAAATGGAGGTGGCCAGTGCTAGCCAGCACGGGGAGCTACCAGCCTGTGATTCCAAAATGTCCCAGTTCTTTTTTTCCCTTCAGTTTTGGCAGCTTGGTTTCTCATCTCTGAACCCTGTTTCTTTCTTTTCTTTCTTTCTCCCTTCCTTCCTTTCCTTCCCTTATCCCTTTCTTTCTTCCCTTTCTTTCTTTCTTTCTTTCTTTCTTTCTTTCTTCCCTTTCTTCCTCTCTTCCTCCCTTTCTTCTTTTCTTTTCTTTCTTTCTCTTTTCTTTCTTTCTTCCTTCCTTCCTTCCCTTCCTTCCCTATTCCCTTTCTTTTCTCTTTCTTTCTTTCTTCCCTTCCTTCCTCTCTTCCTCTTTCTTTCTTTCTTTCTTTCCTTCTTTCTTCTCCCTTCCCTTTTCCCTTTCTTTCTTTTCTTTTCTTTCTTTCTTTCCTTCCTTCCTTCCTCTCTTCCTCCCTTTCTTTTCTTTCTTTTACTCTTTCTTTCTTTCTTTCTTTCTTTCTTTCTTTCCTTCCCTTTTCCCTTTCTTTTTCTTTTCTTTCTTTCTTTCTTCCCTTCCTTCCTCTCTTCCTCCCTTTCTTTCTTTCTTTCTTTCTTCCCTTCCTTCCTCTCTTCCTCCCTTTCTTCTTTTCTTTCTTTCTTCCTTTCCTTCCCTTTTCCTTTTCTTTTCTTTCTTTTCTTTCTTTCTTTCTTTCTTTCTTTCTTTCTTCCCTTCCTTCCTCTCTTCCTCCCTTTCTTTTTCTTTCTTCCCTTCCTTCCTCTCTTCCTCCCTTTCTTCTTTTCTTTCTTTCTTTCTTCCTTTCCTTCCCTTTTCCTTTTCTTTTCTTTCTTTTCTTTCTTTCTTTCTTTCTTTCTTTCTTTCTTTCTTCCCTTCCTTCCTCTCTTCCTCCCTTTCTTTTTCTTTCTTTCTTTCTTTCTTTCTTTCTTTCTTTCTTTCTTCTTCCTCTTTCTTTCTCCCTTCCTCCTTCTCTTTCTTCCTTTCTTCCTTCCTTCCTTTCTTTCTATCTATCCAAAAAATGATACACAGTAGCAAAGACCTCACCTGGGCACCACACCACCTCGCCGTCCCACCTGCAGCCTGTTGGCCACCTTTCACCTGCTGTGGGCAGGTGTGCCCAGTGCACCCCATGTCGTCTGCTCAGCTGTGCCATATTCTGTCTCTCTGCCCAGGGCATTGGAGGCTCCAGGAAAACCTGTGCTGTGCACCAGCAGTTCCCAACCAGGACGCTCACCCTCCATGGGGCAGCCTTTGGCCAGTGGGGGGTGCCATGCATGCCCCCTCCTGCATTCTGCCCCCCGGAGGGGGGGGGAGGGAGCTCTGGTGGGATGGAAGCCTGGTTCCCCACAGCAGTGGCAGGTGCATATCTGCATGGGTTTTCCCTTGTCCCTGCTCCCCTGTCTCTTGGTCCTGCCCCCCACCAGGCTGGAGAACAATTGAGAAGCATCTCGCACGCACAAATGGCAAACCTGGGGTTTTTGAGCCCCCAGTGACTGACACACCAGTGTCTGCAGATGCTCCAGGGGAATTCTGCCTTCTCTGGACCCTCTGTTGGGGGGGGGGGCAGAAAGAGAGGGAGACACAGAATGCAAAGCAGGCTCCAGGTTCTGAGCTGTCAGCACACATCCTGACCTGGGGCTCTCTCACAAACCGTGAGATCATGACCTGAGCCGAAGTCAGCCACTTGACTGACTGAGCCACCTGGGCACCCGTGGCATTGAGTTTTAATACAATTCCTGCATCCCGCATCTGGGACAGGTTGGGTCCCCAGGCCAAGGGATCCCCTGCCTGGTAACCAAGGTGCCGGGAGACGTATGTAAAGGAAAGTTTTAGGAACTTGCTGGTAGATTCAGAGATTCACTAACAAGAGATGCCCTTCAATAAAAACGACACAGTTGAAGACCGATCGTGGAGCCAAAACTGCATCTACCGGCCCCCGGCCATCAGGCTGCTCCCAGCCCCGGCCTCAGTTTCCCTACATGAAGACACCATACCTGTCCCTCCATTTGGTGACTTCAGAGAGCCCCAGCTGTCATGGCTGGGCTGATGCATAAAAGAAGGGGGCAGGCCTCTTTCCCTCCCGTCTCTGACAAGCCTTAGCACAAACACTGCAGAATCAGAGCCTCGAGTTCAGGGAATGAGCAGGAGACTGGACATCAGGCCCGTTCTGGGGAGGCGTGGTGGTGTGCCAGGGCTCTGGAGGCTAGGCCTGCCCGTTAGGGCAAGAGTTGTGGCAGACGGGATTAAGGGGAAAGAAAAGCAGGTTTCTCTGGCTCTCTATGTGGACAAAGTGGAACTGCAAATCCCACGGGACGGGAGAGGAAGAGCGTGGGCTCCAGGCACATTGTTGGTGGCTCCGTGGTTCCTCTGGCCTCCAGACCTCCCAGCTTCTGTCTTTTATGATGAGATCCTACCGTAAGATCTAAGCAAGGAGAAGAGGTGTGGGAAGGTGTGATCTTGCTTATTGAAGAGCAATATTTATTTTGGGGCAACTGGGTGGCTCAGTCAGCTACGCATCCGACTCTTGGTTTCAGCTCAGGTCACGACCTCATGGTTCATGAGTTCGAACCCTGCATCAGGCTCTGTGCTGGTGGCACGGAGCCTGCTTGGGATGATCTCTCTCTCTCTCTCTCTCTCTGCCTCTCCCCCCACTCTCTCTCTCTCTCTTTCTCTCCCAAATAAATTAACTTGAAAAAAAGAGAGCAATATTTATTTTCAGAACACTGAGTATTAAGAAAGTTCTAAAAATATATGAGGGAAAATGTACAGCATGTGGAATTCACAGAAAGTTTTGCCCTCTGCAATGACAAAATATTCATATTTTGGTCACCAATTACTCCAAGGTTGGTCGCGGTTGAGGGCCAAGTGAAATAAAATGTCTAATAAAGTAACAATAAGACATATTTTTGCACATTAGATCAAGAATTGTCATCAGCCTTTCCCATTTTGGCTTGAGGCTCTGGGTTTAAGTGATAGAAAGAAATACAGTGTAAACTTAAACTGGATCAAACTTAAACTAAAGATCAAAGAAATGGCGAATGTAATCCCTTTGCCTGATTCTGAGCTGCTAAACTTAAAGAATATAGACTCGAGGGGGCGCTCGGGCAGCTCAGTCAGTTGAGCATCTGACTCGTGATCTCAGCTCGGGGCATGATCTCACTGTTCGGAGGTTCGAGCCCCGCGTCAGGCTCTGAGTTGATAGTGTGGAACCTGCCTAGGATTCTCTCTCTCTCTCTCTCTCTTTCTCTCTCTCTCTGCCCCTCCCCTGCTCACAATCTCTCTCTCAAAATAAGTAAACTTTAAAAAATAGAGAGACTTGGGGGAATCATCCCGTTGATATTACACTGACTCAGAAGTCAGACATCCACCTATACCACGTGGTGGTAACGGGTCAAGAATGAGAAAGTAAAACCAGCCTCTGAGGCAACCGACAAAAAGAGAACTCAGAAGCCTTTGAACCAGATTCACGCGTCTACTCACGGGTGAGTCCCTGTGACACTCACGGGCCCTCACCTCATGCACACTTTTGAAAATGATTAAATGGTTCTTTCTTAACCTAACACCCAGCAGATTAGAAGTTGCATATTAGAAAGTTGAGGCCGACGCTGAAAACACTATGCAACCAGATAAGAGAACTCGAGAGCCAGGGTCATTTAGGGAACAGAGATAAGGTCCACAGGGGCGCTGACTTTTTCCAACAGTGAAGCACAGGGCTCAGCCCACACGGCCAGACAAATGCAAGTCTTATTTCTGGCCGCAAGAGGACTACCTCTTGGCCATCTGGACCGAATATCTGGAAGTCAACAGGCCGCTGCACTGGCGACGTGAGAAATGTCTGAGGAAGGAAGGAATAAATAAAGAGTAAATGAATGAACGGAGAGCACAGTCCTTCCTGCACACGGGGTTTACAATTCGCCAAATGTGTGCACACAGATCACCTCTCCGGAACGCCCGAGTTAGTATTTACGATAGCAGACCTGAGCTGAGAAGAGAACATTGAAATGTTTTCAAGATATTCTTGAAAGAATCTCAGGGGGTCAAGTGGGTTCTAGAAAGATCCCTCATCCCAACGGGTTAAATATACCGAAAATAAAATGGGTAGGTTTGAGTAGTTTAGAAAATGTGGTCACGAAGGAATGTTCCCTCCCCGCCACATGCTAGATGAATAAGTTGGTGGAGGTGCCCTTGAACGTGAACCATGAGCGTGCGTGTCAGACTGAGTTCAGATCACTGACCAGCTTGCTGAAGGATTTCACTTACAACAGGGACAGTGAATTTTGCCTCACATATCCATTTCTGGGCAGAGAAACTGTGGATTTTCATTGCAACTGTGTACCAAGTGCATAAATCTTAGGTAGGGGTTAAAAGGGTTTGGTGTCGACTGCTTCCAGGGTTTTGCTGCCGGGCAAGTAGATATGGAGGAAATACAGAACATTCTGAGATTAAAAACAGGAAACGGGTGAATTCATTGCCCCTTCTGGGAAATGATGAAATGAAATGTGTTTCAACCTTAAGGTGTAATCATGCAAAACTGCGTTTATCAAGGTTATTAAGACATATGATTTCTCATCAAGATAAATGACTTTTTAAAATTAAAAAAACCAAGGGGCGCCTGGGTGGCTCAGCCAGTTAAGCGTCTGGACTCTTGGTTTTGGCTCAGGTCATGATCTCTCGGTTTCGTGAGTTCGAGCCCTGTGTTGGGCTCTGCAATGACAGTGCAGAGCCTGCTCGGGCTTCTCTCTCTGCCCCTCCCAAAATAAATCAACTGAAACAAATAAAATTTAAAAGCCCAACTAATATACAGGTTCAATCCACCCCACTCCCATAACATAAAACTACAAAGAGCTAGATGCTTGAGGATTTTCTAGTACTAGACAATTAGACACGAAAGCAAGAAAGTCTCTAATGAACAATTGTGGTGTGGTGAGTACCTCAGTGATCTCACATTGGAACTTATAAAGTTGAGAACTGGCTGTCTTTGTTCAGAGCTGTGCCACGTGAGCTGGATTAAACAATGAGAGGCACTGTGCGACAACCCCAAACCCTTATGCTAGAAAGCACAACTGGTTATTTTTAAAAGCAAGTCTTCAACAACAAGCCAGGGAAGCCCACCGTGTCCTCTGCCTGCTGACGCCCACTGGCACAGGCAGGGCCCACGGCGGCAGCACCGAAAACCCAGCGCGCGGGGATCGTGGCCCCAATCGCTCCGCGTGCCCACGGATGCCTTTTCGCAGACTAACACACACAGCGGTTGTACAAATCACACCAAAGATCTCCGTTTATGAGTAACCCATGCAAATGAGCGGCAACGAAAGAACAGAAAATGATGGGAAATCTGACAGCACACACGTTTTCACACTTCGATGACACATGTCTAACGGTTAAGAACGGAGGCAGTTATCTGCGTGTGATGTAAGGCCATCGTCAGAGTCTACTGGGGTAACATGCTATCGTGACCCAATAGACCTTGCCTCTGGCCTGCCTCCAAGCCCTGCCCGGGGGTTCTCTATCCAGCTGCCAAATCAGCCGTGAGCAAACCCTCGAAACCAGGAAGAAGGGCCAGGGCACGTATTGCTGGTGGGTTCACCCAGTTCCCAAATATGGCATCCGTGCCGTGCAGATTAACGGGATATGATAGTGGTAAGGAGGTATGGGTGTTCTGTCTTCTTGGGAAGCACAGACCCACCTTGGTGGCTGCGCCCTGCAACAGAAGGCCTGAACCATTCCCCATGCATCCCAGGATCTCCCACCATGCTCCTCTGAGTAGGGGGCATCAGCATGTGGTCACATGGTCACTGACGGTGACTCGAATCCTGCCCCTGCCCCGGGACCACCCTCTTACTGCCACTGCTTCTCACACCTCTGCTCAGACACCTCAACAGGCCTGGGGGTCATTTCATTCGTTTCTCACATGGGTTCTTGAACCTAATTTTGGTATTGTCAAACTTGTTGCTTTCTGAACCAATGTGGAAAATAAATAGGATACATTGTCTTGTTTCTAAAGCCTTGACTCAACCTTTGCCTGGAGGGTGTCCCTATCTGCCCACCTGATTTCCTACAGATTCTGTAACATAACTTAAAATATACGCATTAATTCCCTAAATGTGACTGGGTTTCAGGTAGGGAAAAACACAAAAGGGAAGAGAAGAAATGGTTGAAATTGGCATTCATCTGGGGGGATGCTTCCCATGACTCCTCCCATTCCCCACACCCATGGCCATGACTGCCTATGGAACACATCCACTGAAGGCCTTCTCCAAGGTCAGCCCTGCTCCCAGAATCTCCCCCGAGCCCACTCAGAAACCCGGTTGCCATGGCACTTCCTTGGCCCTCAGTTGTGTCCCCCCAACCTGTCCCTTTCTCCCATCCATCTCTAAAATTCTACCTGTGCTTGAAGGGATAGAATACACGTCATGTCTTCTAAAATCCTACATAGGTTCCATCAGGGGCGCCTGGGGGGCTCAGTCAGTCGACCGTCCGACTTCAGCTCAGGTCACGATGTCGCAGTTCATGAGTTCGAGCCCCGCGTTGGGCTCTGTGCTGACCACTCTGAGCCTAGAACCTGCTTCGGATTCTGTGTCTCCCCCTCTCTCTGTTCCTCCCCCACTTGTGCTCTATTTCTGTCTCTCTCTCAAAAACAAATAAACATTAAATACAATTGAAAAAAAAAACACTGATTTTGCTCCTTCTCTGTTTCTGGGTTTTGGTACCTCCAACCACTGCAGCATTTTGTGTGTCCTGCTCCCTGAGGAAGTCCCCCCAGTGTGCCTCCCTCACCCTCTTTGTTCCTTACAATGTGCGCAACAAATGTTCCAAGGATGGTCCAGCCTGGCCGGCAGATATCACAATCGAACTTTTCTACCAGTTTCCTAACGCCATTTAGAATTCCAGGATGTTTCATTATATCAGTCAACTAATATCACGCTTTGGATGGTAACAAAGATCATAAACACACAGGCTTCACATAAAAAATGGTAGCAACACAGCGCCAAAAGAACGCAAGACTTAGAATCAGAGAACCTGAGTTTACACGGGTTGTGGGATTTGTAGATCAGTGAATTGACCTCACTAATTTTATAACCAACCATGAGCTCAAGATGGAGGCCCAATGACCCCAAGTGCCCACTGCCATTTTAGGCAGTCTGGGCACGGGGACCTTCTTCACCTACAAAGCAGAGAAAGCACTGTGAGGACTAAGTTGGATAAGCCACGTCACCACCACCACCGTGCTCTACCTCCCTCCAATCCATTTTGAGTTAAAAGCAAAGGCTGTCAGCATCTTCAGCACATGAGTCTGGTGTGTTGTGTTCAACCACTGGGCACCATCGCTGCGTAAGGTAGCAATCCGCTTACTGGAATTCTTTTGTGCCGACTGTCTCCAGTTCTGTTTGCATTTATTTACTTTTTCTCATGTTTGTGTTCAGAACAGCGGCCAGCTTGCCACCACATGCGGCACAGCCATTGGTTCAATTTGCCCATCCCAAAAACAAAATGGTGGCCAGGCTCGGTTCTCCAGTGGGCGGAGCCTCGGAGTCGGTATGCTGTGACATCCATGGTTTCGAACCCACCACGTTCTTGCTCTGATCTGGGTAGTGATGTGGAAGCAGCACCTCACAGAGGTGTTTTACCTCAAAGAGTGTGCCAAAAATAACTGTTCCTCAACGCACACATCCCACACTCATTTGTGTGTGCGTGTGAGAATTTTGCTAACAGCCAAGTTAGAGGGCATCTCATGAAATCACTTCTCAGCAATTCTTTCTCTTTTGTGGCTGGGACTCATATGCTCTTTTCCACGGATTCTGAAGAGTCGGCCGTGTTGTTTCCAGGAACACCAAGTGAAGACTTCAAAGAATTCATTTTCCTGACCAACCAAACACAATCCACTTCTCTGCCTATTTACTACTACGAAAGGTGCGGCCCGCGGATGGGCAATAGGCAGATTTGTCTGAAACGGGAATTCTCGGGGAAGTGTCCCTGGCGTATCACAGGGAAATCTATCACAGGGATTTTCTTTGCTCTTCCTAAATAAAGAACATACTTCGCATTTTGATCATGGTAAAACGTCCCTCCTTTTGATCTCCCGTCTGTCTGTGGAGCTTGGAACGTGAGCCTTCCTGACCCAAAATGCTGGCAGTGTGGGAAGGAAAATGCATTCACCACAGCAGCGTGACGTTGTCGGGCACAGACCCCGAGGACTTGTCTGAACCCTCACGGGGAGAGCCATCCATGTCGCTGTCATTGTAAAGCACACTTTCTATCTGATTTCCCTTTTGCTTCAACTTCCTGAGAAATCTTTCTGTATCTACGGCAGGCCACTTGCACCTGAAAGATCCAGGAAACGGTGACACCACACTGGACATTTACACTGAGCTTGGAAATCCTGGATGGAAGGGACAGACCCATCTGTCTGCAGGTAACATGATAACATTTCCATTTACAAAAGTAAAAATTAAACTCCATGAAAAGCCTGACGGACACAGGCATGTGCAAGACTGGCTTTGCCTGGAATGAACCGATTCAAGACCATCCCGGTGGAAACAGTGGCATATTTTTTTGCTTTGATGCCTGGTGTGAATTTTGCTCCTTTTAAAGAACTTGCAAAAACGTAGCTGGCAATGGTTTAGCTCCCCTATGTCAATCTCATCCTTTATTTTTTAAAGTTTTATTTATTTTTGAGCATGGGGGAGGGGCAGAGAGACAGGAGGACAGAGGATCCGAAGCAGGCTGCATGCTGATAGCAGAGAGCCCAATGCGGGGCTCGAACTCACAACTGGGAGATCATGACCTGAGCCGAAGCTGGACGCTTAACCGACTGAGCCACCCAGGCGCCCCCCGATTTCATTCTAATTAAAAAAAACACACAGATTATCTAAATGATGAAAAGGAAAAAATAAAGGGGCAGTGGGTACGTTTTCAGGTGGGCTTCTCCCGAAGTTGCCGTTAAGAGGAGCATCTTAAGGGAAGAAGACGTCTTATTCATGGCTGTACCTATGTCTGGCATTCCAAGAACTTAGCAGGCTGATGGGAAGCACACCCCACTGAACAAGACAGTGATAAATGCCTGATCCTACTCTGAGATCCAAATATCCCGGGCAATGCCTCAGCAGTTATGTCCGAGAAACTCATGCACGTCTTCTGAGTTGACAGTTGACAGGGGTTGTGGCTGCACGAAAACTAACACAGCTGCCTGCATGTAAACCCGTTGCATTTGGAGGAGCCGGGCCCTGTGCAAGGAAGGTTCTGTTCCCGCTAAGCTCTCTGCCCTCCAGAACTAGAATATTCAAGTTCACAAACCTGGAAAACATGTTTAATAGCCACGTTTTTACAGACCACGAGTCCCTCAGGACTACACAGCTTTCTTGCTACCTTCCATCACATCCCGAGGGCGAACGTAGCTTTGGACAAAGGTGAGCTCACCAGAGGCAGTGACCAGGGCCGGCAGGGCCCTCCGGGTGCCGAGTTTGGGGAAGGACCTGGGCACATAGCCAATGTCTGGGGAAGGGTGGGGGGACCCTCAAAGGAAGTGAAGCAAATGGAATATCGTGCTGATTTCATCCCACTTGGAGGGACCCAGGAAACGTTAGCCAGGAGGAGGGGGTGTTCAGAGGGCTTAGTGTGGCTGCCTTCAGTGACCAGAAGGGCCCCCACAACTCACTGCCAGTGTGGCTCTAGATACAAGCAGATTTGATTTCACGACTTTGCTAATCATCAGCGTCAACCTAAGGCTGTCCTGGGAGACATGCAAATGGGCTGGCCCTTTCCCCATCAACGATGCTGAAGGACTTAACGTGCTGGGCTCCTGTTAGCTTAGTGGCCTTCCTTCTGGAATGCTTTATGGGAGGGGGCCCCACTGCGCAGCAGAAGCCTGACAGTGATCAAACGCATGGTGTGCGGCTGGCTCAGTGGGTGGGGGTTGGGGGCGGAGGGAGGCGCCAGAAGCTTTCCTAAATTTTCCTTGTTTCCTTCCCGTGCAGAGGCTCTGAATCACCTTTCCACTCGGGGTACAGTGACCTAGCAGTCAGTGCACCTGACAAGAGCAGCCAGGAACTTTAATGCATCAACCTGAATATTTTAGCAGATGTTCAAAACCGGGCAGAAGTGTCTATGAGACAAGAAGATCGTTTATTCTAGATTTTATTTCTATAATTTTTAAAATTCCATTTATTTGTTTATTTATTTATTTATTTATTTATTTATTTATTTAGAGAGACAGAGAGGGAGTGGAGGAGGGGCAGAGAGAAGAGGGAGACACAGAATCTGAAGCAGATTCCAGGCTCCGAGCTGTAAGCACAGAGCCCGACACGGGGCTTGAACCCACGAACCGTGAGATCATGACCTGAGCTGAAGTCGGATGCTCAACCGACTGAGCCACCCAGGCGCCCCTCTATAATTTTTTACTATTTTACTGTTTTCCTCTCTCTACTCAATTGTGTCCTTCCTGTTTGCCATGGAAGGTAAGCTCTCAGAGCCCATGGGTTTTTTCTGTCTTGGTGGCCCTCGTGCCTGACAGGCTGCCTGGGACAAAGTGGGTACTTAGGAAGCATTTATCTTATGAACTGATCCTTGGAGCCACTCAGTCCCACCTCCAGCTTGTTCCCCTGCATGCTGGGATGCCAATGCCACTCGACACTTGGGCTAATCACTTAGCTTCAAACCTACCATCCTATGTGGTGCCTGGGCTTCCTGGGGGTGTAGACAGTTTATTGAACTCCTTGCGGGAGCCAGTTCTCATGCGGCCTGATGCCCATGACATCTAGTCTCTCAGCCCGTAACATGTTCAGTGATTGCACGTTAAAGACAATATGGTATTGGACAACGTATCAGTAAGAACTCAGATTTATTTTTAGCTTTGAAGGCTGGATAGGATAGAATAAATTCTTAGTATACACCTATGAACATCTTGATAAGATAACTCGGTATAGGACCCAGTAATTACTTCTGAGATCCCGAGATGCCGTTAATTCAGATTATTTGTCCCCTGAAGGGTGGACAGAGGGGGTTATCTCCGAAGACTCTAGACTGCAAGGCAAACCCTAATCACACAGCAAAACTGAAAAGGCTCATTTCCCTCATCTTTTCCCATTTACGTTTGACTTAAATTTTTATTTTATTTTATTTTTGAGAGATGCAGAGCACGAGCAGGGGAGGGGCTGAGAAAGGGAAGCACAGAATCGGAAGCAGGCTCCAGGCTTCGAACTGTCAGCACAGAGCCCGACGCAGGGCTTGAACCCATAAACCGCGAGATCATGACCTGAGCTAAAGTTGGACACTTAACTGACTGAGCCACCCAAGCGCCCCTGACTTAAATTTTGAGATGACACATCTTATTTTTCCCTCAGCTGTGAAGCAGGGCTCCCTTCCTTCTGCTAACTGTTTTTACTTGATGGTTACAACACTGGCTCTTTCAGCTCCCCCCCGAGATGACTTTCTATTTCTGCGGCCAGGCTCACGAAAAGACAGCCTGAAGAGGGTTTTCACCATACACCGAACTTGGCGTTTCTGTAAGGTGGGATGTTGGTTATGTTTCTCCTTCCCCCCACACTGTGTTCTGTGACGGGGAAGAAACCGTAGGGGAAACGCTTACTTGCCTGTGAGGGTCTCGCAGTCTAGCTGAACCCTGTGGGCAGGTGCACAGTAGCCCCTCCCGCCCCCCAACCCCGGGCAGCTTACACCAGATGCTAAGCCTTGCACCACAGGTGTCTTTGTGCTTTCTGTGCCTCTTGTGTCAAAAAAGTGAAAGAATTCTAGGCGTGCTTAGAGAAGTTAGGCAAACATTCTGGGAGTTCTAAAATACGCTTCCTAGAGGGCAAAGAATGTGACTGCACGGGTTGGCCGTGTGTAAAGAGAAGGAGCTTCTAAACATGACCCAATGACATCATCAAGATCCACCGGAAGGGACAGAGACATGAACATGGAGGTTGGCAAAGGGCGTGGTCTGTCCATCCGTCCATCCGTCCGTCCATCCATCTATCCATCTATCCATCCATCCATGAGGAAATGCATATGGTAAACACATGGCAAATTTTCATCCCTTCCAACCCAGGTAGGTAGGTTAGCAGACTTTAAATTTTTTTTTTAATGTTTATTTATTTTTGAGAGAGAGAGAGTGCAAGCAGGGGAGGGGCAGAGAGAGGGAGAGACAGAATCCGAAGCAGGCTCCAGGCTCCAGGCTCCGAGCTGTCGGCACAGAGCCCGACGCCCCTAAATAAACATCTTTTTAAATGTTTATTTATTTTTCAGAAGAGAGAGAGAGAGCGTGCGCACGAGTGTGTGATCAGGGGACGGGCAGAGAGAGAGAGAGAGGGAACCACAGAATCCGAAGCAGGCTCCAGGCTCCGAGCCGTCAGCATAGAGCCCGATGCGGGGCTCGAACCCACAGGCCGAGAGATCTTGACCTGAGCCGAAGTCGGAAGCTTAACTGACTGAGCCACCCAGGCGCCCCCAGGTTAACACACTTTTATTTTATTTTATTTTACTTTATTTTATTTTATTTTATCTTATTTTATTTTATTTTTTTTAATTTTTTTTTAAGTTTATTTATTTTTGAGACAGAGAGAGACAGAGCATGAACGGGGGAGGGTCAGAGAGAGCGGGAGACACAGAATCGGAAGCAGGCTCCAGGCTCTGAGCCATCAGCCCAGAGCCCGACGCAGGGCTCGAACTCACTGACCGAGAGATCGTGACCTGAGCCAAAGTCGGATGCTTAACCGACTGAGCCACCCAGGCGCCCCCAGGTTAACACACTTTTAAAACAGCACTTTCCACACTCTGCATTTAGGAAAACCGCAGGACGCATTCAGTGTGTTTTGCACATGAAGGTAGTGGGTGGTTAGTCTGCCCCACATCACGGTTGCAGTGAGGCTGAGAGACCAGATTTAACCCAGACCTTCTGCTTCAAAACCTTCTACGATAAGCTAGACTCATCGTCCAGAGGAGTTCTTTTAGGGTGAACCTTTATGGCAGCCCTGAAAACAATTCTCACTGCTTTATAATTAAAATTTGGTGGTTTTTTTTTTAAGATTTTTTTTTTTTTTGAGAGAGAGAAAGCACAAGCAGGGGATGGGCGCAGAGACAGAGAGAGAGAGAGAGAGAGAGAGAGAGAGAGAGAGAAAATCCTAAGCCACATTGTCAGGGCAGAGCCCGATGTGGGGCTCGATCTCATGAACCAGGAGGTCATGACCCGAGCCGAAATCAAGAGTCAGACGTCCAACCGACTTGAGCCGCCCAGACGTGCCCTAACTGATGGCAGGTAACCCCTGTCTAACTCGCAGAACAAGCAGCAAAAAGCAAGAGTTAGTGACCTGGAGACCCGTGTGGCTCTGACTCTCAGTTACCTACCATACAGGTGCATGGGACCCGAGGGTACCTGGGGTGGCCTTGCCTCTGGCCTCTTGAAATGGTCTATTCCTGGGCAAAAGGTTTCAGCCACTGGTCCCTGGACCCAAGGAACAGAATTCTGATGAAACTGTACCAAGATCAATGTTGAAAGAAAGGAAGGCAGGAAGGTCGGAAAGAGGGAAAGAGGGAAGGAAGGAAGGGAGAAAGGGAAGAAGAGGAAGAGAGAAGAAAAGCAAGAAAGGAGGAGGGAAGAAGGAAGGGGGGAAAAATTAAGAAAGAAGGAAAATAAAAAGGAAGGGAAGAAAGGCAGCAAAGAAAGCAAAAAGGATCACCAGACAGGAATAGGACAATCAGAGCCACAAGGCTGAATCTGTGACTCTGTGGGTCCTGGCATGCTCAGGAAACACAGCAGCCACAGGAGGACACGCTGTCTCCTGAAATGCAGGAAGGACAGCAATTAGTAAGCATGTGGCGTCCTCGTACAGGAAGGCTGGGGTCTGGGCTGCACGCAGTGAGGCAGGGTCGGGCGCCTGAGCGCCCCGTGGCCAGGCTCTCGGGACATGGGTGCTGAAGGGGGACATCAGGCTTCCCTAAAGGCAGATTGCTGCTGCCCTTCCTACTAAAAGAAATAAAAAAGCCTTCCCTTTACCACCTCTGCTCCCATCGCTTCATCAGGCTGCAGCAGTATCTTTTAGGAAGTTATTGAGAAGTTTCATTGTCCCCAATTTTTAAAAACAATTTCACAGATGCGATGGTGTCTGTCTTAGAAGCTTTATGCCTGTCCTCAAATGCTGTGCTCGTGGAATGTGCTTCAGGTCTATAAAGCAATTGCTTCATTTCAAAAAGAAAAAAGAAAAAAGAAACCCTCGAAACAAAAAGGACTGTATTTCTGTCTGTACGGAACTCAGTCACTCGGTTTTGGAAAACGAACTGGTTTCTGCACGTTGACAGACTGCCCTGTTCTCGTTATTTTAGAGAGCTTCATGAGAGGCCGACCAGTCATCTCCAGTTAGGACAGAGCTGGGGCGCCTGGGTGGCTCAGTCGGTTGAGCGTCCGACTTCGGCTCAGGTGACGATGTCACAGTTCATCGGTTTGAGCCCCGAGTCGGGCTCTGTGCTGACAGCTCAGAGCCTGGAATATGCTTTGGATTCTGTGTCTCCCTCTCTTTCTGCCCCTCCCCTGCTTGCTCTCTCTCTCTCTCTCTCTCTCTCAAAAATAAACATTTTTAAAAAAAGATAGAGCTACATAAAATAAACCAGACTGACATAAAAATTGGACTGGACCTAGATTTTCTCTAAATCAAATGGGGCTCAACACGGAAGAGCCAAAACAAGCAAATTTTCACCTTAATTGGGGAGGACAATTGAGAAAACATTTTGAAGAGAAAACTGACTTAAACGCTACTTTGGAGCGGTGATAAATGACCAGCTGTTGGCCAAATTTCAGCAAGGATCAATCTGAAAAGGTTTTCTATGACAGGTAGCACAGCCCTTTCCAGAACTCTGGACATCCAGCAGGTGGCCCCTGGCCAAGGTGGCTTCTGAGTGCTCAAAATGTGGCCACTGTGAATTGAGATGTGTCATATGCGTAACACATACTGCGGTGCAAAGACTACAACCAAAGAACAGTCTAGTACTCACTAACGATGGCTTATGTTGAGTGCGTGTTCGAATAAGAATACTTGGGGTGTGCCCCGTCCAGTCAGATAAATTAAAATGGATCTCACCTGCGCCATTTTCTTTTTGAATGAGTCTACTGGGAAATTGAGAATTATGGCTGTGGGTCTCATGCTGTCTTCATCGGACAGTGCTGCCCTAGGACATCTGATTCCTACATTTCACGAATACATTCCAGGGATGCGGGTTCTTACTCATCTGTGATACCCCTGTTCCCAGACAAGGACTGAGAGCTGGCACATGTCAGAAGGCCCAGAGCCCGGCTGTCTGCCCAGGACCCAACTGGAAAGAGCCACACGGGACATCTAGAGAGTGTGACTGTGTGTGCTGTGTGTGCGTCCAGGGAAGCCTGATCTTAAGGATGAGTTTTTAGGAGACACTCCGTCAGTAATAAAAAAAAAAAAAAAAACCAGCCAGTGAGGGGTCCTGGCTGGCTCAGTCAGAAGAGCACACAGCTCTTGATCTCAGGGTCATGAGTTCGAGCCTCACGCTAGGCATGGAGCCTACTTAAAAAAAAAAAAAAAAACTGTAGAAACACCTACTGAAACAGGAAGACAAACACAGAACTTTTAATGCTGGCAGCTCCAAAGTTCAGCGTGGGAACTGTTTTATTAGCAACAATGGCACTGCATTGCTGTTGTGAGTCTATGTAGTGTTTACAGTGACAAAATAACTCAGTTATCTTCTCGGGGTTAAAACCACTTCACTCAAAACCACAGCCTTCTCTACCGAGCGTGGATTTCACCGAAGACAGATTGCCCTGTGACTCCAGGCCGAAATAAGGGGTGGCCACACCAGAGAGTCGTTAATGGTCATTATGGAACACGATGGCGCGAACCCGGGCCATCTGAGCGCTCTGGGGGCCCTGGCGGGGTTCTAGATCGCCCGCTGCACAGCGTGGCGATTGTGAAAGCAGGATGATTCTGCCGGGTTCCAAGAAGAAGAGACAAAAAAGAATCGTTGAGCCGCCTGCCGGGCCGTCATAAAAAAGTTCTTTTCCCATTTCTGCAGGATTTCGTTCTGAAAAAGAGAATGGCCACCTTTGCCACGCGCTCTGCAGCAGGGAGCTGGCTGGAGGCCTTCCATCGATCGCACCCGCCCGGTGGGGAAAGACACCGGATGTTCAGGGCTTCACCGGAATCCTGCCCTGGTGATTTCAGTGGAAATCGACAGCCTGCAGCCACATCCCCTGTGGGGGAAATACTCTCCTGGCAGGCAGCCTTGCAGAGACACACCCAAGGCCCGCTGCTCAAAGGTCCCTGCAGCTCGCTCCCTCCCCAAAGTAGGGCACAGAGGGCTCTTTGGCTAATGGGACTGCAGCACCCAGCAGGTGCTTTGAGGCAGGAACTTGCAAAGAGCATCAGCGGGGCTTGGGACAGTCGGGTTTGCCTCCGGTAATGTCCCCAGCTGCTTGCATATGGCTGAGCCCTTGCTGAGAAAGTGTCCCTACTGAAGCCACTGCACGCCCAAGGACAATGGAAGGGGTCAACCCCCAGATGTCTGTACAGACACCTCAGGGTTGTATGTAATCCAAGAAAGTCAGTCACCGAAACTTTCTTTTCAGAAGCCCAATCCCGAGTTTTGAAGGATTTGGTGAGGCTAGACGCTTTCCTGGAAGAAAGTCACTGTGATGCAGTCACCTATTCCTGTAACGTGGACAAGCCTTGCTTTGCATTTGAAAGCCCTTCAAGCCAAAATAACAGCAAGAGGAATAAAAATATCTCATCGGTTAGGCACAGAAATGCTTTTTTTAAAAATATTTATTCATTTTTTTGACACAGAGAGAGAGAGCAAGTAGGGGAGGGGCAGAGAGAGAGGGGGACACACAGAATCCGAAACAGGCTCCAGGCTCCGAGCTGTCCACAGAGCCCAATGCGGGGCTTGAACCCACGAACCGCGAGATCATGACCTGAGCTGAAGTCAGACGCTTAACCAACTGAATGCCCCACGGAAATGCTTTTCTAATCACACTCCCAGCAACAAAACCAGCATGCGAGGGGGGCATTCTATGTATTAATACAGAGAGGGCCAGCTCCGTGTGACGTTTCCAGGCTGCGACCTCAACGGCAGAGTCATCGGGAACCAACCCTTTGGTTGGACACACTCGTGTTTTCCCCTCACCCCTCTTCCATAACCCGCTCCACAAACACCGGCTCCTGTCCCCACAGCGCTCCACCAAAGCATCTCCTGTTTTCGAATGTCACTGCAGCTGGATGACATTAAAATAGAACTTAAGCCAGTGGCGCGCAGGTAAACCAGCTCTCAAAAAAGAAAAGGAAAAAAAAAAAAAAGCCCTAATTCGTAGCACTTGCCGATTTCTGTGGTGGAAATCCTTCCAACCGCAGCGGGCTTCAAGCTACCAACAGTTGAACCCGAGCCTGGAAGCTTCTCTGAGCCTCTAACAGTTGGTATATTCCCGCTGGCCCCGGCACACCACGAACTTGAACATACTTTCTAAGTTCCCTACGCGTCTGTCAACCGCTCCCTGCCCCGCCACCCCCAAATCCTAACAGGCTGAGGGTTTGAGCAGATCTGTGGTAATGCATGCCCTGTAGTTTCTGCTTAGACTTGGAAGAACGCAGGGCTTATCTGGCAGGTACAGTAGCCTGGCCCCAACCACTGTTGAGCTGTGGAACCAGTAAGACGGCTTCCTGGGGCTGCCAGCCTCACTGAGCCTCTTCATCTAATTGAAATGGTTCTGTGGAAACTTTGCAAGGCAATGGTTAGGGCTCTGCTCTGCTTAAACCTTTCTACTTTTTGCATAAAAGGAGGGGAAGCTTGTTTTTTTTTTTTTTTGTTTTTTTTTTTTGAGTTATATTTACACTTCCCAAATCAGAAAATGTCCTAACCAGATAGGAGGACAGGTGGCGAGTGGTAACCACAACTCAAAACCTTTTTTTTTTTTTCCATTTCTTTCTGAAACCCCATATAGGAGGAAAGTTAACGAAATGTCGGTTGGTTGTTTTATGCCCAGAGCTCGGTATTCTTTCAACACAGATGGAACAGAGCAGAAAATGAAATTGGGACCGGACCACCTAGGACATAAAATGCTGTTGATCTATCTACCCTGGTGCACACGAATCTATTGCCTTGGGTAAATCGATTGGGCACGATGTGATCCTGAATTTGTCAGAATAAAATGAAGATAAACACTGATTTCTATTTGTGAAAGGAAACAACTTTTTTGTTGTTTGTTAAAAATTTTTCTTTAATGTTTATTATTGAGAGAGAGAGAGAGAGGGAGAGAGAGGGAGAGAGAGAGAGAGAGAGAGAGAGAGAGAGAGGGCGGGGGAGGAGCACAGAGAGAGACGGAGACACAGAATCTGAAGCAGGCTCCAGGCTCTGAGCTGTCAGCACAGAGCCAGACGCAGGGCTCGAACTCACGGACCACAAGATCATGACCTGAGCCCAGATGAGACGCTTAACCAACTGAGCCACCCAGGCGCCCCCGCAACTTTTCAAAGTGAACATGCACTTTTGGAGACATGAAGCATGGTTGGAAACGCCAGGGGCAGAGTTCTTCAACCATCTGTGGCCCAGTTTTTCTACAGGAATTCCTTTTGTAAAAGAAATGCATAGTCAGGTTCCAGAACCTACTGACTACATTAATCAGCCCAAAGTTGCCCCAGTGAATGTGCTCAATTGTGTGGGGTTGACGTGTTCAGGCTCGAGGGCAGGGCTTGAATCCAGGGGCTCGCCTGGGAAATGTGTGGAGACATTTATCATCAGGTGTGACACCAGTGGCTCACATCCCCCAGCGGGAGGGACAGTCTCAGCCAAGGAAGTCATCTCTGCCCCGAATACCAACTGTTCCCACTGAGAAACAGTGACCTAAAATAATCCACAGGGTGGACCCTGAATTCAGACAAAGCCTTTAACTCCTTCCCCTTCACTTCCTCTCTCTGGGGTCCTACCTGAGAGAGCAACTGCCCCGTTCCCTGCACTCATTTGGTACATGCCCCGCAGGCCTACTCGGTGCATGGGAGGTCCAGGTGTTGGGGGTGCAGACTGAGCAAATCCCAGAGGAGTGCTTTCTTTCTGAGTGGTGGCAGGCAGCGTTGGGAACAACAGCAGGGTAGGGAGGTACGGACTGGCGATGCCATCCAGGGTGGGCTCAAGGAAGGCCCTCTTTTCCGGCGCTTCTGGATGGAGACTGAGGGCAGTGAGGGGGAAGGCTACGGGGAGCATGCTGCAGGCCTGGATGTGGCCAAGGCAGAGCCCAGGATGGCTCAACCTACCTCCCCTGGGCCTCCCCTTGGGCTATGCTAGTTTAATCCTTCCTCTCCACCTGCTCCTTCTTATTGGCCTTCAAATATACATTCATATTCTTCTCCTACAGATCAACCCGCAGGTAGGGCAGGCTTCCTACCCTCTACTCACCAGTGCTCCCCGACGCTTGGGCTCAGGCCTCCGTCCCGCTGAGCTATTTTTAGGGATCCACCACTGATCTCCCGAAGGCCCCGTTCTCCAGCACCGCTCACCCTTCTCACCCTCGATATCACTTCTCGTAGTGGCTTCTACACCATATTTCTCTCTAGAAATTTCACCTGAATCCAACAGCTCATTCTCTGCCTCCTTCCTTGCCTTCTCTCCTAGACAATAATATGCCTCCTTTACACCCATGCTGCCCTCCAGAAGGTTCCTTGGCTACCAACTGCCATCACATGTCTAGTTGACCCAACCCCCCATGTATTCCCATTCTGCTCAGTGGAATGACCGCCTTCCAGTCATCAAGGTGGAGGCTGCAGTCACTTCCTGCATGTTCCACATTGAGTGATGCACAAATGTGGCGGCCACCGCCCTGCCTCCTTCTGCTGCAGCCTTCACGCTCTGGCACAAATTGCGTCTCCCTGTCAACTGTCCCCAGGGCTCTCTCCAGCACACAGATCCGGCACAATCATCCCCCAGACTGTCACTCTGGGAGGGGTCCCATCCGAGCATCACGCCTCACTCCCAGGAGGAAGCCTCTTCACCCGCGCTCTTGCCTTCTACCCAGCCACCACTGTTCCTCAAGTCCAACGTGGCTCAGCCCTCCTACCTGCTCCAGCTTCTACTTGGGGAGTCCTCCCCAACCCTCTTCTCCCCTCCGCCCAGCTCAGCGAGGAGCAAGTCTTCCTTCCCTACATTTTTGTGCATCACTGTGGTGCATTTGGCCACGACCCCTGGTGCATTTGGCATCGTGGCATCAGCTCGGCACAACGAAGGGCTCTGTCGGCATGAATGTTACTGAATGGGAGGTCCTAAGATCCGAGAAGCCGAGGTCTGAGCAAACAACTAAGCCAGCATCAATGGTATCTGCACAAATCCCAAAGTCAACCCAGCAGGGGAAGCCTCCCGTGGCGGCCCTGTTTTGGATCGTACCTTGAGAACCTCTGGGACGTTGTGGGCATTTATTCGTGCACACGTGCAGTCCATACGGGCCCTCACCAGACAGTCCATAAGGGACAGGACAGAACAGAACAGCACAGCAGCCCAACATCCCCACACACACGCTCCTGACCGATGTCCCTCCACGGAGGCAGCGTAACGCTCCCACATTGTCCAGTCCGGGCTGGACTCTTCCTTGTCCCCTGCTCTCAGCCTGGGAATCTAAGGGCCTTGCTAGACTGACCATGTCCTGCTCTCTCTGCCTCATTTCTTAAGGACGCTGGGCTTTGGGGGAGGTCACTCGTATTAGGGTCTCCCCGCAAAGTCGCCGGCCGTGAGGATGGATGGCACATGCCTATCCATCCAGGTGCTGTGGAACATCTCACGGCGAGCCCGGTGGACGGAAAGATAGCGATTACCCAGCAGTGGCCTCTGTGGATGACCGTCCACCTGTGAGCCACCTGGCCCGTGGTTTCCACATGACAGCGGTGGGCAGGGTGAGTCCTGTCAGCTCCCGGGGACGGGAACGGTGTGAATCCACCTGCCAGGGCCAGCAAGGATGGACACAGCAGAGCCAGGGATGGAGTCCCAGGCCAGAGATGTTCCTCCAGGGGAACTGTGAGTTCTTGTCAAACACCACACAGGAGACACACACACACCCCAGTTTCATTTTTTTCCAAGGAATGTTCTTCAGCGTGTGTGGTCCCGTCCCGCCCGTCCCCAGGAAACACAGTAAAAGATGATGCTGGCATCACACACAGTCACTCGCCCTCATCCGGGGCGCCACAAGCCGTGCATCCTGCAGAGACCCCCACAGAGCCTCCGTGCTCTGCACTGGCCAACGACACAGGGGTGACAAAAACACATTCCAACGGGAAGCAATGAACATGTTCTATACCAGCCGCTCTTCTGAAACCCTGAAAGTCTTGGGCGGGGGAGGCAAACCCACTTTCGTGAGGCCACCTCTCATGTTTGGGGAGATTCAGGAAAATGGGAGTCTTTCCGACTGCAATCATCGGGGCTTGGAAACGTCCTGGGGACAACACGTCCCTCTCAGGGAGGCGTTCCGAGACGGGGACAGTGAGCCACAGGGGAGTCATGCAGAATCTTACGCTTTTGCACCACTGGAGCCATTGCACGGAACGCACGGCGAGGTGAACAAGAATCCAAGTGACAGGCTTTCAGTTTTGCCTCAAAGGACAATGAACCCCCCAAACCCAGCCAGCCAGCCACCAGGAGTCGTGCAAGCAGCTTCTGGCCTTGGGACTGCTTTCGCAAGGGTGTATCCCATCTGAAGGCACTTGAGCTCGGCTGCAGCCAGCGCTCAGATGCTGTTAGATAATTTTCCTCCCTCACCAAACTGGGGTTTATCGGTTCAGAGGAGATGCATTTCACAGATAAAAACAACTTCCTCTAACTGCTGATTAGATAAGGAGGCATAGCATCCGTCCTCAAAAGCCGGTGCCCAATCTCCAATTAGACCAAAGCCACTGCTTTCTCTCTCCATTGGGAAAAACTCTCTGCACCGTGTCCCCCTCATCCCCAGGCTGCCGAGAAGCCTTCCAGGCACGCAGCCACCTCTCGGCGCTGCCTTGGGATTCTGCCTAAACTTGAAAACGAAGGGTGAGATCGGGCACCCTGATGGACCAATTAGAAGCATGT
Organism: Panthera uncia; assembly: GCF_023721935.1. NCBI lineage: Eukaryota > Metazoa > Chordata > Mammalia > Carnivora > Felidae > Panthera > Panthera uncia. The sequence continues at coordinate 62,040,802 of NC_064816.1, read as the reverse complement.
GACTCTTCCAAATCTGTCCTCGAACTCATGACGCAGTGAAGGGATTTTTACTTCGCATACATCAAAAAAAAAAAAAAAAAAAAAAAAAGAAAATTTATGTCTTCACATCCTTGATCATTTTCCTGGATTCAAGGGAAAGGGGAAAAAATCTAGAATTTTTTCTTTTTTTTTTTCTTTCCATTTTTGCCAGCGTGTGAAGCAAACCGTGGTCCAAGGGACTTGATGGAAAGCCAGATTAGCTTCGAGAAGGCCACCCGGGGGGTGCAGAGCTAGGCTCCAAGCACCACCCTGGGACGTGACACACTGCCTACTGGAGAGAGGTCCTGAAACAAAGCACCGACCCTGGGGTGGGGTGGGTCACGCAAGTGAACAGTGCAAGAGAAACACCTTCCAGAAGAAAGCAGCGGCATGCGTAAATACATGTTCCCGCCCCACATTCAGGCCCAGAGTAACTGGAGAGTGACTGGATCCCCACAATCTGCTCACGTGGCCAAGCCCTCTGGGACAAGCCTTCAGCAACCCCCATCAGTCTCCAGTCTTTGGCCTTCTACTGAGTCAACTGCTGTACGTTTGCTGACTGTCTTCCTCAGGGACAGCCATCTCTACTCCCATCTTTCTTCCCTGACTCTGGTTCCTCCCTTCCTCCTCTGCTCCGGCCCCCAGGCTTGCCTCCCTGCCAGCCCTCTCCATTCACAGGGGAGGGGTCTCCTCCGTGCCCCGCACCTGTCTGGCAGGGAGCCAGCCTCTGACCCCAGGCCAGGGCCCCCCTCCAGGCCTGCACGCTCCCCCAAAGCACCCTGGGGCTTGAGGAGGACCCGTGCCTAATGTCGGGACTCGGAACCCTGTTCACGCGAGGGGAGGACAAGGCATCAAAGAAGGAAGAGGCGAGGGGTCACTGAATAAAGGCAGAGAATAGGGAAGCTTGTAGTTTCTTTCCGCGCAAGGCTATCTATCTGCCTTGTTGGATGCTAATCCCTGCCATCATTCCTACGCGAGATGCCTTCAAAAGCCCCTAGAAGAAATCTCGAGCCCCAGTTTTCCACGTCTCTCACCTGGCTGCCATGGCGAAGCGGGTACACGTCGGGTTGCCCGAAGCGGTCACTGAGTACACACTCTGTGTTACGTGCTTTCACACACAACCACTTCAGAGAGGTGAGACTTCTCTCATTTTTAAAGAGACCACTTCAGAAGCAGAAGCTATCGTCCCATGAAGAAGACGACATCCCTCCCCACCCAGAAGTTCTCCTCTGCGTCCAACTTCAATTCTCCAAGTTACATTTCACGTCTCTGTTTCCTCTTACTGGGGCCCAGAAGAAAATGGAGGCACGTAAGAGCTGTAGCCATACTCCTCTGACATCTGGTCCCCATCTCTCTCTCTCTCTCTGTCTCTTTAATCCAGGAGGCCATATTTCTACACGGTCCTCCAGGGTTCCTCCAACACCGGGTGAAGGAATGAAATGTAGAACCTCTCGGTTAAGCACCTGACTCTTGGTTTTGGCTCAGGTCATGACCTCACATTTTATGAGTTCAAGCCCCGCAGCGGGCTTCACCCTGACAGCACGGAGCCTGCTTGGGATTCTCTCTGCCTCTCTCAAAATAAATAAATAAACTTAAAACAGTTTTTTTAAAAAAAATTAGGGCTGCCACTTCTCTCCACCAGGCGGGGTTGGTTTCTACCACTCCCCACCGATTTGTCCAAGACTAGAGTTGAGATTCGACGCGTCTACCCCTGAAGGGCAACATTACTGGAAGCCACGGCCCATGGTCTCTCTTAAAGCAGACACGCCAGGGGGCCATTATCGCCAAAGAGTTTGCACCTTTGGGGCACCTGGCCATTTGTCCGTCCACTTGGGTCGGGCAGTGGCCAGCGCCCCCGAGCTCTCTTCTAATTCCTCTATTTGGGTTCTATTTTCAGTTTGCCTATTCCTTGGGTCAATTTTTTTTATTATTATCAATAAATTGTCCTTCTGTCCTCGGAGCCCCAAACGTTACCTGTTTTCTCTTTCCCTTCCCTCCAGCAGACCAGCCACAGGGCGGTCTTTCTGTCTCATCAATCTTTACAAGATCTGCTTTGCACAAATTGCTTCCTTTTTCTGCTTTTTTAACTGTCCTTTTTACGTTCTGCCTTTGCCACTCTGTCTTCAGCAAAGTAGGTTTCTATTTTTTCATGTAACCCTGGAAGCCCTGGAAATGAGATGAGTTTCACCGCTGTTGCCTCTTGAAAATGAGGAAACAGGCTCCAAGGTGGTGAAAGTCTGGCCAGAGGCACACGGCCGGCCTCGAGAAGGGCTCGGCTTTGGACGTGAGAAGCATCCTCTGACTCTGCAGCCTTCCCCCTGCGCCACCGGCCCTCGCCACCCCTTGCCACTCCTTCTATGGGACCAGCGCTCAACAAAGACACTTCACTCCTTCGGTGCAGGGAGGGGCTGTTTCTCACTTCCTGTTGTCTGCCCTCTAACACCCCTCTGCTCTTCTGGCTTCTTCCCGTGGAGCTGATGACACAGGGCTTCAAACGCACCTCCCCCATCCTCCCATCTACAACCCCCCGGGGTTTTTTTTCCATCGTCTCCTATTGCCACTTGCACACTTAATTTGTTTAACGCCACGTATGACAAGTCACTTCCAGAAACAACCTATCAGCACACGCTAATGCTAGTTGGTTTCCTACAAAAATCCTAAAGCATGGTTTCTAAAACTCAGATGCTGCGGAGAATAACCGACTGCCTTGATGCCTCCCTGTGCTTGGTCTTCTGGAATTCTCGTTCTCGCTAACTGCTCCTCAGACCCCTCCCCTCTTGCGCATTTGAGCGGCTTCCACGCTTCTGCATTTCTTGGCTTCCTGGCAGCGATCCATAACCGGCTTTGACCTCTAGCCCCTCCAGGGGAGCGCTGGCTCTCCGAAACGGCGTCTCGGCACCCCCCTTCAAATGGCTCTCCCTGCCTGGCCCTGTTACGGCTACAGCAACCACTCTTTACAAGCCAAGCCAGAGAGGCTTTCCAGGTGTCTTAAATTTTACAATTCTGGAATTCATCTGTCACAAACTTCATCCCAGTAGGAGAAGCAGATGAAAATCCTGTCGCACGTGGCAAGGGACCACTGGCGGGAGACCACAGGGAACCACGGACCAGCCCCAGTTCCACGCCACACCTGCCCAGGGCACACTAACCTCTAGAGCTCAAGCCTCAGCCGAGAGAACCAGCCTGGGAAGGAGTCAGGAGTGCCCGCCAGCGGCCTGGTGGCCTCGTACTAGGGAAAGGTCCCCAGCAACTGGAATCTGACAAGAGGTGCATCTAGAATATCGTGAAGGCACCTGTAAGGAGTGTGTATTGACCTATGCCAAGTACACTCCATGCTGTCCTCTGCTCTCCGGGAATCAGCCAACTATCGGGGCAGCGGCGAAGAAAGCAGGGAGCGCTCACTGGTTAACCCACGACGACTTCAGAGTCCTGATGCTGATGTCTGGGCTCCGGGTTCATTGGAACAGTTGGTGGCAACGTAGCCACCTAATTTCCTCTGTGTCCCAGGTAGGTCAAGAGCACACACCTGCCACAGTCCAAAGTGCAGAGAACAGTACCCACCTCACTGGCTGCTTCCAGGACGGGCGGGGGTGGGGGGTGCGATGCAGGGCCGTCCCCAACATTAGCTATTCGGGTGCCATCTTTAAATTCTCATCATACACGTGTGCCACCACTGGCTTGAAATTTGGCTTTTTGATTTATGTCAATGTGTTTTCAAAGGAACTGCTTAGCTAGCACTGTATGTGATACACCAATACGACTTGATCTTAAAAATAAATGTGTCAACGACAAAGCAGCGGGCTCTTGTGTGTCCAAACTTTGGGAATCCCAGAAGTGATGTGGAAAATCCAGAACTGTTTCTCTTCCCACCCACTCCCCCACGCCCAGTGGCCACAGTCTAATAGGAAAAATACGTCATAAATGTACTTGTCTCCTTGGTTCATCTCAAACGAATGGATTTGGCCACTCTCCTTGTCTGTTTGCACCATGAATTGTGTAGCTATTTTTTTCTGTAAAAGAACCCTTATACCCAGAGTCTTCTTGGTTTCTAAGACACATGGAAATAACACAAAATGCGTTTCTTGGTTACTACATCAGGATGTCCTATAGAAAGATAGCTGCGGTGGTTTCCAGAACCCCGAGACCTTCACACACATCACCGTCCTCGGCTGTGGATGCTTCCAGAGCCTCTCCACATGGGATCCATGCCTCCTTGTTTCCACCTGCGTCCCCTACATGACACTCTTTTGTGCAAATACATGGCTCTCAATATCACAGTTTTTTTTTTTTTTACTTCCAAAAAAGAAAGAGAAAATAGGTATTCTAGAGAACTGTTGACTCATTATCTCGTGAGAACATGGTATAAAGTGTGAAAACTAGTCTTTGAGTTAGAAATTGAGTCTGATTCTGACTCTGTTTTTGACCTCAGTTATTTTGCTGAACTTCTTGGGACCTCCGTTCTATAAAACCAAGAGGGGAGACCGGGCTTTCCAAACGTGAACTGTAATGTGGAAGTTAACCATGGCAGGGACTGTGGAAACTTCAAAACCTCTTTATGGAAAAGGCATGTGACAAAAGGCTTTTTGTAACATTTAAAATTTTCTATTTTGCATTAAATTTGGCATTTAAGACACACAGCTGAGAGGGTCAACATAAAATGGGCAGACTTGGTTTCTTCTAAACCGAAGCTCTCACGCTAACTCACCCTACTGCCATAACGCATACAATGTATAATTGTGACTACCTAGAGCCCATAAAACCGGGTATTTCTGCGGCACCCCGAAGGCGGGAGACAGCACTATGGATGTGCCCCATGCGGGGGGGGGGTGCTCTCCCACTGTGCTCTTTGGCCCCTGCATGTGAGTGTCACGGCCACGGTGACCTGTCTGTCCTCCCGCACACATGAGGGCCCCACCTTGGTGACCTTTACCCCATGTCTTCCTAACATGGTGGTTGAGGGGAAACAGCAGGTAAGATGATCCCAACCGCCTGACCAAGGACTGTGGAAGGAGATGAAGGGACCTAGGTGGTAGGGGAACAGAGTGTGCCACAGCCCGCCAATGGGACGCCCGGCCGGCCGACTCACCCGCTCCTCTCTCGGACTTGGAGCTCTGCTGTCCTCCAGACGTGGTGGAAAGGTCTTCGGGGATGGGCATCGGTTCGTCCCCATCATCCGGAGTGTCACTCACCGGGGGGCTTTCCTTCCCTGGGGAGGCAAGTAGCAGCTTGAGTGTCTGGGGTCGTGGTCACTGCCGAGGGTGGTGATTTACATAGATTTCTATATTATGGATAATATGGGGTGGTCTAGTCCACCCAAATCAATGGTACTTTTCAGACATTCTCACGATCACTGCTCCATGCCAGTGACCAGACTTCCACAGCCTTATTTAGGACATCTGTGTGACACCCCATTGCATGGCCACACTAGGATTTATTTACATCCTTTATTCTCTTTTTGAATGTATATGGCTTTCCATCTTTTTTCCTCTTAAACGACACCGTGATGAACATCCCAGTGGCCAACTTTTGCACATGCTCTCAACAATCATCACAGTATAAACTCCCGGAAGTTTTGTGTGTGGGTCCAACGGCACCTACGTTCAAATTTCATTTATTTATTTATTTATTTATTTATTTATTTATTTATTTATTTTTATTTTAGAGAGAGAGGGGGCAGCGGGGGGAGGGGAGCAGAGAGAGGGGGAGAGAGAGAGACAGAATCCTAAACAGGCTCCATGCTCAGTGCGGAGCCTGATGTGGGACTTGATCCCACAACCCTGGGATCATGACCTGAGCCGAAATCAAGAGTTAGATGCCCAACTGCCTAAGCCACTCAGTGCTTAGGCATCTACATTTTGAAGACTAGCTCACATTCTTTCCTGTAAGCTGGTTCCAACCTACCCTCCCACAATCAGGCTTCTTCCCACCTTCCTATTAATTTGTTTTAAAGGTCAGCTGACTGATTATCTTGCTCAGAGCTACACGTGCTGGGGCTGTTCACTGCCTTTTAGAGAGCCAGGGAATATTCTGCCAGTGGCCTGATTTGATTCCACCTGGCAGGGAGTGCAGGCTTGGAAAGAGAAGGAACAGGGAATCCGATGCCTCCTGGGACCACGATTCTCTCCCTGGAATTCTTACTTTGAAATACAGCAAAAGGATCCGCACGACTGAAAAGTCGCTTCTCCTTTGCCAAGTGCGACTCAGCAAACGAAATCGGGTTTTACAGGATGGCTAGATCTATTCTGACCCCATTAGAATTACCTTTAACCAGAGGCTCCCCCACTGGGGAACCCACCCTCCCCTCCGACTCCCAGAAACCCAGCGCTGGGAAGCCATGACTGGTAGAAAACCCTCTTGTTTCCCTTGAAACTGAAGCACCTGTCCCTTCCAACCTTCTAGACACAACTTAAAACTGGCTTAGGCAACACAGACCACATGCACGAAACAACGCTGATGCAAAATAACCCATCAGAGTGGCTGCAGGACCCCGGTGGAGACGAAGACCTTCAAGGAGGTTAACAGAAAAGTGGAAGGCGGGGGTTACACATTCACTGGCAGGGCTGGTGACCTGGCTTCGCAGGTGAAGGACATCCTCGCAGAGCACACAAACGCTCGGGACCCAGAAAACACGGCTAGGAAGAAGACATCGTGGCTGAGTCCTCCAGCTTGGCTGTGGTCGCTGCAGTTAGCATGTTTTCACACAGAGCATTACTGGGTGTGTCTGGAGAGCCAGTACAACCCGAATTGTTAACGATGGGGCGGGATTGCGAGGATGTCTCAAGAAACCAGAAAGCCAAAGAGAAACGGAGGGCAGGTGCGTTCCATTGAGCAGGAGAACGAGGGAGGGAAACGGGTTAGCTGATAACTGGTTTCTCCTTATGGCAGCCAAGTGCAATGGTTTTCAGACTCTGAGAATGGCAGGGGGTGGTCAGAGGACAATTCTCCTCCTCCTTCTCCTTCCTCCTTTTCTCCTCCTCCTCCACTTCTTCCTTTTCCTTCTCCTCCTTCTTTTGCTAAGACGGATCTTACACGGAACTTCGATATACAAAACCAGTCTTCTGTGTGTAAAGTGGGGACACTGCAGGGTGGGGAGGCTGGAAGGCCACCTGCCTTCTCAAAGACCTCCTGACAAACCCCCCAGAACAGACGGTGGAGACCCCTGGCTGAACCAACGGACCCAAAGGTTAAACGTGTATAACAGAGTGAGCGAGGCGGTGCGCACGTGTGTCCTTGTGATTAACAAGCTGTCGTTATCATGGGGTGGGCGTGGGGGGCTGAGGAACTAATCTTTATGCACTTGTTTATCTTCTCCATGATACCTCCCTTTGAGATATCCCATGATGCTCTCAGAAGAAGAATCAGGACTTACCCAATGAAGGAACATGGTCTCTGATGCTACAGGATGTGCAAGTAACTCTCGATGACTCTTTTGGTCCTTAACTGCTCTGTTTATTGGGGAACAAGATCGACCACACGACACTGAAGATGCTCATATAACAGATGCTCCCCCTATGAGTTCTGTGGGTCTGGTCGGGCTCCAGCACTGAGCGAAATGCCAGCTCTCCAGTGCCCATCATCCTGAGTCTCAGCCCTCCCACTGTTTCCTGCATGGGGGAGAAAATGCCACCAAGAAAGCAGTGGGGATGATGATTCTACACGGGACAGACAACTCGGGGAGAAGGCGCAGTAAACACCCACCCCTGGTGTATACAGTGGTGCACAAAGTCAGACCTGGTGGTGAGCAGAGGGGGATATGTTCATCTCCCCTCTGGGGGCTCTGCTGTCACACGGCCTGGACTCGCCTTCACTCACTGAGAGTTTTCAAGAGGTGGTCCGAGTCGCCTAAAAGTCCCCAAAGTTTGGGCGGCCGCTAAGACATGAATCACTCCCACGATCCTTTGTGCCCAATGGTCCTTAGGTTCTCTCCCTGTGGGAGGTTTCTACGATGAACACTTAGCGCTTTGTGAAAGCCTTCCTGTTAAGCAAAGCTTTTTGTGTGGGTTGCTTTTAAACAAATTTGCCCGGTTAGCCATTTAAAACGCAAAACCACGGGAGGAGTATAAAAGGTACACAACTAAGGTCATTAGGTCAACACATCCCAAACATTAAGGCAGGGTGACCAGAAGTCACTTGAACCAGGATATCATTCCAACAGAAACATGGCATAAGTCACCCCTTCAAGACAGTAAAATGAGGCTAAAAACCTGATTTTGGCCTATCTCCCACGGCTGGTTGAAGATGGAAAAATAATGTGTGTGAATGCTAATCTATCCAAGAAGCTTAGGGAACCTGTTCTGCACATGTCAGCAAGCCACAGAAACACGAGGTCTGTGTCATGCCAAGTGCCTGTACCTCTCCTAAGTTCACGCTCAGAGACACGACGGCACGTAAAACTGTCCACAGGACGGTTATTATTTTCATGGAATCATTTAGGAGGGGAAGTATAATTTCACTTTGCTAGAAAAATGAAAGAAACTTCTTACCAATTTATATTTAATCTTCCTACTGCTTCTGCTTTAAATAAAGCACAGGTAATCTGTGAGAAGTGTTTTGGGCAAATTAGATGAAAGTTTGCATAATTTGCCTATCAGAAGCCAGTTAATTTAATTTCTCAGGTAGATTATAATTCATCCAACAAAGGTCTGTGATTCCCCATCTCACGAATGCAAGAGTGTTTTTTTTTCAAATTTTTAAAATGTTTATTTTTGAGAGAGAGAGACAGAGAGGGAGGGAGTGGGAGAGGCGCAGAGAGAGAGGGAAACACAGAATCCGAAGCAGATTCCAGGTTCTGAGCTGTCAGCACAGAGGCCTACGCAGGGCTCGAACTCATGAACCACGAGATCGTGACCTAAGCCGAATCAGACGTTTAACCGACTGAGCCACCCAGGCGCCCAAGAGTGGTTTTTATATACAATGACCCAGAGGAATGTAATTCCTGGGAGTAAATAAAAACTCAAAATATAGATTCCCAACTCTTGCATAGTGGACAAGCTTGTAACCCAGCACGCTGCCTGGCTTCCTGTGAGACTTCTGGTCACTCACTGAAATTCTCGAGTCTCAGCTCTGCAAATTGAAAATGGTAGCTGGGGGGCGCCTGGGTGACTCAGCCAGCCAAGCATCCAACTTCAGCTCAGGTCATGCTCTCACGGTTCGTGGGTTCAAGCCCCACATCAGGCTCACTGCTGTCAGCCTGTCAGCACAGAGCCTGGAGCCTGCTTCAGATTCTATGTCTCCCTCTCTCTCTGCCCCTCCCCTACTTGCGCTCTCTCTCTGTCTCTCAAAAATAAATGTTAAGAAAATTTTTTTTAAAAAGGCAAAGAAAATGGTACCTGTATCTTCGCCACCGGGTGCGTGTACAGTTGAAAAGAGAAGAATGCTTGGGGCAGTGTTTCCTAAAGGTAGACATTCAATCAATGTGGTTTACTATGAGACACATTTCCACTCACACACTTCAGTATATGAGGCTCATTTCCCTAAGCAGATTATGTATGCCTGCGAAGCATACTTCTTTCCCTGTTCCAACAAACATTACAAAGACCATTAAGAAGACATCCAAAGTAGCTTTAGGGTTATAGGAGCCCGAGGACCCTTAAATGGCAACTGGTTCACATCCCTCATTTTGCAGAGGATGCTATGGTGGTCCAAGAGGCAGGAAACCTGTCTCAGGTCCCACAGTTGGGGACAGAGATGAGGTATGGACACAGGGCTCACCATCCCTATTCTCCCATGGGCTGTCTCTTCCCTTAGAAACGAAAGCAAAAAATAATGCACACCCACAAAAATATTTTGGAAAGATTGCCAAAGAAGGAAGACACACACACACACACACACACACACACACACACACACACACACCAAAACCAAAACCAAAACTAAAACCAAAAAAAACTTTGCCCAAAGAATGAATGACAAGTGCCCTATAGTTAGGGAGAGCCCGGCGGTGCCTGGGAGGCTCAGTAAGTTAAGTGTCTGACTTTGGCTCAGGTCATGATCTCACGGTTCGTGAGTTCAAGCCCCGCATGGGGTTCTGTGCTGACAGCTCAGAGCCTGGAGCCTGCTTTGGATTCTGTGTCTCTCTCTCTCTTTCTGCCCCTCCCCAACTTGTGTGCGCTCTCTCTCTCTCTCTCTCTCTCTCTCTCTCTCTCTCAAAAATAAGTAAACATTAAAAAAAATTATTTTTTAAAGTTAGGGAGAGACTGCTCGTGCAGACTGTCTGCTAAGCCTGCTCAGTAACCTGGTCTCAAATCGTGGGTGTGAGTCAGTAACATTACTGAGTATCTACTCTCAAGACCCCATTGACCAGGGCTCAGTCCACATTTAGGAAAAAACCCCAGCAAAAAAGAACGAGGCAGTTTGAAAAAACATCCGACATTGAGAATTTCTTTGATTTTCAAGTGAATATTTCACAGATACTAGGCTGACCCCCCATGGCACCGCCAATGGTGGAACATTTTTGAACCCAGGAAACTGGCAACTTCGTAGGGTTCAACCTGGAAAGTCTATGTTTTTTCTTTCCTGTAGACAGAACCTGACATTGAAGAATTTTATGGGAAAAGAGGGTGATTCACTAACACGTTCCTCAGCGTATCGAGAATGTCAACTCCCGTTTGACTAAATGTACATCCTTATTCCACAGCTACCTGTCACTATCCTCAATTTCAGAAATGGGAGAGAAAAAGCGACGTGATTAGGTGTGAATTGGAGAACCAGCAAGAAGCAGAAAGTGTCCTTCCCATCTTTCGGGAAAATGGCACAACCCTTCAGATGCTCTGCTCGCTGTTTAGAATGCTGCCAGTTACACCATTCGTGTTTTGGAAGGAGCATTTCCTCTGCTGAGTGTATACAGACTACATTTCAGACCAAATCTGGAATCTTCTCGACCACAGAGGCGTTTCCTTTTTCAGGCCTTCCTGGGCCACGGGACTCCCTTCATTCTTGCACCCCTCCCCCAATGCCCACTTTCAAAAGCCAGCAACCAGAAAAACTGAGTGTTTTGCATCATGGTAAAGGGCAAGAAAACAATGAGAGGAAAACAAGGCTTTTGATATCGTTGTTGACAAGATATGAGACAAAACACTCTGGAGATGCCCACCTGGGTCAGGGCCTTCAGCTGTGGCTCTGGGACCTCAAAGGACAGAGGCTTCATTCATGTGTCACCTTAGAAGCTACCTAAGTGAGGGGTACCTGGGGGGCTCAGTCGGTTGGGCGTCTGACTTCGGCTCAGGTCATGATCTCACAGTTTGTGGGTTTGAGCCCTGCGTCGGGCTCTGTGCTGACAGTTCGGAACCTGCTTGGGACTCTCTCTCTCAAAATAAACAAATAAACTTAAAAAGAAAAGAAGTTACCCAAGAGAAATCAGAAACAATGAAAGGGTCTCTTGGCCTATGGAAGTTTTTAACATCCTGCGTTTTTGACAAGCTAATTCCCTCTCCCTGAGGCCTCTGGCAATCCTGGGTGGGACCCGCTTCCCCAGGCCAATGGGAGGTTTCCAAGAGCCAATCTTTTTTTTTCCCCCTCTGTTGTTTCTGTTGTTGTATTCCTGTTTCAGAATCAAGGAAAGTGTCTGAGAGACATAAATGCAAACAGACCTTAAAGATAGCAAGATAGTAGATAAAAAGCCTATAAAGATGTAAAGGTTCCCTTTTCTTCCTCCACAGCCCGACCTCCTTCCCATCACCAAGCTCCAGAGGGGAAGTCTAGATTGCTAACTATCCCTCCAGAATTTTCCTCAACATGCAAACATGTAGATTGAGTGCGCGCGCGTGTGTGTGTGTGTGTGTGTGTGTGTGTGTGTGTGATTTGTTTTCATTTCACAGAATGGATCCCGCTTTGCGTACTGTCTTGAACGCCGCTTTCACTTGGGCACGTGTCTTGGGCCTGTTCCAGTATGAAAGTTTGGCATCATCCTTGTTCACAAGAGAGGTTTGAATCAGTGTGCCCGTGTGCCCAAGTTTTTAGACATTAGCATCAGCGCTGCAGGGAGCGTCTGGGTCAACTCCCTGCCCGCTCGTGGGTGCAACTCTACAAAGAACTCCTTCAGTACCACGTAGTTCACACAGGGAAATGCCAAACTGCCAGCCAGTTCTCACTTCCGCCCACGTACGTGACGCTCCTACACGGCTGGGCCGACAAGCTAGCCTTGGCCTTGTTCTCGGTAGCCTGGGGAGTTTAAGTCCACGCTTGCCAAGTGATGGGATGACGGGAGGAGCTGGGCCAGGGGAGGCAGGAGACGTCTGGGATTGCGGCGTGAACTCGAACCTTCTCTCCTGCACACTCTCCAGTGGGCGAACATCCACCAAGTGGGGCAGGAGTCACACGTTTGGTCCCGAGACGCAGAATTCAATAAAAACTTGTAAACGGGTGGGGGCAGGTCAGCCAAGCCGCCAAGGACAGGCCATTCTCCCATAGACGCCAACCCCAGGATTGGCCATGAGCCTGGCAGGTTCTAAAAGGTAAAATACTGAAAACCCAAAGCCCAGACACAGGGCCAGACAGAGGGTGGGCTTCCCACGCCTAGGAACACGGGAGCCACACAGGCTTTGCCGGACGGGCTGATGGGTCATCCTGTCCAACACTGCCTAGTGGGACAGTGTGTGATAGGCCCTTGGGCCTCACCTCCCAATACTGACCACTCCACGTCCTGGGTCCCCATGATGAGAAGAGCCACATCCAATATGGCTCGAAAAAATGTTCAGCAAAGGGGAGCAAAGCTTAACAGATACTCTAAATTGTGTTTTCCAGCTGTCTTTCTCCCGTTCTCCCTCTCAAACACCACCCTTGGCATGGGTTTGGGGTCTAGAGCAGATCAAGCAGTCACTTCCTTCCCCCCACCCTCCCAAAGAGTATCAACCTATATGGAACCCTTTCCAGGTTGCTCTTGGATTTCATAGGAAAACTAATTTTATCTGGGAGATTTTTCTGTTGAGGTTCTCAAACTGGGATGAACTCTAAGAGTTAGCAGAAAACATGGACCCCAGTTCCACGCTGGTCTTTCCTCCGGCAGGAAAGCCTGTCTTCCTCTCTTGGGAGCTCGGCGACCACCTGGGCTCCTGGCACCCAGCGGAGCCGTCCTCACAGGCCTCCCATCCAAGTATATCCCACAAGGGTCTCACCTGAAACTCGGGACATGTCTCGACTCTCATCAGCGTCCATTGTCCTCAGGTTATCTGAGAAAGAAGAGGAAGGGATTTTAGTTTAAAGCAAATTACTAATAAGATATGAAGAGAGCGAGAGCGAGAGCGAGAGCGAGAGAAGCTCTATGCGTTTAACAACAAGGTTATCTACCAAGAAGAATGCATTTTCCTCCTCACATACTTGCTGGAGTATCAGACTGGCACAGACCTTGATCCTTTTAAAAACAGCATTACAAAGATTGATAAAAATATCATTACAAGCACAGGAGGACCAAATTTGTTATTTATTGTTAATTTCCTACTGCATAATAACCCAAAATGCAAACTGACTGCAACAAAATTAAGCAGAAAATTAAATGGCCCTGGGTCATTGTAGGCACAGAATTCATTCTCTTGGCTGATCCATAGTTATGTTCTTTCTAATTTACTGAGCATGCATCGATGAACCTTGAGTCAGCTTGGTGACACGCATACACTCAGCAATCAAAAAACGAAGCAATTTGCTGAAGAATGTCTCATTTACCCAGGCAGGGCTGCATATCTGAGCGGCTCTCGTCCTCCCTCCATCAATAATGAATACACCTCCAGCCTGGCAGATGGGCAACGCGGCTGCTTCCGTCTTTGTCCCCACTCTTTCAGGGACCCTGCCTCAGACATCGCCAGCGCGCTCACGCAGGAAGTGAGGCTCACGAGGGCAGCAAGACGGGGCTGGGGCAGCCCCCAAACCTTCCTCTTTGCTGACACATGGCTGGGCTCCTCAGATTGGTGTAGGAAGAGAAAACCAAGCGGGAAGAGCCATCCTGGAGGGTGACAGGGAAGGCTCTGCCAGGCGCACCGGGCAGGGGTCAGCCCCCGTCGGCCCTGGCCTGACCTCGGAGGTCTGGGGAGCCCTAGGAGGGGACACCTGGAGGCCCCTTGGGTAGGAAAGCTGTGGCCACCAGGAGGGGACCTCGACCAAATCTGCTCATTTACGCTCTGCTGGACAGCTCGGGACAGAGCCTTCTCTAAGCAACAAACTGAGTCTATCTGATGAGTCTAAATGAGGCCACCTCTGGTTCGGGGGGGACCACACCTCTGTCTCTTGGGTTCAGGTGTGTGGATCTGAGCCAGGAGGCCAGTCTTCAGCCGACCCGGACACTGATGGAGAATTCAGGGGACCTTGCCCTCTCCAGTTCGGCTGAGACTACGCAGGCAGGGGCAAATTTAGGCGTGCAGATCAATACATAGATGCCTATACGGCGTGCGCAGAATCCATATTTTCAATTTCTATAGTATCAGTACTAGTCACGAAGAAGACACGAATGACTATCACTTTTTTTTTTTTTTTTTCTGGACGGGGAGGGGTTTTCAACTATTTCTGAGAGCCACTGAATGCGTCTGAATTGTGACAGGAATTTTCCAGGCCGGCGTGCGGTGCACGGTTACTGCCGCTGACCACAGAAGGGAAAAAGGCTCGTGGCCCACATGTATTTCAGCCCCAAGACTAAGGGCCCACAAGCAGGCCGGAACCAAACACACGGGCCCCAGAAGCAAACCCAGAAGCAAACCCAGAGCATCTAAGGTGCCACAGTCTTCCATGTTAAACAGGCAAAACTCTATGATTCTTTGGAAACCACCAAGACGACTACGTAGAAACAAGACACACACGGTTGAGAAAAATCTCGAATCTTTATACAGCATTAAGGTGAGGTCCTGTTTTCTGAAGGCGAGTATGGTCTTTTATTGTGGAATCACACAGACCAGTCTTGAAATGTCCCTGGCATGAGTGGGGGACACCTTGTTGTAACAAATACTCTTCTAAATAAACACTAGTCTAGGTGCCAGAGACAGATTCCTGATAAAAAAAAAAAAAGTATGGGGGCGCCTGGGTGGCTCAGTCGGTTAAGCGTCTGATTTCGGTTCAGGTCACGATCTCACAGTTTGTGGGTTCGAGCCCCGAGTTGGGCTCTGTGCTGACAGCTTGGAGCCTAGAGCCTGCTTCCGATTCTGTGTCCCCCTCTCTCTCCGCCCCTCCCCTGCTTGCACTCTGTCTCTGTCTCTCTCTCAAAAATAAATAAACATTTTAAAAAAAGAAAGTATAGGGGCACCTGGGTGGCTCAGTTGGTTGAGCATCCGACTTCGGCTCAGGTCACAATCTCACGGTTCGTGGGTTTGAGCCCCGAGTTGGGCCCTGTGCTGACAGCTCGGAGCCTGAAGCCTGCTTCGGATTCTGTGTCTCCCTCTCTTTCTGCCCCTCCCCTGCTCTCCCCCCCCACCCCGCAAAATAAATAAACATTAAAATAAATAAGTAAATAAACACTAGTCTAAATAAATCTTGCAGCAACTACTAGTCTAACAACAAAATTTGTAGAATGTTGACTTAGAATCTTCTTGCTATGCAAGTGACCCATTTTTTTCAACTTCTTTTTTCATAAAGGCAAGAAAATGCCCATAACTCCTACCACTTAAGACTACTCAGTTTTGTGCATCTGTGTATGTGTGTTTGTATACACACACAGAGCACTGGACAAAAACAGGACACTAAACTTATTCCAAATATACTGCTGTGAATTTTTTTTTTCATTTCATCCTACACCTATTTTTTGTATTTTGCAAATCTACATCAACGCCCTCATTTCAATGGCTACGCACAGCTCAGCTGTGGGAACTGATTTATCCAGCATCCTACTGTAGAGTCAAGCTATTTCCAAGCAAAGGACAGACTGTTTCCTAAAGCCCCATAGATGGCTCCCCACCTTGGCTCTCAGGGAGAAGGCGTCCTCCCTCATGGTGGCGGCAGAGAGGGAGACCCTCTGGGTTTGAGGCCAGGGCCAGAATCCATTCACATCAGGTCCCCCGTTGTGGGTCTGGCGGTTCAGGCAGGAGGTGTGACAGGTGCCACAAAGCAGAAAACAGAGGGTCTGAGGCCCAGACCAGGCTCTGCTGGGCCGGAAAGGTCTGCCCTAGGCAGTCACCTCACCTGTGTGTCCTGTGTGTCCCCTCCAGGAGGCAGCCCCATCCCAGCAGCCGTCTGCACACTCAGGACGGCGGGTGTTCTGGGGGCCGGCGACACTGAGCAGAGGACGGGGAATCTGTGTCAACACGCCTGTTTCCATTTTCGCTAAATGTCCACCCCCACCCCCACCCCCACTATGTGTAACTCCACTGGGTAATCAGCACCACCTAGATTTTCAAACACAGTCTGAATGAATCCTGCTCCGCGTGGGCGTGTGGCCCCCTTGCTCAAGACTAATGTCGGCTTGTTACCACTGCTTTGACTTTCTTGACAATTCGGGGACAGGGCCCACGCCCCGTGAATTCTGCAGCCGGGCTTGCTTGCCATCACACGGGGAGGGGGACATGGGGGGACTTGACCAGCTCCTTCAAACTTCCCCAAAGTCCAAATTTGCATCTCTTGGGATGGAACAGTCGTGACTTTTTTTTTTTTTTTTTGGTAAAAGTGACTGTTTTCAGGCAAAGATCAGACAAATCATTCAGCGATGGGAAACTGATGTGAGGGCGAGGAAATTCCGTCCCCTCCAAGACCCGAGATGACAGAGGGGCAGCTGGGGGGGGCATGCGTGTCTGGGGGGGGCGGGGCTCTGCACTCATTTTCAGACAGCTTCCTGGACGTCTTCTCCCACATGGACACTGTCTGTGTCCAGCGTCAAGTGCAAAGCAGAGAGCTCGGGCTGGACAGGGTCTCCGCCACGAAGGAGCTCACGATCAGAAAGAGGGGTTCATCACACAAGCGGATCAACAACTTGTTTTCGGGAACCGGCACCTACACAAAAACCAGGATCGTAGGTCTGCGGAGGGAGAAGCCAGAGGGAACGATTATTTCACAGAAGTCAACTGTGATTTTCTACTCTGCCCGGGGATACCCAGACACCTGAACTTCTGAACCGATCGACGGCAGAAAACACCACAGCAGCAAACACCCATCGCCTGGGCAGTTTTTAGGGCCCTGAATGCTCTTATTGTGTCTTTGGAGCCAGTGGCTCTGAATCTTGCACAAGGGGAAACAGATGCGGAGATAAGTGGAGGCCAGCGTGACAGCGACGTCGGGGGCTGTCCCTCCGGGGGTGGGGGGCAGAGCCTGCTGTCAGAAGCCACTGCCCACGGCCATCTCCCTCTCTGGAGCGGTCACTGAGCCTAACACCGCTTGCTGTCTCTCCCTCCCTCCCCTTCCCTCTCTGTGTCTGTGTCTCTGTCTCTCCCAGGTCCCTCTGCTCCAACAGGACTTGCCTGGTTTCGGTTTCATGGAGTTGGCCTATCAGCAACTCTAGAAAGCAGGGGGTGCAGAGGGGCAAACACAAGGGCTGAGAGACGGAGCAAAGGTGGCCCAGCACACTTCTGCTCCTGCAGCCAGGCCAGGGGAGACATGGCCTTACAGCTGGGGCCACCCTGTGAAGGAGCCCTGGGGACAGGGAGCTTTGGAAACACCCCCCCCCCCACCTTGTCCCTTGTCCTTCTTTCCTTCCTCCACACCCACGATGGACTGGGGACCTGGCTGTCCCCTGGGAAGATGCATCCAACCGCCCTGGGCAGTCGTGGCTCCTGGGCCAGGAGCTGGGCAAGTCTCCAGTACTGTCCTCATTTCCACCTGCAAGCGAGCAGGTGGCCCCAAGAACAGCCCCGAGAGCCACAAGGAGCCTCAAGGGCCACTGTCACGTGTGCAGGGCTGGCTGCGGTCCCCAGCCCCGTCCTCAGCCTCCTGAAGTGCCCCTTCCTTTCCCGAAGATGAGCCCCTCCCTTCATATCATTTGCTCTGAAATCGCCGTGCTCACCCATAATGAAGTCAAAATGAAAAGCTAGGTGCCCGTCCAGAACCACAACTTGATTCCTTTTCCAGCAGCCCGAAGTCATGGCTGTTCCAGCACGGCTAAGTGCACAGCATGCGCAACTGGCCGTGACGAACCCCGGTGGTCACTCAGCATGAGTCTGCTCCCCAGGTTCACACAACTCCTCCACAAGCTTTACAAAAAACCCTCAGTTCTCTGTGGTTCAAGCAACGGACACAAACTAAAGAAAATGCCATATCTGCGCAGCGAGAGGCTGTTAATAAGACTGTCCTGCCTGTTTGCAAGTTGCCAACGGAGTAAATCTTAAAAGCCCTCGTGGCGCAAACCAGAATTTTTTTGGAGCCCTGTGTGGCGAGGAGTGTTCACTATGCTTATCATGGTGATCGCTTTGCAATATGCACAAATATTGAATTGGTATGTTGTCCATGGGAAACGAATGTAATGCTACATTGCAATTATGCCCCAATTAAAAGTGCATCCATACATAAAAACAATGCCTTTCCCCGCCCCTGATACACAGAGGTGACTTTCTGCCCAGTGCCATTTCACGACATTTCTCGAGTACCTGATATGTGCCAGGAAGAGGCAGTAAAGAAATGGATATGGCTTTATTCAAGCAACTGACAACGGCACTTAACAGGCCAACGGGAGTGGGCACCTGGTCTACCTTGTCCACCGTTTTATGTGTCTGGCGCAGTGTTCATTTGTTAAACGTGTACCTGTAACCTTCGCGATTACACTGTACAACTGTAATCATCGCGCATGATCTGTATATGATTTCCCTTCTATAGATGAGAAGACTGAGGCTGATAATGCAGCAGCCCGCACGAAGGCACCCGTCTAACACAACAGCGGAGCTGATCCGAACCCACAACCTCTCCACGGAGACGCGTTTTTCACTCCCGCCCGGGCGAACCGCAGAGCCCGGGCTCGTGGTCCCAAATTTCAAACGGACAACGAGCAAGGAGTGGACGTTCCCTGTGTCCTAACAGGAAAGAAGTGTGTCCTTGGTACTACTGTGCAGGTAAAGGCAGACTTCATCCCACAACTTCCACGGTGAAGTCAAATTCTGCTTATTGCATAAAATGTATGCTGTTGATCTTTGTTTTTTCCCCCTCCTGAAGAGTGAGATTGCATTACACTTACATTTGGGGGTTATTTCCTTATCAATGACGCTTGTTTTGAAGGGGGCGGGTGTGTGGGGAAAACGGGCCAAGCCTATAATCTATTTAAAACGCCTTAGGTCACAGACCTCTTTAATAAAACCCATTATCCCTGCCCAGAGAGAGCCCTTTCATTTTCAGATGGGTAGATTTTATTTTTGCAAATCTATCATATCACTGTGAATTACACTGTATCGTAAAAAAAGAAATGTTCCAAGAGAAAGCTAAAGCAATCTGCGAGGTCTTTGTGTCTGGTCAGGGGGACCTTATAGGTTTTCCTAACAACTTGACAAAACAGGTCAGGAGAGCATAAAAACTTCCGGGCACTCTTATTTCATTTCTGATTCTTTTCATTTTTCAAAAATTAGCTGCCAATCTACACATTTTCATGATTATTCCACGGAGTATTGCT
Source organism: Panthera uncia (assembly GCF_023721935.1). Taxonomy (NCBI): domain Eukaryota; kingdom Metazoa; phylum Chordata; class Mammalia; order Carnivora; family Felidae; genus Panthera; species Panthera uncia. The sequence continues at coordinate 62,021,292 of NC_064816.1, read as the reverse complement.
GGCACAAATAACAATGAAAAACAAGATTTCAACAGGACAGCAGGGAATCCAATTTGGCTTTCGCCGGGCTCCCCCTCCCCCATATTTAACGGAGCCACAGAAAATGCCTCCAGTGGTTCGTTCTACTGTGAACCTGCTTTTTTCAGGGCAAATTAGCTCAGATGTGCAACTCTGTCCTCACATACCTCCCCCGCCTTTGGGGCAGGAACTGGTATGCAAAAGAGGAAGGGGGGGGGGGGGACCGAAGAAGCCTTTTCAAAATACAGCTAAAAAGCATGCTGTTTGAAAACATTCTCAGCAAGGAGATATTTAATGCAGAAGGGAAAAGAACACAAGAATACTGCTAAATGTCATCATGGAGCCACCTGTCTCCAAGTGAGGTATAAAGAACGATGAGAGATACTGCATTACATTAGAATTTTTTTTTTTTAAATAGAGAAGGCAGAGTTAGAGGGACGGTTCCCTACGCTCACCCATCTGCTCTCAAAAGCAGGTCCTGCACAGGATTTCTAGGGGCCCTAGAAGGTTCTGGCATTATGTGATTCTCCTATGCAGAGAAGAGACTGTAAAGGATCTGGGAAAGAGGCTAGTAAAGAATGTTCCAGCACTAGACCACAGGCTCTCAAACTACTCCCAACATTGTTTATGTGGCAACCATGGCAGAGACATTCACACTCAAAATTTACATTCACTTTTATAGGACTTTTCCTAATTCTGACTGTCCTCAGAAGCCATTTCCTAAGCAGCTTCCTCAAATATAAATGGCTTTTTACACTTCGCTTCATCACTTAAGTAAAAAAAAAAAAAAAAAAAAATCTAAGTTTAGAATCATTTTCTTCTACCCTCTTCCCGATTTCAGAAGACCTTCATGCATGGCCAGCGACTGTGCAACAAAAATGAGATTTACACCTTTAAAAAAATATAAAAACTGCCCCAAAATAATGATGTGCACCGATATTCCCAAGAGTGCTGATGTCTTGTCATTTCTTATTACAAAGTGATGAAACAGAGGAGCATTTTCCTGTTCCTATATTGCGCCCGCCCCCCACCTCTCAAGTTATTTTTTTCACTTAAAGAAAAAAGGATCAATACAAAGTTACAATGTTCACTAAGTGTTTTACTCAGCAACTGCCAGTGCTGTCCTCGCAAAGAGAACAGTATCTTCTCTGGTCCTCTTAGCAGTGGCTTTAGTTAAGGTGTTAGTAGATCATTTCATGGACACACGTGGAACCTCAAAATGAAAACTGAACACGCAAATCCACTTGTGCTGTATACCCATAACATTCCTCCAAATGGTAACACTACAAGACCGCCAGACTTTTTTAAATTGAAGGGCTTGTGTGAGCTGCCTTGGCGAAAGATACATTCCACTGAGACCCAAGGAAGTACACTGAGATAAATCTCCCCAGGCATGGCCGGTTGTTTACAAATACACCCACATCTGTTTATTTGCAATAACTGGGAGCCACTGCTGATTTGCCCGCTGAGAACATTCTGGTAGGGACTGTAACCTTTTCTCGTTTCAGGTTAGCCTCTGCTGTCTGGTTGGGAGTGAGACAAGATCTACCAATGTACATAGGAACCTGGAGAGAAAATGTATTCCGGAGCAAACACGTCGAGGGACTCGTGGTTGCCCAGACTTCCAGGTACCCCTTATTCCTTGAGATGGAAAAACGTTGCTTGGCCCAGAGAGAGGGGCTGTTTCCTCCTGGCTCCAGGGAGGAGAATGTAGACACCCTGCTGACTGACTCCCTCCACTAAAGCCACAGAGTTTCCGGGCCAAAGGGAAATTCTCTCTGCAAGAAGACACACATTCTGAGCTCCTCTGTTCTTTTTGGCAACACCCACAAATCATCAAGTAAAATCACTTAAAGTGAGGCAACTTTGCGAAAAGCGTTAAAAAATCACCTATGTGCCCATTTTCCCACTACGTCCACACCCCACGGAATGTGGATTCAAGACCCCGGTTCCTTGAACCCTAGCCTGTGTCCCGGGAGCTGCAGGACTCCAGAATTCACCTCGCTCCCCCAACCTCAAACGATCTCCGCTGAAGTCAGACCAAGCCGTTTCTGAGAAGAGTAGAAGGGGGAACACACATATCAGTTACTTGGTGAGAACGACTGCTATGACAATCCACCCAACAATTACAGACAAGAAGACCGCTCAATGTTCTCGGTGGCCTCTTCAGTTGGATCGAGTTCGCAAGGAAAGTTCTAGATGTCCATTTTATTCTGGGACAGACCGAGAGGTCGGTCCCAGTGGGGCTGTAACCCAGACGTGGGTTATATGCCCAAGAGCCCTGCACAAATGACGAGGTCCATATGAACACACGTTCCTGGCGGGTATCAGGCCCAACCAGGATCGCCTAGAGCCCAGTCTGTAATCCACAACCTTTGGCCTACAAGGTCCTCATGCAAACCCGGGTGTGGGGTGTCATCAGTAGAACCTCACAGAAGCTTACAACTTCCTCCTCTGTAGGGCTACAAAGAAATCGGCACGTCCTTATTTATAATTTGGCAGAAAATGCTCATGTCCATCAGACAGCAAAACATAGGAGAGCTAATTTTGAACAGTACAACCAGATTTTTCTGCGGCCCTTAAGTAAGTATAAATTATTTTCAATGCTTCACTTTTAAGTATCTTGTTGTTTGTTGTTATTGTTTAGCAAGTTTCCTTTCTTTCTCAGAAGGCTCTCCTCCTCCACATGAAGCTGGAGGTTCCTGAAATCCAGGGAAACACGGACAACTCCAGGCAGCAGGAAGCCCCGTGTAGAAAAGCCCTCAAAATTTCCAAATGAGTTTTAAAAGGGAATTAATTGCCTTATCTCTCTAACAACCTCCCATAATTAGTGGTCTGATTTCAGTTTAATGAAGTGGGATACACAATTTATCAATATGGTTCCACCGTAGATCTCTTTGCATATCACTTTAATTTTCCGCCCTACACAAAACTCAGCCACAAAGGAGGAGAAAAAGGTCAGTTTTTCAGGCTAAAAGTGGGGCTCACACCGGGGGGTCGCTGGCTCTCTCTCCTTTCCATTAAAACCCTGGAGGACATTTCAGAGTGTCTCAGGAACAAGCTTATAAAAGATCAATTCCTCATTTTCATTTCTCCTGAAGATTCTAAAGTAAACATCCCCCCCCCCCACCGACCTTAGGGCTAAGGAGGTATCTCATTTGCTCTGAGTTTGCCAGCGAAAATCTGACTCAAGGACCAAAAAGCACCCCCCAAAAACCGGACGAATCAATGTCCACGGTGGAACTCTTAGCTTTGGAAAGGAGTCAGACCCACATGGCTCAACCTGCAATTGTTCCAAATGACCAGAAAACGCCTTGGAGGGTTGATATCGGCGCGATCTCGAAAACGGAGCTTAAAGTCCCACCTCGGTATGGATAAGAGCGCTTAAAAATACTTCATGCCGCTCTTTGTCAGTTGTTTGTACAGCCTCTGCAAGCCACCCCCCCCCCCCAAGAAAGAAGCAAGACGGAGGGAGGGCAGGGAAGGAGGGCAGAGGAAGGATGCTGGGTGCGCCCTTCACATCCCACGGCCCCCCGAGCCCCCCGGCCTGGCAGCTGGGCACCATATCCATTACGCTAACTTTTGGCGCGAAAACGGCAGGAAGAGAGTCAGATTTCCTTTAGCAGTGAGCTGATTGCCGGAGAAAAATGAATCATTGCACACTTGAGTGAGAAAATATGAAGAAGGCACTTTCCCACTAATTAGGGCCCATTCTGGGCAATCCGTTAAGCAGTGGCCCCTGCGCCACGAGCCATCAGGAGGTGGGGCACAGGAACACCTGAAAGCAGCGCGTGCAAATGGTGCATAATGACGCTCTCCATCACCCCAGACAGGTGGTGCAGGGGTGCGGGGCAGGGGCTGGGCAGGGGCCACACCGGCTCTCCCCCCGTCTATGCAAGCGCAGCAGAGAAAGCGTGGGGCACTCACCAGTGAGCGCGTGCCTCCCAGAGACCTACGAGCGCTGCCTTTTGAGGACTGGGGTGGGGTCTTCGGACCCTGGGCCGCGTGGAGTCCCCTCGACTCAGCCGCCTGAGAGGGACCCTGCTGTCCCCCGGGGTGGAGGCCCGTCTCCTCCACCACCGCCTGCACACTCCACTGGGGCGGAGAGAAAGGTGGGACCATTTGCCAAATATGCAAAAAAGGAGGGAAGATAGTTTTCTCTCAGGAAAACACGGGCAGGAAGGGAGCCTTGCGCTTCCTGTCCTGACCAAAACGGGTTCAGAGATTATGAGGACGTCTGAGCTGACAGGCTTGCGGTGGAAGACGGAGGGAGCTCTTTGAGTCAACAGGAATTGAGGGCTCCCCGAAGGCAGACATGGCTACACGGGAGAAGGGAAACAGGACCAGACCTGCACCGGGCAAGACAGAGGCCCCCAGGCCTGGCCGTCTGGGCTTTCGCCACGTCTGACAGAGCATTGCGGGTGGGTCACTGGGGGCACCTGTGGCAGCGGCCTGTTTATCACAGCAAAGTCAGACAAGGACAAAAAGCCAACGGAAGCCTGTAGGCCGTGGCCTGTAGGTGTAGGCCTCGGCCGGTGCCCCGCGGGCCCTTCTCAGGGGTGACCCCCCCCCCCCAGCGACACACACACAGAGGTGGCCCTGCCCCCTCTCCCCACAGGAACTTCTGCAAAGCGGCTTTGGGTTGGCTGCCTCTCACTCGTCCTCGTCCCCACACAGCATCTCACGCCTCACGTTCCATCATGTCTTAAAGACATTTGCCAGAGTAGCACACAACGTTTAAAAACCGCGTCTGAGGAAAGCTATGAAAGCGACAGCCTGGCAGGGCGGGTGTCACGGGAGCCACAGAGAGAGGAGCCGGGTGCAGAGTTGTTTCTCAAACTGCACAGAGCACCGCCGCCCCCTCGGGTCTCCACAGGGAACCAGCCACATTGCGGTCGCTGGAGTTGGGTCTGGGGTGTGAGAGTCCCCAACGGGCCCCACTGCTCTTTCCTACCTTATCTGACTTTGAAGCTTGTGTGTGTGTGTGTGTGTGTGTGTGTGTGTGTGTGTGTGTCTGCCCCTCCCCTGCTTGCTTGCTCTCTCTCTCTCTCAAAAATAAATAAAAAATAAATTAAAAAAAATATCAACAGACCCACCCCAGACGGGGAGTAACCTTAAGCACCGGGGGCCAGACAGAAGCAGCATCTGGTCAGAAGCCCGAGGCACAATCCCCAGGAAGGCCTGTGAGCCTCACACATCACAAGCGTTGCCAGAGAACCAACAAGAGGCTTGGGTTCGTTCCCCGTGCGGAGCCACTGGGGGAATCTCCATTAGAATAAGGCAACGGAAACCAATACTTATTTCGTAGCGAAATGATTTCATAATCACAAAGCTCAGAAGATGGAAAAAACGCACACGAGCCATGAAACGGTGTTATCCTTGACGGATTCTGGGTTCACTGCAAAGCTGTAACCTGCACACACAGTCTTGGGCAGACACCCAAAGTACTGACATCGTTTACGTCTAAACTCAACAGCATAAAGAGGAAAACCCATCGCGCTTTAGTAAAAGGCAAAAACCAACCGAACAAACAGAACCGAAAAGGAGGGGCTTTATTACTCACGTCAGGTCTGTGTGATGTGAAAACTCTCACCCTGCCCCTATGCCTCCCTCTCCACGCCAGCTCTGTGTGTGTGTGTGTGTGTGTGTGCAGAGACGCACAGAATTTCTTTATTTCCTGTATCTGTTCACGCACACCTGATCCTGAAGCACACACGGGACTCGTGTATGTGTGGGGGTAGGGGCATTTCATCACATGGCATCCACCATGTTCCCCCAAATTTCCAAAGTTTGACATGTATGTTGACAATGTGCAACTGCATTACCTAAACATGAGACACACAAATCCAAATCAAGGGGGGGGGGGATCCCCCCAAAACAACCATCATCCTCGAACGCTTAAGTCTCTCGCCAAGTGACAAAGACACGGTGGCCCCCAGCACGCCTGAGCTTCAGACCTCTTGGCCAGGAAATTCACCAAGCTCTTAATGTCTCAACAAAGGAACCGGTGTCACGGACGGCCACGGTTTACCTTCCCTCACGAGGCTGTGGACCAACTTCTCCAAAGCGTCCAACGTCACACATGCACAGTTTTCTTTACAGACCCGCCAACTTGTCCCGCGAGAGCGCACTACTGGGCTATTATGGCCACCAGGCTCCTGAATTCCGAGGAGGTATAATTAATTCCTCAAGGTGCAGCATTTCACTGAAAACGCTGGTGAATTAAACAAACAAGCATGCTGGGATTTGCAGAGCCCCTGCCTTCAACTACCACCAGGAAGCAAAACGGGAAGATGGCACGGCCACTGAACTCAATAACACGGTCTCGCATCAACCCGGGTGGACTTTAAGACCGGGAAGCACGTTTTTGTTTTTCTGTTTTTGTTTTTGTTTTTTTTTTTTGCCACGTAAAAAAGGTATCAACACATACGTTCCTGGAAAGTTTTAAAATCACATACATGATATCAAGCCAGAACTGTATGGGATTTGAAGACGTGACATCATTATTTACATGTGTGCACACAAGTTCTGTTTTAACACGTTCTGCATATCCTATGATGTAAGCAGGTAATCTTCCTGCCACGGATACTTGTCACTGTTTAAAATTTTAGCCACGTTGCCAAATAATCTGATTTGTCGCCGAAACAATTCTGACACATGGAATACCGAAACATACTCAAACGGCAGCTTTAAAATTCCATTTGAAAGATGAATCCCATTGACCCCCTCAAACGTCTCCAAACAAAGAAAGAAATCCAAGAGGCTCCAACCGTTTCCTGCTGGTTTCTCTCTCCTCTCAGCTCAAAACCAAGTGAACCCATCTTTGCAACCGTTTCAATTTCTATGAAAGTTGAAATATTGTACACATTGCATATTTTCTAATTCCATAAATTTTTCTCCTTGAACAGGAGTTGGTTTGGGTGGCAAGTAGATATTTTCTTCAAGAGAAGTTTGAGTCTCCAAGTTCAAAAACAAGGTGTCTGGGAGCAGAGATGGGGGTGGGGGGAGGCAGGGGAGGGGAACAAGCAGCACGCTGGCTGAGCCAAGCACGCTGCCTTGAATTCGCTCTGGGCCGGCTGCAGCCCTGGGCGGGGAGAAGGAAAACAGTGTTGGCAATGCCTGTCCAGACGCTGCGGACTTTCTGCTCTCCACATGTCACACTCTGTGCCTCGAAATTGGAAGAAAAAACAATCTCATCGTCACTAGGTTCCTCCGGAATCACCGAGGATCCTTGACCATTTTTTTTTTAAATACATTTTCAAATACACCCACCAGTAATCTGACGCCTTCTTGCCAGGGCGTTTGGAAACCTAATCGCCAAAATTGCAGTCAGCAAAGGAACCACTAACTTTTCAGACCGGGATAATTCTTCATTTGGCAGAAAGCAAGTTCAGACGCGATCTAATGGTTTTTCAGGACAAGCAAAAGGCTGGCCCCTCAGAGATCAGGAGAGAAAGCTCTCCCTGGGTGACTTTATAAAGCCTGGCTTCCGTCACCTCTAGGTACATATCAATTTAAATGCAACGGGCGCTGGACCGTCCTCCCCGTGGTGACAGCGGGGCGGCTCACGAGTGTCCCACGCCGGCCTGGCCCTGCGCCTTCGGTCACCGCACAAGTTGACGGCGGAGGCTTTGACAAAAGTCAGCGCTCTCCCTATCCCCAGAAAGGAGAGGCGGACCTGAGCGAAAGCAGGGATCACAGCTATTACTGCCTTGTCTTTTCATTCTCTTCCTCTCTGTTTTTTTTTTAAGCCACCGGCTACTCTGAGTTTTCCTACTGAAATTCAATTGGAAAACACTCACGTGGACGTGTGCGTCGCACTTTGGGGGCCGAGACCGATCCTCGGGCGCGAACAGCAACCTCGGGGCCGGGGCTCCCTCTGCCCCGCCGGGCTCGCCCGGGGCCGGCCGCCTCGCCACCTCCAAGGTCCCGGCCGGGCTCGGGCTCGGCGGCGCTGCGCGGGGACCCGGGGACCGTGGCCGCAGTCGCCGCCCCGGGCCGCGCACGCACTTGTTAGAGCGCCCTGCTAACTCGGCCGCCGGGCTCTTCCCAGCTTTCTTTCACAACGACTTCCTGAAGTTGCTCACTCGCCCGGTTCCCCATTTCTCCGCCACCCTCCCCCCCCCCCCCCCCCCCCCCCCCCTCCTCCGCCGGCTCCGACCCGGTTTTCGCGCTCGCTGCCGGCCGGCCGCCCCGCGCGCACAGCGCCGCCCACGGGCCGCGCACCTGGGCCCCCTCCGCGCCGTGCCCCTGCGCCCCGCCACCTGCGGCCGCCCGCGCTCCGCAAACTTTGGGGGCGGTGCACCCCTCCGGCCGACCGCTCCGCCGGCCCGCAGCCGCCCCGCCCCGCGCGCTCCGCCCTGCCCTCGCCCGGCTTGCTGCCCCGGAACGCGGAGCGGGACCCGGGGGGCGCGGGGCGCGGAGCCGGGCGCTCGGCCTGGCGCGGAGGGGGACTCGGAGCGGGGCGCGGGTCCGGGCGCGGAGAGGGACTCGGAGCGGGGCGCGGGTCCGGGCGCGGAGGGGGACCGGGAGCGGGACGCACAGACGGACGCGTAGCGGGACGCGGACCCCGGGCGCGTAGCTGGAAGCGCCGCCTTCGCCCCAGCCTCCGCCGCCGGGTCGCCGGCTCCCGCGGTGCGGTCCGACCGCAACTCCGGGACCGCGCGCACAAACTTTGCCGGGGCGCGGGGCTGGGTCCCGGCCCCCCCTCCATCCCCACTCCCACCCCCACTCCCACTCCAG
>NC_064816.1:61948935-62012132 GCF_023721935.1 Panthera uncia | reverse complement strand
GGGACCCGGCGCGGGCGACGCGCGCGCGGGGCGGCCGGAGGCGGCGGCGGGGCGGGGGGTGCTGCTCGCCCCGCCGCGGGGACTCCGGGGACCCGGGACATCGTGAGGCACTTTCCCCGGTGTCTGGGGTGGGGAGCGTCCGTTGCCCGCCCGGCTCCACGTCCCTCGAACTGGGGCCACTGGGCTCCCCGTTTCCGGCTGCGACCCCGGGTGAGGAGTGCCCACTCGAGGGGGTGGGAAAAGTTGATCCTCCGCAAGTGAGGGGAAGGTGCGATTCATTTTCCCAGACAACCAATGGAATACCTCTCGTCTCTCTTCCCTCCCACCTGCTCAGGCAGAAGTTAGGATCGCGCCTTCCATCTTGGTCTGCGTGCACACCCAGGTGTGACAGGGCGGCCGCGGGAGGAGGTGACAGCGAAGGCCTCGGCACCTCAGACCCCCCCCCCCTTCCCCGAGCCCCGAAGCACGCGAGGAAGGCGCTGCGTGTGTCTCGTTGAGACAGGAATGCGGGCTCTAACCGCGCACCTCTTGACGCCCGTCACTCTCATTAGCCGGGCCCCACCCGAGCGGGAGCCAGGCGACGGTGTGCTGTTTGAGCAGAAGAGGGAGAATCTGAATGCAGGCGATTTGTCCCCATCCCCCTTGGGCGTTAAGGGAGGGATGGAGACCAGCGAGCCACGGGCTCTGCCCTTCAGGACTTGCAGGGGCGCATCAGGAAAGGTACCCCTGCACGGGAGAGAGGAGATCCAGTGCAGATCCTGGGGAGGGCCAAATGATGCCTTCCTGCAGGAAAGTGAGGAAGGGCACCCCTGGGCCCGGAGGGGGCTCGGGGGTGCAGGCCTTGCAGGTGGACAGAACAGCACAAAGGTGACAGGTGGAAAATGTCACTTTGGGCAGTTGAGTGGGGCAGGGACTGGAGACCACCGGGGAAGGCTGTGGCCGGCCTGGCTGAGGAGGCTGCTGGTGGCAGGGCCCAGGCAGTCGTGGACCGGCTTTACCTGGTGCATCTCTGGGAGAAATGTCCTCTACCCTCCACGAACCCCAGGCAGCAGGACACGTTCTTCCTGGACCACTTCTGCAACTCCTACCACTGAATTAGTGCTAAGAGAAACTCTGAGATTCTGAGCCCAGAGCCTGTTAACTCCCCCTGCTTAGAGCCCAGAGGAAGTGGAACTAGTAAAAGGTCCATGGCTTTAATCCCTAGCCCACCCCTTACCTATATGACCTTAGGCAAGTCACTGAACCTCTGAGCCTCATTGCCCTTATCTGCAAAAGAAGTCAATGCCACTTCATTGCTCTTCATTGCAAGAGTCCTTGTCAGGATTCTATGAGTCAATAGCCATAAGGTGCAAAGCCCAGGGAGGCCAACAATGTAGTGGAGAGGTTAGAGGATACCTCTGGTTCTTAGAGGCACACAACACCCTTAGCCCCCAGTGTGTCTCTTTAAATGTGTGTCATGGGTCCCCAGGAGTGGGAATCAAGGACTCAGGCCAAGGCATTTCCTCCTGGGGCAGAAGAGTAAGAGGTGAAGGACCCGGATAGTTGATGCTGTGTGGTCTTGGCCGAGTTCCTGAACTTCTCTGAGCTTCCATTTCCCCGTGTACAGCTGGGTAGGAATAAGGTAAGCCACCTCACAGGATTGTTTGTGGATTGTGTGTTTCACATATGACAGTTTTTGCCGTCTGCTGATAGCAGAGAAAGGACTCTGAGTGGTCACTAGTGTTTATCATGAGCCCTGCTAGCCACCAGTGTCTTGTTGAGTTGGAGAGCAAGCTGGGAAGAACCAGGCTTCATGGTCCACCCGCCCCCCCCGCCCCCACTCCAAAACAGGTAGAGGACAAGAGTCCTGCTGTGACCTGGGCTCTGTGGGTAGACACCAAGGCCTCGGAGAGGCTGCTTAAATCATCAATAAAAGCACGTTGGAGGGAAAAACTTAGCAGGGGAAATTGAAACGTGTGATGCTTTTTTTTAAAAAAAAATTGTATCTCTAAAGTCATTTTGTTTCTTTAGAATAGATACATAATAATGTTGCAGCATTTAACGAAGGGCAGGCTAGTTTATCCAGACAATAACTGTCAAATTAGCAATTTTTCTTCTTTTGCGATATTACCAAAAGAACAAAGAGCCCCTATAGAATGAATCACAGACTACTTACTCGGAGCTTACTCTAATAAGGGAATCCTGCTATGGGCACTTTTGTTCTGGCAGAGACTAGAGACGGTTCTAAGGAGAATGAGTTTTAAGCAGAAGAGGGATGGTTGATTGGCACTTCCATTTCTTACTACCTGTGTGAGTCTTGGCAAGTTACTCAACCTCTCTGAGCTTCCGGTCTGTCCTCTGCAGAGCATACCAACTTTACAATGGTGTTGATGGAATGAGGTGAAATTAAGTGAGCTGGTGTATGCAATTTGCTGTGGCTATAATTGTATTTTGCTTCCATTAAAAAATATCTGTTAAACGGCAAAGGATGAACATCCCTTTTTCCTGCAGCCGTTGGGAAATAGCAGGAATAATCCTGAAGTAACAGGAAAAGTTGTTCATAAAAAAAAAATTCTATCGTCTTTCTACAACGCTGAAGTAATGCAGAACGCACACAGTTTCTTCTGTAAAGGAACAGGAACGCGAACGAACAGACCAGGACGTGGATGGAATTTTTGCAACAAGGACTCTGGTTCTTTGGTTTCTTGTCCCTACTTTTCACCACCCCCAGCTTCTGCTTCTGCTGTTTTTGAAAAACAACAGTTGCTGGTCTGGGGCAAGATTCTTGACCATTTTTTCCTGAGGCTCACTGCCTTGGGTTTGGCTTTTTCTAAGCACAGAAGGGTGGCTCCCACTCCTTCTGGAAGGGAAGGAGCAGGACACAGGGGCCAGGACTGCCCAGCCAGCCGCATGGAGACCCCGCAGGATGTTCCGTTTCCTGCCACGTTTAAAAGGCCCTCTCTGGAGGCCCTGTTCCTCCTGGCTTTGAAACCCACAGAAATTCAGCAGCTCTCCTCATCGTTCACATTTCCGCCTCTCGATCTGAATCGAGGATGTGTCGCAGCTGACAACCAAATTCTTCCCACTTTATGACAATTCCTTTCGCTTTATTCCCCTTGGAATTTGTCAGAAGACACTTAGATTCTCAAAACTGGTGACTTTTTAATCAATACCGTTTGGTTGGAAGAGACTGAAAAGCAAACTAGGTCGGATATAACGACTTGGAGAAGAATAGATTTACCCAGAAAGCTTTCTCATGAAAAGTTGTTGAAGATGTTTTGGCGGACTACAGGAAAAGCAGATCTTGATCTGGCCTGAACAGATCAGAATAAAGACAGAGGGGTGGGTCCGCATCCAGGCGATTCCACTGTGTTATAGGAGCAAGATTAGAACTGGATTGTGGAGTTCTAAGTCTGCTGGTGGCACATCTCCATTCACTTATTCGACGAGCGTGTATTCAGTGACAGCTGCCGTTACAACTGGTACTTGAGAGGCAGGAAGTCCCAATAAAGGCATAACGTGTGGTCTTATTCTGAAGGGGCTCCAGCCCAGTAAATCAGAAACAATTGCATTTGCATGCAAAACGCGTCATGGTCAACTTGAACACACAGCCCGTGGACACACAAAAGGGCAAAGCCACTAAGTGGTTGCTAGATTTTTTTTTTTAAATGTTTATTTATCTTGAGAGAGAGAGAGAGAGAGAGAGAGAGAGAAATAGAGAACAAGAAGGGAAGGGGCAGAGAAAGAGAGAGAGAGAGAGAGAGAGAGAGAGAGAGAGAGAGAGAGAGAATCCCAAGCAGGCTCCATGCTGTCAGCACAGAGCTGGGTGACACGGAGCTCTGTCTCGCGAACCCTGAGAGCCAAAATAGAGAATCAGACACTCAACCGACTGAGCCACCCAGGGGCCCCTGATGTGCTTGATTTCTAAGTGGTTAGCCTGGGAGACAAATCTTGGTCAGGTTTTTCAGCTACGCCCCGTGCCCTATCCCTCCAAAGACTGATTCCCTTGAGACATCTTCTCCAATTGGAGGCAAGTGTTTCCTGCTTGTCCCCTTTCAATTTTTTATTTCCCGTAAGGCCGGATCACCTGTCCTGACAGCATGCATCTTGGTGAAGGGACCAGACGGGCACTTCCAGGAAAAGACTAAGGTTTATGAGCAGGCTTTCCAATCTGTAAAGTCCACCGACATGGAGTCTAGTTATTTCTCTACTGGTCTAGCAGCTTTCTCTTTTGGGTGTTAATGAATCACAAATCTTTCCCGTCTAGTCTCGAAAGGAAGTGGGGTCGTTTTGGAGAGGGGGTTGAGGTGGAGGGCCCTGCGGTGGGAAGTGTCCTGAAAACCTGGGTGTCTCTCCCCTCTGCACACAGGGTCACCGTAGGAACCTAGCTGAGTCACCCCAATGCCCTGAGCATCAGATTCAGGGAAAAGAAATCCCGCTGTGTGGAGTTGGCACGGGGCGTAAATGAGAGCACAGATGTAGGTCTTTCATCATGGTATGTGGTCATCAGCGTTCGACTCCCCCGCCTGCGTTTCCATCAAGGTTCTTAGAGCGACATCCAGCAGAAAGCAGGCGAGACGAAAGGCACATTGCCTGGACGATGTTCCCACATTCACAGCTGGGGACGGACCTTGATCTGGTTGCAAATAGATTGTTTCTCTGCTCAGAGCGTTTGCTGCCAGGCCCGGCTGGTTCCAGGAGCCGTAAGTGGGTGTCTGTCTCCTGCTTTCAAGTTTCTAAAAACTTCCACAAGCATTTCATTTGAACTTGTTGATACGGGTGAAGTGGGTATTCAGTGGGCCACGTGTGCCTGGGTTTGCCCTGTGTCACTGGCCTCTCGGCCTCCTTCCAAAGACGCGGGAGCTCCCCGGACATCGTTTTTGGGCTGACGTCTGTGGTCGTGATCTCCCCTAGAATCAAAGACTTGTGCATCTTTCAGCCTCCTTGATAGCCTGACCTGCACATCTATAGCTGGCTTCTTGTATTCACCATGTCCCCACCCCGAATCCCCTCAAACCTTTCCCCTCAAACCTGTGTCACTGCATCAGATCCAATAGTAATGGGAAATTGCCAAGGTCAGGACTTTGGGGGCATTCTCGATGGCTCCCTTCTTCCTCCCCTCCCTCAATCGGGACCCTCTGCTGGCTCTGCCTCCAACAGGTGTCAGTAACCCAACCTCCCGACTCCACTGCAACCACACGGGTCCAAACTCCGCCACCTTCTGCCTGCAGACTGGGGGGGCTCTGAACGGCTCTCTACTCCTGTCCTTGCCCCTCCTAGTATGCAGGGAGGGCCTGAGGAAAAGCTCATCAGATCATGCACTTCTCCGCTGGACTCAGGTCCAGCCACTAACTGTGTCCTTCGCTCACTGGTCTCCAGCTGCTTGGCTTTGCTTTGCTGGTCCTCAAGCACCGGCCATGGCTCACGGCACCTGCCGTTCTCTGGACGCCTGCCCGCCTGCCCTCTTTCCTGCTTCGAGTCTTTGCTCAAATGTCATCTCAGCTCCAGGACAGTCATGGCCCACCCTCCATAAAGGCGTAACAACGTTACCCCCGCCCAAGCATCCTCTAAAAAGAGGATGTCTTTGCGTTACATTTTTTTTTAAATGTTTATTTTTGAGAGAGAGAGAGAGAGACAGAGAGAGAGACAGAGCAAGAGCAGGGGAGGGGGAGAGAGACAGAATGAGACACAGAATCCAAAGCAGGCCCCAGGGTCTGAGCTGTTAGCACAGAGCCCAACACAGGGCTCGAACTCACGAACTGTGAGATCATGACCTGAGCCAAGGTCTCAGATACTTAACGGACTGAGCCACCCAGGCACTCCTTCTTTACATTTTACACAGCGCTTATCTTCCAACATGCTCTGTTGTTAACATTTGTTTTGTTTACTCTCTGTGAAGACAGAGGATTTTTTTTTTTTTTTGGTCTGTTTTGTTTTCTCAGTGCCCAGAACCAGAACTTTCAGTGGATATTTCCACTTATTGGTACCACATTTGAAGGGTTCATCGGACTGTTTTCTAAATCAGGCAAAACAATTTTGTTTAAATTATATGACAGGGATGCCTGGGTCGCTCAGCCAGTCAAGCATCTGACTCTAGACTTGGGCTCAGGTCATGGTGTCACAGTTTGTGGGCTCGAGCCCTGCATCAGGTTCGGGGCTGACAGCGCTGAGCCTGCCTGGGGTTCTCTCTCTCTCCCTCTCTCTGCCCCTCCCCCACACGCTCTCTATCTCTCTCAAAGGAAAGAAACAAACTTGAAAAATTATGCGACAAAGAGCTGTTACGTTGTTTTTCTGATCTGCGTAGGAAGTGTGTTTTCCTCGTCGTGTAGCTGGACGGAGTCACGTTCCCTTTCTGTCCTTCTGTCTGGGTCTCTCAGCTCATTCGCATAGTCATGCTGTTTCTTCACCTACGGAATGCTCCCTGAGCAGTGATGGGTTCAGCACAGAATGTCCTGCATCTCACTCCTTCCTTGGTCTTCCTTAGGTGTAGTTCACTCCTTCCTCGTGCATGCACGCTTCTGTGGACTGTCAAGTTATTTTTCCAAAGGAAGCAAGTGATGATTTAAATCCGTAATGCTTCGGATTCATGATGAAGTTTCCTTCATCCTGTTCTGGTAGTGTGGGGGCAATTCTCCGGAGGGTGTTGATGCTGCCTTATTTCTGTAGGGTAGGAACGCAGGTTATAGTTTAGTTAGGCCAGGAGTCAGGTTGTTGTTGTTGTCGTTTTCTTTTCTCAGTGGATGCTTTGGAAATTCTTTAAAGATATAATGTATTCTGTAGCTACTCACGGCCTAATGGCTATGTATTCTTTTAATATTTACTCATAATATTCTTATTACTTGCAGATATGTTTTTCTAATGAAGAAAAAGAACTCATTTTTCTATAATATGCATCTCAGAAACTGGCAACTTTGTTTCCACTTCAGAGCTCAAATACACAATTTCCTTTAGCTTAAACAGTTGCAATTAAACCAAAGGGTTGCCTTTTCATTACAATACCCCTTTATTTTCTATGATGATATCTCATAAACGTTTTCCGTGGAGCGGCCTATACTCGATCTGTTGTAGCCAATGATGCTGCATTTTGGGAGAAGGAATCCTGTTGCCTGAATTTATAGATGGTAGCAAAGCCTGCTGTTGGAAACAGACTGTGCAGAATGAAGATCCCATCCTTTGGTACAAGTTGAGATAGGGGATTGGTGCATGTTTCGGACGCAAGTGACTACGGTTGGGGACACGTTCTACGGCCGTCCAAGGATGACAAGTGACTAACCCCTTGAACCAAGGGACGTGGCTTCACGGGCTGAGCTGTAGAGCACAGATGTCTTTTTTGATCATTCCATGTTGTAGATCAAGGTTACAGATCACTGTTACAGTAGAACCTGTATGCCGGTTTAATTACCTTCTTATTAGATTGTAATTGGCAAGGCAAACATCAGTTCCGTCTGCTCTGACTCCTCGAGCCTTGAAGAGCCCCTGTTGGCCTCCAAGGGCAGCTTTTGCCCTTTGATTCCAATGCCATTAAGTCCGTAAGACAGCCAGAGTGTTGCACCACATGATTGATGCTGTTTGAGCCCGACTACCTGATGTAGCAGAGTTTCTCAGAGCAGATCCAAATGCAGCGATCGATAATCATACACTTACAAGTTGTCTCTCCCGCTACAGCAGTGCTTAAGTAATCATCACCAAAATGCCCCGGACCCATCTCTCCCAGCACATATTTCTTGTACATCCCCGGAGCTCCTGTTGAGTTCAGTGAGAGCTCCAGGCGCCCAGGGTGGCAGGGCAGTGGCACACGGAGTACTCACTGATTTATATTTGCATGGCTTTCGAGCTAATCAGCAAAAAGAGCTCATCGATCTTCTCTTCCCTAGGAAGTTGGACCACGTTATTATTCTTATTTCGTGGGTGAGGAAAACTGAGGGAAAGGAGCTTCCCAAAGTGAGGAGACTGGAAGAAAGAAAGAAAGAAAGAAAGAAAGAAAGAAAGAAAGCAAGCTGCTTCCTGATGACCCCAAAGTAATGTGTGACATCTGACCTTCTACCTGATGGCACTGAGCATTTTGATGACTCCAGAAAGACGGCATTTTAAGGAGACACTCACACCAGTGGGAAACATTGCCACTCCACTGTGAGGGTTCTATTTTACTCTCTGAATCATTTTTTTTTTCTTCCAGGAAGGGCTTGCTCGGCTGCCTGAGGTGGAAAAGCCAACAGGACCAGGTTCTTGCTCAGGCCCCCTCTTGATGGAGTCAGAGAAGTGCCCAAGGTCACTGCTCATGGGGTGGCCAAGACTCGGCTTCCAAAGCCTTGTAGTCACACCCCATAACACAGGCTGATGAGCACGGGCGTGCCTTGCGTCCTGGCTTCTTCCAGGATGGGTTTGCACTAGAATCATTTCCTAGGTATAATAAATTTAGGAGCCTCCCACAGTGGCACTGACAGCAAAGGCAAAAACTGTCAACCCACCCGCCCCCCTCCCCCACCGTGATGGAAAATCTTTCAAGGTTTTCCCAGCAGTGCATTAGAAGCTCTGTAAGAACCCACTGTTGTGCACGTTTTGAGATTTCACGTCTTCCATTAACCAATTCTGAGACAGAAGACCAGTGTCTGTATTTCCCATGTTGTTGAAGTACCTTTACATAGACTTTAACCCACTTGCTAAATTGCTTGAATTTGTCAAATGTACAAAAGGGTCTACTCCCCGTTGATGGAGTAAAAGTAGGTGTTTGATTAAGTAGATAGTTAGCTATGCTTTTTCCCCACCCCATCTGGATGTGTTAAGGGGGTATGTTTGAAACTTAGCACTCACTTCTGCCTTTCAGAAGGGGAGGGAAGAGGGTATTTAACAAGGTTAATAATGACAGAGAGAGGAATTGACACCACAAAAGAAAAAGAATCATTCCAGCATTTCATGACAGTTCAAAGACAGATGTCGTTGGCTAAGTGAGAATCTCGTCGACGTGGGGGTAATATACACCTTATATGCATATGGCTTTGTGAAAGCAGACTGTCAAATCGGTGAGTGTAAGGTTGTCAAATATGAGACATAGCTGCAGAAAACCCGGAGAACTACTTACTATTTATTTCTTCTCTTAAAGACCCAATCCTGTTGTCTTTTCGCAGACAAAAGACCAAGTCCCTTAAGGACCAAGGCAGGTCAAGGGTTGGATGGGATTGAAGTTGGATTGGGGCCTCCTGAGGACATCAGCTTTGGCAATCTTTTGTCTCCTGGAGTATGTTTTTTTCATCTTAATTATATGCGTGCTGTTCTCTTTTGTTTCCGTAGACTTTAGCTCACCCAACAGGGCCACATCTAATTCCATCTTCCTGGAGTTCATGATGAGAAATTCTAGAATTGCAGTTGATGAGACCTCAGACTGAGCAAGCTAGAGTCCAAGTCCCTCGGAAGTAGTTTGATCATGGAAGTCAACCCTACCAAGGTGATTTTTGGCTCTGCCATGGAATAAGGTGCTTCAGAGAGGCGTCACTGGCCTTCTGAGCTATGGCAGAGGTTGGGTAGATGCAGGGCGTCACTAGTATGAGTCAAGAGACCTTGATGGGGTCATGCATCTCCCCCCACACTTGGACAAGTCCATTAATCCACCTTCCTAAGCTTTGGCATCTTCATTCATGAGATGAGAATGGTTGATGAGATGATCTCTATGACCTCTCCTAACTGATATCCCATGACTTGACTTTGGCTTTGGCAGTGGGTCTCCGTGGGCTGGCAGGGAACCGAGAACAGCTTTGGGGAAAAGCTTTGCTGGCCATTGACCCATGGTCTCTAAGTAGACCCTACCTCTGTGTTTCAGTGCCATGGCCTCCCAGAAGGTCCCAAACACTGAAGGCTAGCTCTTTTGAAGGTGGTCACAACCTATTATAGCCTCAAATGGCCACAAACACAACCGCTAACTTCGTCACCTACTAACCCGTAGTGACTCACACCCTTTGAGCAAACCTGAATGGTTTGACTTCAGGACTGTGTGAACGGGAGTAAAGAAGTTAGGGATTTGCCTAACTTTGAGCAAAAATAAAACAGATGCACGCTGGAGAGAAAGACCCCCCCCCCCGACTGATCTGTGCAGCGCCTTCACAGAGAAGTTTCCTGTTTCTTGCCAGTGGCTGGAATGTCCTGGAAGAGGCCTCCTGAGCAAAAGAAGAGGGATGCCTGGTGCAGACCAGGACTCTTGGGAAAGGCTTGTTGCTGCCTGAGCAAGGGTGAATTAAGGAAGATGTGTTCATATAGACTAAAATAAGTGTATTGATAATAGGGGAAATCCTGAACTCTGCTGTGAGTTAGATGGTCATGGTAAGTGGGAACTGCTTTGGGGAAAAACCCATGACTTCTCCAAATGCCTATGTAAATACCTACAACGTGGAAAATTAGCAGGAAGGCCTTGAGATCTCAGCGCACACTGTCACACTGGAAATATGGAGATGCTACTGGGGGGGGGGCAATGAAAATAAGAATCACAGCCTCCTTGAGGTCAAAGGCCTACAGCCATCTGATGCTCAGAAAAGAGAACATGAAAAATGCACAGGGAGCAGCTGCGTGAAGCAAAAATCTGGAGGAAAAGAGAATCTGACAAGAATTATAGAAATGTGGGGCACCTAGGTGGCTCAGTTGGTTAAGCATTTCACTCTTGAGTTTGGCTCAGGTCATGATCTCACGGTTCGTGAGTTCAAGCCCTGCATTGGGCTGTGTGTTGTCAGCCCAGAGTCTACTTTGGATCCTCTGTCCCTCCACCCCCCCACCCCTCCCCCACGTGTGCACTTCCTCGTGATTCTTCCTTCAAAAACAATAAATAGGGGCGCCTGGGTGGCTCAGTCGGTTAAGCGTCCGACTTCGGCTCAGGTCACGATCTCGCGGTCTGTGAGTTCGAGCCCCTCGTCGGGCTCTGGGCTGATGGCTCAGAGCCTGGAGCCTGCTTCCGATTCTGTGTCTCCCTCTCTCTCTGACCCTCCCCCGTTCATGCTCTGTCTCTCTCTGTCTCAAAAATAAATAAACTTAAAAAAAAAACAATAAATAAACATAAAAAAAAAAGAATTATAGAATTGTGGTCAAGAAGCTATGCAAAGTAAATCGATGAAATTATCTATGGTTAAATAGGCAAAAAGGTCTAAGGAAAATAACCCGGGGAGGAGTATGTTTTGAAATGGATATATGTTACCCAAAGGAGTTTTACACGGTAGGTGACGTTTTCTTAGTCTTAAATGTGGATAAGTCAGGAAAATAGCATGTAGTTCTGTATCTAAATGTCCTTAGTAATAAAGATGCATCCAGATGTACTTATGGGTAACATGAGCTTGGCTTTAAAATACTCCAGCAAAACAACAAAAACAATAATATAAATAAAAAGAACAGTTGAGAGGTGGAAGCAGGTTGGCAATATCTTAGCTAGTTATCGAATCCGGGTGGTGGTTCTACTGGGATTTGCTAAATGATTATCTCTGCTTTCATGTATATTTGAAAATATCTGTGATTGTGTTTTTTAAGACAGAAAGAAAATGAAGACTGCAATTTAAATATCAGTGATATTTTGAGATAATATTTGCAATGGCTTTGAAGGAAAGGTTACATTTGCTCACATACAAAGAGCTTTACAAATTTATATAAAAAAATACAAAGAAATAGCTCGGTAACGGGCAACGCGCAAAGGACTCCATTATACAATTTACAAAAGAAATACAAGAGGCCGCTGAATGCAAGAAAAGTATTTAACCGCAGTAGTGGTTCACAAACTGAAAATTAAAATAAATTGTGAGATATGACTTTCTATTTATTACACCTCAGAGATTGTCGTGAGCAGGGAGGAGAAATTGGGGCTTGCTGGTGACACTCACAGGGCAGTTTGGAGACCAGGTAAGCATTACACAGCAATAAAAAAATTGAAGTGTAAATGTGCAACTTCTCTCATATAATTTCAAGGAATGCATGCTCAAGAAATAGGGGTGTGTGTGTGTGTGTGTGTGTGTGTGTGTGTGTTAATGCTGTTCATTAGAATGAGGCTTTCAGAAACAAAAACTAAAATCAAGTTAAACATGGGGACACCTGGGTGGCTCAGTCCGTTGAGCGTCCAACTCTTGATTTTGGCTCAGGTCATGATCTCACAGTTCATGAGTCCAAACCCTGCGTTGGACTCCGTGCTGACACCGTGGAGCCTACTTGGGATTCTCTCCCTATCTCTCTCTCTCACAAAATAAATAAATAAATAAGCTTAAAAAAATCAAACTAAATGTTCATCACAAGATAAAACAATGTTTGGCGTGTTCATAGAAATGAGTATTTGGGGGCTCTAAAAGTCAATGGTGTATGTCTATTTTCTGAGATGAAAAGTTATCAGGCACACTTGAGTGAAAATCCAAGCTGCAAGATAGTTTTAAGCATTTCACAGGTATCCATAAGGGGAAAGAAAACATATAATAAACAGAGACTGTTTTGAAAATTCATTTAAATGTCAGAGAGAAATGAAGCCAAGAATGTTGGAAGCAGATATTTTGATAGCCTGATTATTAACTTTATTGGGAAAGCAAAAGACTAGATTTACTGGTAAATAAATAAATAAAATCCACAGTCATATGCCAGAAATATTCTAATATCCCACATTGGTGATACGAATCAAAAATTGTTCAGATAAATACAAATTTCTCACAAAAAAATAAAAAAATACAAAATAAAACCCAGAGCTACAGAGTTTAGCAAGACACGTGAATATGTCTCCAAAAGCTTTAAAGAAGAATCTAGCACACATCTTGAGCCCCAAGATTTAACACACATGTACGGGGGTCAAATTAACTGAAAAACAAAGTAGATGTACTTTCCAACCACTATAGCAAAATATTTTTCTAGAATATGAGATGAAGTTGAGAAAACATCACAACTCCCTGCTCCCACAAAGAAGCTTAAAACACAGAGCAATTCTATTTTCAAACAATGGAAGTGCTAATGTCTGAATTATAACTGACCAGTGAAACAAATTTAAATTATGCTTTGGAAGCATTTGCCTTCTTTATTGTGGCCAAGTACACACAACATTGACAAGGTAACCAATTTGAAACGTACAAATTAGTGGCATTAAGTGCATTCATGATGTTGTGCAACCACCACCACTGTCTGCTTCCAGAACTTTGTCATCATCCTCATAACAACCTCATACCCATTAAGCAGTGGCTCTCATTTGCTCCTCCCCCAGCTCACAAATTAGTGGCAACCCCAAATCTGTTTTCTATCTCCAATAATTTGCTTATTCTGGAAGTTTCCTGTAAAGGGAATCAGACATTTTGTACCTGGTTTCTTTCACTTAGCACAATATTTTTGAGCATAATGGTGTCCATGTTGTAGCATGTTTCAGTGTTTCATTGCTTTTTTTATAGCTGAACAACATTCTACCGTATGGATATTTTGTTTACCCATTCATCTGTTGATGAAAATTTAGGTTGCATCTACTTTTGGTAGCTCTATGTTTGTGTATCAAGCTTTCACTAGAAAACCTGTTTTGAATTCTTTTGGGTAGATTCCTAGATGTGGAATTGCTGAGTTATACGGTAATTTTTCATTTAACTTATCGAGGAACCATTTGCCATAGTAGCTGCGCCATTTTAAATTCCCGCCAGCAATGTGTGAATGTTCCAATGTCTCCAGATCCTCCCCAATACTCATTATCTGCCATTTTTCAGCTAACAGTTAGCTATTCTAGGGGTTGCTATGTCTCATTGTGTTTTTAATTCGGGTTTCCCTGATGACTGATGATGGTTGGCATCTTTTTGTATGGTGTTTGGCCATTTGGATGTCTTCCTTGGAGTAAGGTCTATTCAAGTCATTTACTTATATTTTTAATTGGGCTGTGTGTCTTTTTGTCATTGAGTTGTAAATGTTCTTTATATAGTCCAGATACTTTATATATTTTGGGTATCCACTAGACTTTATATATTTCAGTATCCAGAGTTATATCAGATGCATAATTTGCAAATATTTTGGCCCATTCTGTGGTTGTCTTTTCACTCTCCAGGTAGTATTCTTGATGCCTAAAAGTTTTTAATTTTGATGAAATACTACTTACCTATTTCTTCTTTTGTTGGTTGTGCTTTTGGTATTGTACCTTAATGTCATTTTCATGGCATTTTGAGATATTCAAATCTATCCATAAGAAGAATGTTTTAAATCCATAATTAATTACTCAAATATATTTTATTTCCCCCAAACAATTTCAAATTAAAGTATTCTTTTTAAAAATACATGCTCGGGGTGCCTGGGTGGCTCAGTCGGTTGAGCATCCGAGCTTGGCTCAGGTAATGATCTGACAGTTTGTGGGTTCAAGCCCCACATCAGGCTCTGTGCTGACAGCTCAGAGCCTGGAGCCTGCTTCACATTCTGTGTCTCCCTCTCTCTCTCTGCCCCTCCCCTGCTCGTGCTTTGTCTCTCTCTGTCTCTCAAAACTAAATAAACATTAAAAATTTTTTTTAAAGTAAAAATGCATGCTGTTCATCCATTTGGTGAAAACAGAAATTTAGTGTAAATTTAAGAACTTGGGACCTTTTCATAGGTTTTATTTGTTTTCTTTAAAAAATTGTGAAATAAGGCATGCAGAGAAAGACAGATACCATATGTTTTCACTCTTATGTGGATCCTGAGAAACTTAACAGAAGACCAGGGGGGAGGGGAAGGAAAAAAAAAGTTAGAGCGGGAGGGAGCCAAACCATAAGAGGCTCTTAAAAACTGAGAACAAACTGAGGGTTGATGGGGGGTGGGAGGGAGGGGAGGTGGGTGATGGGTATTGAGGAGGGCACCTGTTGGCATGAGCACTGGGTGTTGTATGGAAACCAATTTGACAATAAATTTAATATTTAATAAAATAAAATTAAAATAAAATAGTGAGCTAAAACTAAAGGTTTCTATGTTGGGAAGATCAAACGTGGGCTAGAATTGGAAAGAAAGCAACTAAAAAGGACTTTTGAAGGTGGAAGATGATTTTATTCAGTGCGATTAGATCCAATGGCTTGTATTCTCTGATACTTAAAGAATCAGCAGGGGTTACATGCTGAATCATTACTTATTCATTGAGGGAAACAAAAAAACAGTCTCTAATTTTTAAAATAGATTTAACATGATTCTTTTTTTTAAAGTTTATTTATTTTGAGAGAGAGAGAAAGAACATGAGCAGGGGATGGGCAGAGAGAGAGGGAGAGAGAGAATCCCAGGCAGGCTCTGTGCTGTCAGTGCAGAACCCAATGTGGGGCTCAAACTCATGAACCATGAGATCATGACCTGAGTCGAAACCAAGAGTCGGTTGCTTAACCGACTGAACTACCCAGGCGCCCCATGATTCAGGATGATTCTAAAAAAAGATAGTGTGCTTTATAATATTGATTCTTGGGCTAGAAGAATAGTAACTAGCTGTTTTACTAATACGAAGTCAAACACTTGAGCTCATTTTGTTTTCAGTTTTATAAAATGGGGATTCAACTTTACTTTTGGAGAAAGCTGACCCACAATAAAAAGTGACAAAGGAGCAGGGTAAAAATTATGTAATAATAATATTATGATTAATAAATATTAATAAATATCAGAAACCGCATTCCCAGTAGGATAAAAATGATGCAAGCGAAATAAAAAGATGTGAAAAGATAGTCAACGCCACCTGTAACTAAGGAATTGCAAATTAAAACAACCATGAGGTACCCCTACGTTCCCGTTTGAATGACCAAAATCCAAAACATTAACACCCAGTGTTGGTAAAGATGTGGAGAAGCAGGATCTCTCACTCACCCTCTGGTGGGAATGCAAAATGGTGCAGCCGCTCTGGAAGACGGTTCGGAAATTTCTTGCAAAACTAAACATACTTACCATACAATCCAACAATCGCGATCCTTGGAATTTCTCCAAATAAGTTGAAAACGTAGGTCCACACAAACACCTGCCCGTGGGTATGTGTAGAAGCTTTTTTCATACTTGCTGTAACTTGGAAGCAACCAAAATGTCTTTCGGGAGGTGAGTGTTTACATAAGCTGTGGTCCGCACAGGCAGCGGAATGTCTCTCAGCACTACAAAGAAAGTTGCCGTCAAGCCATGAAAAATCATGGAAGAAACTGAAATCGTATTCCTAAGTGAAAGGAGCCAGTTTGAAAAGGCTAGCATACTGTATGCTTCCAACCACATGACATTCTGGAAAGGGCAAAAATATGGAGACAGTAAACCAACCAGCTTGCCAAGGGTTGGAGGAGGAGGGATGAATATGCAGAATTTAGAGAATTTTAGGGCAGTGAAACTACTCTGCGTCCTGCTCTCTATCATACTCTGTAGGATAACGGTGGATGCAGGTTATTATACATTTGTCAAAATCCATAGAACACACAACACCAAGAGTGAGCCTTTGACTATGGACTTTGGGTGAGGACGACGTATCAATGTAGGTTCATGGGTTGTAATGAATGTACCACGCCGGTGGGGGAGGTAAATAGTGGGGGAGACTGGGCATGAATGGGGACAAGAGGTTTAAGAAAAATCTCTGTACCTGCTAATTGATGTTTCTGCTAACCGAAAAGTGCTCTAAAGAAATAAAAGCTATAAAGAAGCACGCAAGCGGTAGGTCTGGAGAATGCCACAGGAGGATTATTCTAGAAAAGTAGGTTGAATTGGGCTTCCCAGAGTAGGTGACAAAATGGCATATCCATGTGGTTTGGGCTCCCTACCCTCAAATTAAACCTGATGAAGCTCCAGGAATTAAGGGAGAATTAACAAAAACTAGCAAAGGCATGAGAATCCCTTCAGGAGACTAGGGGCTGTCCTAAACTCATGTGCAAGGGGAAGATGAGTGGCTGAGGTTTGGTGAAGGAGCACCAGGATGAGAAATCGGCAGAAAAACCTTGAACTTCTCCTTTTGCCTTCTGCTCACAAGGCTGTTTCCGCTTTCTGCTTCTTTTCTTTACTGCATAAGGGTCCAGACCACTGATGCCCTATCTGTTGGGTAAGATCAGGGCAGAGAAAAGGCTGATGGGTGTGAGATGATGAAGGAAGCAGATGGATGGCTGGGATGACCAGTTACTCTTAGGCATTCAAGTTTATGCTCCTCTGAGTCTGAAACCCCCAGACTAGAACATTATACCCACAAGACTGCTCCTCCAGTATTGCCCCAGTCTTTGGGAGGGGGCCCTCAGATTTGAGCACGTATCTACCACACCCGGAAGGTTTGGTAGACCTTAGATTGCTGGTGTCCACTCCAGAATTTCTGCTAGGTCTAGGGCGAGGCCAGTAATTTGCATGTCTAACAAGTTCCCGGGTGCTGCTGACGCTGATGTCCTTGGAGAACCACCCGCTATGGAAGAGTCTCCTAGAGTATCTGAAAATAGATGTTTAGTGCTGTTGCTCTGGGCTCTCTTTCTCCCTTAAACTCTTGGGACCAATGCGGACTAGGACCTGCCTTTCCTCAATGCACATGAGTACAGTAGCTGAGTCCCCCTGGACAGTGAACTCACCAGGTTACATATCCATGGAGTACAACTACTTCCAACAACAACAACCCTGAAACCCACCTGAAACCCACCTGAAACCCACCGTTGCGTGCCCAGAGAAAGAATGTAAAATTTCCCAACTCTACACCTTGTTATGGTCTGAATATTCATGCCCTGCCCCCACCCCACATTCATCTATTGAAGCCCTCCCCTCCCCGTTGTGGTGACATTTGGAGGTGGGGCCTTCGGGAAGCAGGAAGGTTTCCGTGAGGTCGTGGGGGCGGTTCTCATGATGGGATTAGCACCCTTAAGAGAACGGGAAGAAGAACTCTCTCTTTCCTCTGTGCGAGGACGCAGCGAGAAGGCAGCTGTTTACAAAGTCAGGAAGCCAATCCCCACCAAGAATTAAATCTGCTAACACCTTGACTTCAAATTTCCAGCCTCCAGAACTGTGAGAAAGAAATGTCTGCTGTTTACGGCCCCCGGTCTGTGGCGTTTTGTTAAGGCAGCCTGAGCTAAGATGCATCTCATCTCCTGTCAGGGCCACATCAGCAGGTGCACTGAGGTGGCCTCTCAGATCTACAGCTCCTCCTAACACTGTAGGCACAGCCACATCCCAACCTGTTTCCTTCTCAGAGGCCGGATACTGAACACAGTGAGATCTCACCTCCGTCGAGCGTCTTATCAAGTCCTTTCGGTATTTTACCCGATTGTTCAGAGTTCGGATCATCACCTGTGTTGTGTACGCCCAGAAGCTGGCCCTGAAACAAGGATTTATGAGCAGGTGGTTTCTCTGGAGATGATCCCAGGAAGCCGTGGTGGTGGAGTTGGGAAGCGAGTCAGGGAAGGGAGGGAAACCAACACTGACGTGTTCATGAGCAGGTAACCCCTGTGGACAACTGAAGGTGAACCCCAGGGGTTTCTGGGGTGGGGGGGGGTGATACAGTATACAACACACTTATGTTCCACCTGAAGGAAACTAGGAAGTTAAGCCATCGACTCACATCAATCACTGATGGAGGGCTGTTCCCCAGAGTAATAATGTTTTGGGACTTCCGTCAATGGCCGGTGCGTGTGTGTGTGTGTGTGTGTGTGTGTAGGATCAGTGGAGCCAAGGGGATTGGAGCAGCTCACCCACATCACCTTGCTACCTTATCTTCTCCCAACCCTTGGGGGTGCCTGGGTGGCTCAGTCGGTTGAGCGTCCGACTTCGGCTCAGGTCGTGATCTCACGGTTCGTGTGTTCGAGCCCCACGTCCGGTTCTGTGCTGACGGCTCGGAGCCTGGAGCCTGCTTCGGATTCCGTGTCTCCCTTTCTTTCTCTGTCCCTCCCCTGCTCGCACTGTCTCTCTGTCTTTCAAAAATAAATAAATGTTAAAAAAACAATAAAAATAAAATAAAAAAATTGCTGAGCCAAATAAGAGCGTCCAGTAGTCCTTGATCAGACATCTCAGGGCTACGAACCCAGAAACTGCCTGCAACGGTGTCTGAATTTGTGTCATTTACTGAACTTTCTTCAGGATGTCAAGGCAGGCCTGGAATGTACCCAGCCAACTGTTACTCCCAAGAAAGTCAAACCTCTGGCCTAAGCTGATGAAACACAGTCACACTGAAGTGTAATGTCTCACAAAAGCAAACAACCAGCAGCCGTGTCTTCCTGATCGGGCTTGGAGACAATGCCTGATTGAAGGTGGGGGGGGGGCACCACAAGAGGAACAGAGAACTCCCCAAACCAACATGGCACCTGGAACTTTTAGCCTTGCGTCAAGCTCATGAGTGAAGCTTTGGGTGAAGGCAAATAGCACCTCTGTGTTGATGTCTTGCCTGGCCTAGGGGGTTGCCCATACCTACTCGCAGGGCTGAACCACAGGAAATGTGCCACCAGCACTTACTGGAGGGTTATGTTTGCCATTCGTGCTACCTCCTCCTTGCATTTCCTGTTAGTCCCATCCTTTCCTTCCCAACCTCCATTTCCTAAATTTTTTCTCCATCCATCACGATTCATTCGTCTATTTTCAACGGTTCGTTGCTATATGCCAGGTAGTGGGCGTGGCCCTAAGTCTGCCACCTGCTAAGATATGACGTTTTCGCTCAAGATCTCCAGTGTTTAGTAAGGAAGACAAACGTGAAACCCAATGCCATTCAGGATGATAGATACTATGTAGAGGAGGAGATGAATATATGGAAAGCCCTGAGGACGTCAGGGGCTTCTTCATAAATGCGTGCTATGGTCTGAATGTTTGTGTCCTCCAAAATTTTCTATATGAGGTCTTTTTTTTTTTTTGAGAGAGAGAGAGAGAGAGAAGGAGTAAGCAGCAGTGGGGGGAGGGGCAGAGGGGGAAGAGAAAGAACCTTAAGCAGGTTCCATGCTCGGTGGACCCTGATGTGAGGCTCGATCCCACGACCGTGAGATCATGACCTGAGCCAAAATCAAGAGTTAGATGCTCACCGGCTGAGCCACCCAGGTGCCCCCATATATCAAATCTTAATTTCAAACCAATGTGATCGTATGGGAAGTATGGCCTTTGGGAGTTACTTAAGCCAGGAGGGTGTTGCACTCATGTTTGGGATTAGTGCCTTATTACTGAGGCTCCAGGGAGATTCTTAGCCCCTCTTACCATGTGAGGGCAGAGTGGAGTCTACAGCTGGGAGGGCGGCCCTCATTCAACCAGGCTGGCATGGTTGATCTCGGACTTCCAGCCCCCAGAATTGGGAGAAATGGATTTCTGTTATTTATCAGCTACCAGGTCTAAGGTATCTTGTTTTAGAAGCCTGAAGGGACTAAGACAATGCATGCAGTCAATTCAGACATTATTGAAGTCTGGACATAATTATGGCTTGATATTCTCTGCGTCCTCCATCATCCATGCCATAATGTCCTTTTAAATTTCAAACAAAGATGATACAGAGTATTCCAGCTTTTCAGGTTTCTTCCATGTGGCAGGTGGGGTTGGCTGTCCTCACTGTCCTGCACACACATTCTTGGGGTCACCAGCACACAATGGGTATGGGTGTGGTACTGGTGGTGTACCTGTGCCAAAGGACCATGCTACTCACTAATTGACTTACCAGTGACCTAACCCGGGATCTCTTACCACACCAATCTGCCCAGCGGACTACCACTGATCAAATCCAGAGAGGACTCAGGCACAGCCAACACTTTCTTACCCACTGAGGTGTAATCCTAACCAAAGTAAAGGACACCCAGGAAGAATGCGGGCGCATCTCTCTCCTCCAAGTTTCCAGAGCTACATTTTCCTTGTTCATAGGGCCATGGACAAGGCTTATTTATTACTCTAAGTCTGTGAAGGTTATTAGCTGGTCACCAGTTTCTAGAGTAGATAAGTCTTGGGAGCCCACATAGATCTCACCCACACAAGGTGGGTATGCATTGTTATTTCCACCCTACCTCGACCCTCCTCTTCTGAGTACGGTGCATCGGACCGTACTCCCAACCTACATTGGACCAGTTTGATTCTCACCCCCAGGAATTTGAAATTGTTACCTAACATGCTGGTTTATATCTAAGAAAGGGCAGTGAGGCTGAAGTTAGGGTGGTTCTGTTTGGTAATCTGTGTGTCTCAACAGGGAAATGCATTTTGCAGAGTTACAGGAATGAGAGACAGCCAAGGAGGAAGAGATAAGACCCTGTGAGACCTGGTGGGGATGAGAGAGGAACCTAGGTCCCTGGCTGGGTTCAACTTGGACTTTCCTGTTCCTTGTTCCAATTCCTGACAAGCCCTGGGCTACCTCTCTGCCTTTGGGTGCCACAAGGCATCCTATATTTCTTATTAGGGAAGAAACAAAGCAAGAAAAGAAAATGAAAACACATTTTCACTTAAGGCAGCTTGAGTAGGTGTCTGTTACTGGCAACCCAAGGAACTTGACTAATGGTCCCAAGAGAGAATTTCTTACGAGTGTGAGTTGCTCTCACTATTGCTAACCTTAGGCCGTTGAATTTTTTGAGATAGTCCTTTAAAAAAAAGATATTATTATGACCCTAATGGCAGATAAATAGAATCTTCGTGCCCATCTGCTTGGTTCTGTGACCCTAGAATATAATGGGAGCATCTGGAGAGAATGAGGAACTGTATGAAAGCAGGCTGGGTCGCCCCGAGGGAAATTAGCATAAGTGGTCTGAAAGACAGGAACTAGCTGTCAGGGGAAGCAGGAATGTCCCCATCCTGGAGATTTTCAGAAATAAGATAACCAGTTGCTTGCCTGGGATGGCTGGAAGCATTCAGATGACACAGCTACCTTGGGTTGTCCCTCTTCTTTGGGCCCCTCGAGTCTGCACTCTGGGCCTCATGGCTGTGTTTTGTGTTGGGGGAGGTGGGGGTGGAGTCCTGCATTATGGGAATTCGTCTGACTGGCTCTGAGGGCATGTGGTCCACTTTCAGGATCTTTGCCACAGATTTTACAAACAGACCTTTGAAAATTCCCTGCTCTGCAATCCCCTGGATTCTGGTTTTCCATTAGGCTTGTTGGTGATGACTTAAAGATGGTAGGAGAAACAAATGATTCAGAGAAAACCAGTGAAACCAAATAGGAAGTTGGAAAAAGTGAAATTTTACAGTGCATTTTCCTGCCCTTGACTTGTCTCTCTTTTCCTGGCCAGGATTCATCCTGAGAGTCTATTTTTACACTGTTCCTGACCCAGCGAAACCTGGAGGTTCTGCAAATCTTACCAGATTTAGATTCCATTTGTGTTTTCTCTGTAACCTCTTATTTCTGGGAAAGAGAGACAATCAGGAGGGACTGCTTCAGCTTGTACTCATTTCTCTCCTATCACACTGAGTAAGATCGGTCTCATTTAGAGGCACTGTGTGTAGGGCCTCCAGCTGCCCCACTGGGAAAACAAGATTTACAAACCAAAGAAACCAAGGAAGGACAAATCTCTTCTCCAAAAAGGTTCAGGGAGTAGCGTGCTCCACAATTTCTCTGTGCTTTGAGGCCCTAACCCTGGGATATCAGAGTTAGGTGAGAGGCAAGTCAACAGCAGGCCTTCTCACTGTGGTTTCCAAAACTTGACACCATTTCAGAGCGGTTCCTCCTACAGATGTAGATGTGTGCTGGTATCTTCAGGAGGGAAATGCCTGCTGTGGCAAACTCCCAGAGTGTTGAAGAAAGAACGCTCCGATGCAGAATTTTCCCACACTCAGCACACAGGGCAAGGAGAAACCAAGAGGCACAGTCTGAGCGCTGCGGAAATCACAAGACGTGGCCTGCAGCTGGGGGAAGAGTGGCTGCAGTTCTCGCCATTCGGGGTTTCTTCTGGCTGGAATGTTCCCAATCCTAAAAGCAGCTAGCAGAGGATTTTCAGATGGACTTGAGTGGAAGGAGAGAAGAATATGCCTAAGGAACCTCTCTGTGTCTCTGTCTCTGTCTGTCAAAGCAGAACATGCTGCCTTGTCTGAACTGAGAGTGAGATGTGAAGTCTATTTCTGGTTCTGCCAACTGACTCCCTGGTGACCTCAGTCACTTCCTCTCTTACAGCCTCAGAGTTCCCTTCTCTGCATAGGACTTTAGAATTTTCTTACAACTAGATAGAGCCCCCAAACCTAGAAGATGCCAGTAGACACAACTTTTGATTGCTATGCTCCAAGCCCCTGTGGATTTGATTTAGCCAGGGGCAGGTGAGGTGTAAGGAGAATATTCTCTGGTCATGTTCATCCTGGATATGATGCATCCAGGTGAAGCAGTTTCTTTCTGTCACTTTCTCTGGTTTCACAAAAGTCTGTGGATTAACTTTTGGATTCCACTCAAAACTGATGACAGAAGATCCTGGGAGGACAGAAGTGGGGCTGAGAAAAATATTGGAAAGGAACTTCAGCTTCGGGAAAAATACTGCCCAGATGAACTCTAAGGCATCGGCCACACTCTTTGTTGGGCTGCAGCTACAGCAAAAGCATGTAAGTCAGAAGGATGAGGACTGGGCTTGAGGTCCTAACATGATACGGATCAAGATAAAAAAAAATATTTGTTAACATTATGCCTTAAAGTATGCATATTAAATTTCAAAATACTAGTTAAAAAACACTGAATTCAAAAGGAGAAAAGAAAATAGTAAAAAATAAAAAGCAGAACAAACAGAAAATGGAAAATGATACAAGTAAATCAGAATATGTCATTACTTAAATTTTAACAGGCTATATTTTCTAGTTGGGATTGAGCTGGATTTTGAGAGTAGATTTTAAAATAACCCAAATGATATGCTTTTCATAAGGGATATGTAGTGCAGATTTCTGAAGGATTGAAAACAGAACAGAAAAGGGAGAAGACATAGTAGCCAAATGTGGACCAAAACAAACAAACAAACAAACAGGTGTGAATATATTCCTACCAAACAAAAGAGACTCTAACATAAAGGGAATTATGAAAGAACAAGAGGACTACTACACCAGTGTCAGAAAACATAATAATTTTAAATTTGTAAGCTAAGAAATAACCTCATAACATAGAAAAAATGCACACACAAGATTAAAAGGGAAAACAGATAAATCTACTTTCATAGTCTTAACTAAATAGGGAGATATACCATGTTCATGGATTGAATAGCACAATATTTTAAAGATGTCAATTGTCCAGATTGATTGAGGGATTCAATTCAATTCCAACTCTACCTTTTTAAAATGACTCAAGACTGTGATCCTGACATTTACATGAAAGAGATCCAAAACTTTAGAATAGGTAAGAAAATCCTGAGCCAAAATATTGGACTGTATGCTTTATCAGCTAGCAAGAATTATGAATAACATAGTGACTAAATGGTCTAGTATTGATGCAGAAATTGACAGGTGGATCAAGGAACCACAATAGAGAGCCTAGATTCAGATTCATACATACATGGAAACTTAATTTATAATAAAGGTAAAACTGCAAATAATGGAAAAGGAGAGATCTTTCAGTAAGTTGTAGTTGGAGAATAATTTGTCATCCAAAAAGGAAAAACAAATAAAAACCATCCCTTTCTGCAATCCATTCCTCTAAAATCAAATCATTGAGGGCCAGATTGTGAAGTAATAAACTTTCACTTTTAAAAAAAATATAGAAAAATCTCTTCATGATCCCAAGGTCAGAAAAATTTTGACACAAAAAGCATATTTTAAAAAGAAAAAGATTTGGAGGAGCACAGAGGATTTTTAGGGCAGTGAAAATACTCTGTATGATATAATGATGTTTTTCATTATGCATTTTTCCAAACTCATAGAGTATATATCACTAGGAGTGAACCTAAAGGTAAAGTGTGGACTTGGAGGGTGATTACAATGTATCACTGTAGGTTCATACTTGGTTAAAAAAAAAAAACAAGTACCATTCTGGTGAGTGGTGTTGATGATGGGAGAGGCTATGCATGTGTGGGACAGATGGTGTATGGAAAATTTCTGTACCTCCTTCATGATTTTGTTGTAAACCTAAAACCCATTTAAAATATACAGACTTAAAAAATTTTTTTAAATAACAAAAATAAAAAATAAAAAAATATAAAAAATATTTACAAATTGCTGTAAAGAAAGTGTAAAGATAAGCTCCAAACTGGGAGAGTCTTTCACTAATACATATTATAGTCGTTTGCAGAATATATAAAGGACCCCCATAAATCAGATTTTTTTAAGTCGCTAATAAAAACAACAGGGAAGGCTGGGGTTGGCGCTAACAAAAGAGAACATAATGACCTATGAGCATGTGAAAAGATGTTCAACTTCTTAAGTAATTAGATAGATGCAAATTGAAACCATATTATCATGTCACCAGATTGGGGGGAAAATTAAAATAATCAAACATGTAAAGAACAGTAGCACTTTTTTGTAGTAAGAAAGACTACAAGAAATCAGAAGGTCTGCTGGTAAGTGAATAGTTTTAGAAACTGTGACTTATGGTTGTCATGGAATACTGCACAGCACTTAAAATGACTCAACAATACATTACACGTGAATATGGACAGATGTCATGAGCTGATTTTTGAGTGGAAAAAGCAAGTCACAAAAGAATGTAAAAAGTAGACTTCTGGGGGCGCCCGGCTGGCTCAGCCAGAAAAGCATGCAACTCTTGATCGTGGGGTCATGAGTTCGAGTCTCATGTTGGGTGTAGAGTTTACTTTAAAAAAAAAAAGTATATTTCTACACCTGTGAGGTCCAAAGACATAAAAAACAAATATTATTGATGGATGATGGAAAATAAGAATAATTGTATAAAGAATGTATGGAAATAAAACTAAAAATTCCAGGTAGTGATTTACTCTGAGCAGATCTCAAAGTAATGGTAATTATTGGTTTTCCTAAAACGCTAAGTGGGCTCGTGGCTGTGGATGCTTATTCCTTATACTTCATGTGTATTTATAATATTGTATCTACTCAATACTGTTAAGAAGAACCGAAAATGTTGTGAACAATTTTCCGACGCCAAAGGGTCCGGTCCGTTCTATTTCATTCTTTTTAGAAATACACAATATTCTATACTATGGATAAGTCATTTCAACTTAATAATTTCCCTACTGATGCAAATTGAAGGATGTTGTTTTTTAATTTTTGGCTTTTCTCATGTAACAAAATCTAAAGAGGGATCTTAACAGCAACAATTTTTTTTTTTTTTTTTTTTTTTGGAAAGGAAGTGTCTTTGTTTAATCGAGCAAACACACCCATGATTTTGGACTCCTCCAGAGTAAAAGATTTGATGCCCAGGACACTGGAGGAGAAGGAAGAGAGAAGGCAAGAGGCAGGGTGGGAGGAGGGAGGGAGTCACTGAGTGAGGTAGGGGTGATGCTGACTGCAAAGCTGAGTCATACTCTGTGACCCTGACCTATTACACTGTCTGCCTTTTTCTTCATAGCAGGGGACCGGACCCTTCACGTCTTCGACCCCTCTGCTGACCAAATACACGATTCTCTTACATGGAGGTCTCTTATCTGCAACTTTGGTATGTTTTCTTTTTCCCTGCAAACTCCAGGAATTGCTTTTGCAATATGAGTATTGGGGATACTTAGAAAATACAAGAACAAGGACCTGGCTGTGGAAAGAAATGACAAGGAAAAGGCATAAGAGGCGGAAAGTTCTTTTTTAAATGGCCAAGTCAATCCTGGGCATACAATATTCTTCCTACTTCTATGATGCTGCGTGAATATTTGTTGACTTCTTAATTTGTTGACCATCTAAAAGATAAAGGAGAATTTATTCAATTTACCACCGTTAATAAATGCGCTCCTTTATTATAGATAACTTGGTTATTTTTTTAATCGGTTGTTGAAAAGATGGCCCATGGTGCCATTTAAATAAAGATGTTACAGTATGTAATGGGTCACAGAAACCAAGAATACAATATCCAAGTAATTTAATAACAGTTAGGAATGAGATTTCCATTAGACATGCCTGGAATTGGAGCGTACTACTTTACTGCTTTCTATCAAGAAGACCTCTAAATTCCCAATTTAAAACTGATACATTTCAAGCTCGTGAATTAGAGTGGGTATCTGAGTAAGAGAATAAATTGGGCCAGAGGCTTAGCCATTGTGCTGCTGTGCAAACCTGATTGCTCCTGTGAGGTTATTAAAAATTCTGGGCTAATGTTCTGGAAAGAATGAATTTGCTATTATAGCAATCTTCCTACATCCCGGTTCCTCTGCAGTTGAAGGGCTATCTCTAAATTTAGCATATGCTCGAGGAAGGAGATTAATTGAATTCGGAAGTATTTATCAGAGGAGAAATAAATAGCTTTTGCCAATTAATGAGATCAATCAGCCCGACCATTACAGAGGATTAGGGATCTCTGCCAGAGGTGTTGGGTTTTAAGATATGGAGCCTGATAGGCAATATTCCAGGGGATGTGGAACCCATTCATGAGCCATATACACTTAGAAGCACAGAGTAAATGAAGTGTAAAAGAGAGTAATTGAGCCATTGTAAAATCAGATTAGAAAAATGTGTCCCCTTTCCCTTCTCTTTCTTTATCCACCCCACTCCCAAACATCTCACTCAGGTAATCCTCTATATCGACCATCAAAGCAGTATGTATCTAAAGATAAGTAGACGCTTGTTACTGTCAGTTGATTCTTTCCGTCACAATGTGGACATTAGCAATGCACGGAGAGTCATTCTCCAATTTTCCTTTTCGAAAGGAAAACATATTCCATTTGGACAATCTGAAAATGTTTCCAGTTTTCACTTTAATTTTATGGAGATTTCAACTCATCAAAGAGGGGTCCCCTTTTCCTCCGATACCCCTATAACTTTTTCCCAAGTGTGTTATTGCTGAACTTATTAGAATTGAGGAATGATTGATTTGTACCTAAACACATACGCAGGGCACACCGTATGTTAGTTTCTGGCTACTATCTTCTCTGTAGGGCAAAATAGGTTTGCCCAAAGATACTTTTAATTTCCCGATGCAAAGGTACTTTCATTCTGCAGGCATCCGTCAGCGTGCTGGTGGTGACCATAAGTAGAATAATCTCGACTCCTGGAACAGAACTGTTTTGCCTGGAAGGGACTCAGGCACCAGTGGGCACATCGCTGTGGTCTGGAGGGCCTGGGTGCTTGTGTCTTCACCAGAACACGTTAGCAGGGTCTCTGCAGGCTCCCCACACCCACTGGGAGCACCTTAGGGAGGTCAGTGCCTGGTCCTGCTCCACAGCGAACCTTCATTCCTGAAGGAGGCACCCGGGCCAGGAGAAGTGATCAACACTTTCTGGTCGCCATCTACACCTAGACACTGCGTGGATAGTTTGTGCCCGTCGCTGAATCCCCATAACACCCCTAGGAGGCAGACATTATTATGTTCATTTTGCAGATGAAGGAAACTGAGGTCCAGAGCAGCCGTTCGATTGTGAAGTTCAGACTTCACATGCATCCGTATAAACTTCCTTTTCCTTTTTTTTTTTTTTTTTTAACGTTGATTTATTTTTAAGAGGGAGACAGAGTGCAAGCAGGGGTGGGGCAGAGAGAGAGGGAGACACAGAATCCGAAGCAGGCTCCATGTTCCGAGCTCTGAGCTGTCGGCACGGAGTCTGACACGGGGCTCGAACTCATGAACCGTGAGATCATGACCTGAGCCGAAGTCGGACGCTTAACTGACTGAGCCACCCAGGTGCCCCTAAACTTACTTTGCCTTTTTCCACTACCTGCAGTTCCCTCGTCCCCACAGGCAACTGCAGACAGGCTCCCACTGAAGCAGACACCCCCCACTGTGGCTCCCTCCTGTTTCTTTGCCTGACGCTTGATGCTTCCCCACCTGGGATAAGGGCCCATGGTCAAGAGCATGGTGTCCATGGTGCAACTGCCTGGATTCCCAGTCACTGGAATCCAATCTTTCCTTCTCACTTGCTGTGTATCCCTGGGCAAATTACTTAGCCTTTCTGGGTCTCAGTTTACTCATCTGTAAAACGGGGATAATAATAGTACCTCTCCACAGGAGCACTTAGAGGATTAAATGAATTAGTACTTGTAAAGCGCTTGACAGCGTGCCCAGCACACAGTCTGCTCTAAGTCACTATTGTCGTGATGATCACATAGGCGTGTAAAGGGATCAGAAGGGTACCTGGCACATGGTGGGCACTTAATTAAACATGTTATCCTGTGAGGACATAATGTGTTCATTTCTGCACAGCTGTTCTGGTGTTTTCTCCATCTTCAGAGGCAAGTGCTTGAACTTTGCTCTGCAGAACACGAACAGCAAGTTGCAGAAAGTCCACTTTGTGACATCACGGTCATTCCAGGAGGGGGCTGTTTGGGTTGGCACACCCCCCCCCCTTGGGGCCCCCCCCCCCCCCCATCTTGGTTTAGTCAATTTAACTTTGATCACTGTCACATTACCAGTTTTTAAAGACAGGGTCCAGGGGCACCTGGGTGGCTCAGTCGGTTGAGCGTCCGACTTCGGCTCAGGTCATGATCTCGCGGTTCGTGAGTTCAAGCCCTGCATCAGGCTCTGTGCTGATGGCTCAGAGCCTGGAGCCTGTTTCAGATTCTGTGTCTTCCTCTCTCTCTGACCCTCCTCCATTCATGCTCTGTCTCTCTCTGTCTCAAAAATAAATAAATGTTAAAAAAAAAATTAAAAAAAAAAGAGACAGGGTCCTGAAGCGTTCTTCTGTATAGACACAGGTGCACACGAAATATTCATTGGGCACCTGAGTACATGCAGCCTATGGAAAGGTTGGGTCTTTTTTCCAAACTGGCAGTTAATTCCGGTTCCGGAGACCCAGAAGGCTGCCACTCGGACACTTCTGTGTGCGTGTGGCAGGAGGGGCCCAACGGTTAGGTTTGAAGGGCTCCATTCTCCAGGGTCCAGCAGGGTGTGTGGCCAGAGAGGTCCTGGCGATTTGCCTCTGAGGCTGGGAGTTAGCTGCTCGGCAGAGAGGTGGGCCGAATCCCCTCTGGTTCTTACTCAAGGGGGAAAGGTTCATTCGTTGAACGCAGTGAGATGGCAGAATATATCGGCGTGGCAGAGAACTTCGTCTGACACTAATTATTTTGCTGTACCCTTCTCAAAATTTGGAAATCCCGGACCCTCTCTGTCCAGTAAGTAGCACAGACAGAGACGTTCAGGCAGAACGTCCTACAAAGAAGGCTGCGTTCCCGGTCTCCCCACTTGTGTTACCTAAAATAAGAGAAAAGCGTAAGTGCCTTAAAGGTTCCCATGAAGGGTTGCCGCGTGTCATTTCGTGCGGAGTGAATTCTAGCTGTGGTCTCCTCGGTGTGGACGGCTAGCGAGGGGAATAGCCGGAGGGCTCTTTTGGTTACACGTGTAAAAATAACTCACTGATTTGCAGAGCATCTCACGTTAGCCTTCAGTCCCATTTCGCTCCAGAGTCGGTGAGGATCGCATGAGGTGTGGCGGAAGGGGCGTCGCTCTTTGTCAGCGCCCGGCGTGATCGGATCCACATCGTTCACATCAGGGTGCCCCCTGCTCCCGTCCCCTTCCGTCTCATCCCAACACCCCTGGTGTGGGGCGTTCAACCTCAACCCCCAACCCAAGGGCACAAGTCTTCATTCTCTCTGCCGCGTTAGATGAACCATCTGAAGACACACAGGCTCCTGTGTATTCGGTGTGAGGGGACCCAAAGGCTCCCCCGTTGTGAAGGCGGGTCACTATCCCGCATTGACCGTGCCCAATGGGCCAATACCCTTCCCCCACACCCCCTACCCCCCGCCTCAGCTTCAGACCTTCGAGGTATTACTGTTTAGCATTTCACGCCCACACGCTACGCTGAAACGGTGCAGGCCGTGCCCAACTAAATAGCAAAAAGGAGAAGATTTTGAGTTACACGAAGCTCTGTCACAGGACGCCTGCTTCAGAACCTGGCCAAGAATCTCTCTTGATCAAAAGACCTTCTTTAGGGGGCGCGCTTCCAAAATAATACAGGATTATCATGTGCCCAGGCCGGGCACACGTACCCTACGTTCCCACCCTCGGAGAAGCAGAGTCCAAACCACTCCGCGGCTCCTGACGTTTCAGAGATAGCAGAGACAGCACA
Source organism: Panthera uncia (assembly GCF_023721935.1). Taxonomy (NCBI): domain Eukaryota; kingdom Metazoa; phylum Chordata; class Mammalia; order Carnivora; family Felidae; genus Panthera; species Panthera uncia. Next base: position 61,981,242 of record NC_064816.1, on the reverse strand, counting down.
ATGGAAATGCTTCCCTTACTTAACTCAGGGTTCATTTTTAGCACGCGCACAGGCGGCCCGGCTCGTTATACATTTATTACTCCGTAATGCACTTGGCAGCTGACACGAGATGCCCATAGCTGTCCATAACAGGGAGCCACGCCGTGTGAACCAGATCTCCCTCGTCCCCTCGACAGCCCCATTAAGCCGGGGAGTAAATTATTAATTGTGCTGACTAAAATCTAAGCCCCAAATGAAGCAAATAAAATTAACCAACACGCACTGGAAAAAACCAGAAGCGTGGCAGGCAGCAGAGAAAAGGTCGCTCCCCCAAAAGGTGTGTCTTCCAAGTTATCATTGGGTATTGCGACGTGGCATTTGGTGGCCCCGGGGCCAACTTATTTAAGAATGGAGCCTAAGGAATTTGAATACAATTCTATGTGGCAAAGAGTATAAGCAGACAGTGAGATTCAGGCCACGTCTTGTAAAGAATGTGGTTTTCCCGGTCCCCCTACTCCTGTTAAGTAACGGAGAAAAGCTGGACCCCAAAGTCCTTGGATTTGGCCAAATAAAACTTGCACCCTAGCCCATTTACAGAGGAGTTTGGACTTAGAAACCCAAATCTTTTGTCCAAGGATAAATGGCAGATGTGGGAATCTTCTAGAAGCCCCGAGGCCCTCCCTGAGTCCCGCATTCAGTGGTGGAGGGACCATCCCAACACTGCACCTGCAGCAGGTGACCACGGTCGATCCTGGGAGAATGTGGGGTGTGGCGGCGGGGGGGTGGGAAGCCCCTGGTGCTGCTCAGTGACAGACCTCTGTTCTCAGATTTCTAGGCTGGTCCATCGTCTGGCACAGATGTCTAGGAGGCTTTGGGTCATGAATGCGCGTATTGAAAACGATGAGTTTGCAAGTCTTCTCATGAGTGAGAGCCTGAGAAGTTTTGTCTTGAGCAAATACTCACCAATTGTTATTTGGTTCTGTATGTTGGGCCCATGCTGGGCCAGTGGGGCCTTCCCGGACTTTCCTGGTGACTGCTGGAGAACAGGGTCATCCTGTGCCTCGGGTGCCATAAAGGGTCAGGCCAGGGCTCTCACATTCTCTTCAGCATGGAGAAATGTCTGCCACTGGAAAAAATAATATGCCGAGGTCCTGAAGTTGAGAGAAAAAGAGAGGGAGGGGGGCAGGTAGAGAGCACTCCACACCCAAGCCTTCCCCACCTGGCCTTCCTCCTGCTCGATGGCCCAGCCTGCCCTTCACATCTGCAAACTAGTCAAGCGTCTCTTGAGTAAGGCATCGAGTGTTGTTCATGCCAACTCACATTTGGGTTTCTGTAACCAGTGACTGAAGGACCCCTGAGAAATACCATAAAGGAAAAAAAAATAACCACAGGATACACACAAGAACAAAACGGATACATAAGTTTAAGGCTGAATCCTTGGAAAACTTAACGATGTGACAAATCCTGGAAATAAATACAGAAGTAAAATACGTATCAGCAAGTTTGCATAATTCCCAAATTTTGAGCCTCTTTGAGAAATCAGGAAGGAAGGGAATAACAGATATGGAATGCAAGCATAGAATGCTTCTACGAACAAGTACATGGCAGAAATAAAATTAAGAGGAAAGCAAATTAGAAAAAAAAAAATTCTTAATAAACAAATATGACAGAGATTTAATTGGATTCTCGGAAAAACTGGTAAGGAAAATATTACGGCTCCAAAAGAAAGTTGGGGCAATTGAACGAACAGACCATTCACACAAGTTGATGATACATTTCCAATTTGAAAGTTGAAAAAATAATATACCCAGAAGTGCGAATTAATCTCGCAGCGTTACCAAATCACAGAAGAGGATCAGGAAAACCGGGCTGATGTCAGAATAGTCTTGGCTTTTTGATGGCAGGTTACATCGACGCGACCTTTCAGAAAACAATGAAAAATTCCCATCAGTCTTCTAACAAAATTAATATGCCTTGTCCAGGAAGTCCTATTCTTGGAGGTAGAGCATAAGGTAGAAAATTTAAGAGCTGTAGTAGGAGAATTTGGTCACCAAGAATGGAAATACGGTTTCAATAAACCTAGACAAGAAACGGAGTCCATTTTCCCAAGTAATTGCATAAGCCAGGGAAAGAAGGGCTTGGTAGGTACCTGGATGGAGACTTTCAAGCAAAGTGTTTCTACCACTGAGTCACAAATTGCCATAAAATCTGAGTTGTAAAACAATTCCCACTTTTTAGGTCACAGTTAGAAGTCTGGTCAAGGTGTGACTGGGTTCGCTGTGTGAGTCTCTGAGGCTGAAACCAAGGTGCCAGCTGGGCTGAGGTCTTTTCTGGAGGCTCGAGGGATGAATCTACTCCCCGGCCCATTCAGGTTACTGACAGATTCATTGTGGTCGCAAGACTGAGATCCCGTTTCCTCCTTGTCTGTCAGCAGGAGACAGCTGTCGGCTCCTAGAGGCTGCTCTTGTTCCTTGCCACGTGGCCCCTCCATTTTCAAAGCTAGCAATGGAGAATCTCCCTAATGCCAGACCTCTCTCATGCTTTGTCTCTCGTTTCCTGCCTCTGACCTGCAGAGCCAGATTGAAAGGGCTCATATCCAACTAGATAATTTGTCCCTTGATTAGCTCAAAATCAATGGATTATCTACCTTAATAGCATCTGCAAAAACTTTTTTGCCATGTGACATAATGTAATTCTGGGAATGGCTATCTTAGCAGATTCACAGATTCGACCAATACTCAAAGGAGGAAAGTATATAAGGGTGAGGGTCACTGGGGGTCATCCCAGGATTCTGCCTACCACACTCTCCGTGTCCCGTTCTGCCTCACCATCTGCATGGACTGTTTTCCCGTGGAATGAACATAATGCAGGCTCCAAGCTCCCATGCTCCTTGGTGTGCGACCACACTCCAGAGAAGATGTCTCCTTCCCAGAGAGGGTGCATGAGTCACCTGGTCCATAGAATTGCCCAGGTAAGGATTTTGAGACGGTCTCCTTCGTCATGTGTTCAAGAAGAGATAAAATTAGCAGCCGACCTCATGACTTGGTAAAAAGGCAAGTTGAACAACACCGAGATAGAAGTTAATACTCATTTCGTCACTAAAACTAAACTTACCTAAACAGTGGAGGAAATGCGTTAGTTCCAGTACAAAACCAACAGCAGGCGCAGGAAGAGCTGGATCCAGCAGATCAGCAAGGAAATCAGGGACTCTCCCTTTTCGTGCTCCGCCTCTTACAGTGTCGGCCTCATCCTGGGGACTCCAGCAGGTGGCCCGCCCCCAGAGAAGGAAGCTCCACCCTCACATCCAGACCTCGCATTCCCAGCCATACCATTTGGAGGAAGGGAGAATGTTTGCCCTTGACACTCTGGCATAAGACAATGTTTCTCTTCCCGAAGGCCCCAGGAAATGTCCCTGGCTCTGGTTGCCTCACGTCCCTGTCCTGTAACTGATTGCTGTGGATGGACGGTGTGCTATGAACCTGGCATCCGCCGCTAAGGACCCCCGCCCTCCAGCTGAGCTCACATTCAGCTCAGGAGAGGTTGCTGAATGAAATCGCAGCCGCACCCGAGGCCTGCCCAGTAGGGAGCCAGCGCAGACAGGATGGAGGGCATCACCGAGGGGGCTCGGGGCCCCACAGAGCACCAGGACACAGCGCTGAGGGCTCTGGGAGTGACAGGCGGTGAGGACCACCAGTTCCCCGGGAAGCCTGTGCACTCCTTCCACACGTCAGACCAGGAAACGAAGACTGATTGCTATCTTGCCCCGAGCGGCAGCATCTCTGGCAGCTGCCGGTTTGCAGCTCCCATTTCCCCCCTGCACGTGTGAGTCGCCGTCTGCAGTCCTCACCCGCCCTGGCCTCACAGAACGGCCCTCGTAACTGTCTTTCCAGTAGGTAGGAATCTCACTTCCTTATTTCCAGGCATAAATAATTGCAGATGCAAACTTGCAGCCTTATTTTAGACCTGAGGGTTGAGAATGCAGCCCCTGAATACTCAACAGCAGCTTTTTATTTTTGAGGGGGAGGTGGCCTGACCCCAGCGTGCTGGCTCCTGCCCCCCCCCCCACCTCTGTGGAACATAAACTACGAGAGAGAACCAGCAGGTGTGTTCTATCTCCCCCAGATCCAGGTGACGTGTTGCTGCTGCTTCTCCCACCCTGTTCCTTGAGAAGATCTATCTATCATCTGAATTAGCCGACGGTGCTGAGGACTCTAGCAACCAACACATCATCGGTAACCTCGAGTCATGGGTTACCGGGCTGCCCGGCCCACGTCTGCGGGGCAGAGTCAGATACACAAGGTGCAAACTGAAAACGTGGGCGCCTCGTCCCGAAAGCAGGAAACGCGTCTTCTCTTTCTTCCAGGGTCTCTTAACACGTCGTGAAGTTTCTTTATTTGCTATTTAGTGCCATCTCCCTTGGGCACGGGGATAATCAAGGGGTCGGTGGCAGGCCCTCACCGCACCCGCGGCCCCGTGACTCCATCTGCCTGACCCCGCGTCCCAGGGCCTCGCGCCCGCCTGTGAGCTGAGGCTCCTTCCGCACGCTCCACTGTGCCCTGGTCCCCACGTGCAAGACACCGGTCGGAGATCAAAGTACTAACGACTTCGAGATTGTTCCACAGCTACCACACAGCTTTAACTGCAGGCCTTCCGTGCCAGGGGACTGGGTCACGGCTGTGGGCAGGCCTGCGAGGCCGGGTCCTGCTCTGGGGCCTGGCAGGCGGGGAGAGAAACGGAAAACAAAAAAAAGCGAATTGGATTTCCCAGCTGGCTTCGGCATCAGCTCTTTATGAGTTACGTGACCCTGAAAGGGCAGTGTGGTCCTGCGAGCCTTAGTTTCCAAACCTCCGTGTTGCAGCTGCCAGAGGGAGAAACTGAGGCCTGGAAAATGGCAGCGATGCCCGAAGAGGGGTTCCTGCCTCATTAGCAATTGCCGGGATCCCGAGCTGGGGCTGCTGCAAGTATGAGGCCCCCGCAGGTCCTGTGGGCAGGAAGGCCAGGCGCCCTTGGGGAGCCACCTTGGGCAGGTCTCCGGGAGGCAGCGGTTGGGGTCCGGCTCTGGGCACAGCCAGCTGCTCTGATTGGGAATACCTCTGCTTTGGCTGCTCTGTCACTAGATGGCTGAGGCACCCTGGGGACCCCAGTGCCTCCTGAGGGCCGGCCCCTGGGCTGGGCTCTGGAGATAGGGGACTCACAAGGCTCCGTCCTCCCAGAGCTCAGAGCCACAAGCCACAGCAGTGCCACACGGGACTGTGGAAGCCAGATGCAGAAGGTAGCCCAAGGCAGCGTCAGGGCCCGGGGCTGGGTCTGGAAAGGGTGAGGAGGGGACAGGCAGGAAAGACAGAGCAGCAGAGGGACTCGGGGCAGAAGGGGAGGGTGCAGCAGAAGGGGGGGAGCTCCTCTCAGCCTCTCGCTTCCTCATTCTAGGGTCTAGAGACATCTGCACCTCCAAGGGCCCAGTGCCAGCTAAGAACACGTCCCTGTTTGCCATAGAGCCCCTCACCTTGTGATGGGGGGGGGGAGTGACCCGCAAGAAACAGTTCCTTCCTTTCTGCACAGCAAACAGGGTAGAACTCAGAGCACGGCAGTGAGGTGTTTGCCCCCACCCGGTTGCTTGGGAGGGAACCCACGACCCCCACCCCCGATCATTTGGGAAGAGGGGAGACTGAGGTCCACCCCGTGCCTGGTGCAAAGGGTGTTCTGTTCCCAGTCCCAGCTGACCAAGGCGAAAGAAGGCGACCGACCACAAACTGAATGGTGTGCGTGTGTCAAAGAACACATAAAACGGGGGATCTCAGAACCCACAGGAGCCTGCGGTTTCTGAAATTCGGGTGGGTGGCTTCCTGCCGCTGCAAGGCACGCTGGGAGGAGCAGGGAGGGTCCGGGTGCCGCCTCGCCCCGTGCTCCCTGCATGGCTTTTGCTCCGCCGGCCTGGCCCGCCACCTCCCAGGGTGGAGGGGACCTACGCGTTCCCAGCAAAGCAAGGAGTGGACACAGCAAATCCATCAACCGGGCTCCGGCCGTGCCAGCGAGGCAGAAACCCATTTCAGGCAAGGGCTGTGGAAGACAGGGGAGGACTCATCTTATTTTGTGCATGTAGACAGTGATTTTAATGTTATGTAAATGTAGCTGGCAATTCCTAATCTATCCTGAAATGTATATGTCAGGGCTCTGGTGTAGCAAGGGGGCCCCTGATAGAAACAAGCTGTGTTTTTATACAGGGAAGGCTGGTGATTACCTGCTTCTGGATTTTTTTTTTTTTCCTTTTCATTACCAATTTGAAACAGGACGAGCTGAAGCGGTGAAAACGGAGGCATGACTGTGGGAGCCTGCGGGGGAGTGACTCTGACAGCCCCCCTGGCGAGGAGGAGGTCGACAGACAGAGGGGCTCAGGGCAGCTGGAGAGGACGGAGAGAGAAGGAATACTCTGGAATGCCAGATACAAAGTGACGCGTGCTTGTCCAAACTGATGTGCTGGGGAAATGAGGAGGGGCGCAAGTATCCGTGAATCTTGTGGTCACCCCTGGAAAAGACTGGGGTCTCAGGAGGGAGGGGACTTTGCACCATTGCACCAGGAGCAGAGGATGATGAAAAATTCACAAGTGTGGGTCTGCGCAGATCACAGGGGGGTGCGGCATGAGGAGCTGGTGGGGTCCACCGGAGAGGGGCCAGTGCAGGAGGCAGGAAGGCAGCGAACCCCCAGCTCCCACCCCCATGCAGAACTGGTAAGCACAGCTTGCGTCTCTCCCTTAGGGCAGCAGATAGAACACCTGTCTGCTTAGTGTGACCCATCAGCTGCCGAGACAGCATTTTCCAGGGTGACCAGAAGGGACGGTCCTTCAAGGTTATACCCTCTTAACCCAGTGTTAGACCGCCAGAAATGGACAGGCCAGGGACCAGCTCTCTGCCCCCCAAAGACTCATCAGAGGTTTTTCCCTCCGAAACCTCCACTGTCTTCAGACTTTTCCATTTAGGTTGATTTCCTTCCTTCTCTGTTTTGTTTGTTTGTTTGTTTGTTTGTTTGTATTTTGAGCCAACTTTAGAACATTTTGACGTCAGGAGAGCTGTCTCAGTGTAACTCACCCAGAAAACCAGTGACAGGTGTACGGATGGGACGAGGCCAGCGCCGCGGGCGCTTGGGCATTTTCACCAAGTTCACATGTATGACACCTGGTGGGTCGAGGTCGGGGTGAGCACCATCCCAAGGCACACACCGCTTGGCAAGTCATTCCTGAGGAGTCGCCAGGATCCCGGCTTTGGAAACTCCACAATGGGAGGAAAGAAAATAGTTCTGCCTTTAGAAGAAAGAGGCGTCAAGTCACAGATGAGTCACTGGCCACCTCCATCTCTTAACTTTGCTTTCTCGTAACACCTAAAACATCTCCTGTCCCCCAGACCGAGGCACCCACCTCTCCTTCTGGTTGCCCCCTGGTCCTGGAACCTCCTCCTTACCCTCAAATTCAAAGATGGCACAAAGTGTCACTCACTCACGTTTTCCTCTCCACGTTCCCGTCCTGCTTCTCCGAATCTGTCTTGTTCTTTCACTGTATGTCTAGCACCTAGAGGAACATACGAAGAGAGTCTTTTTAAAAAAAAAAATTTTTTAACGTTTATTTATTTTTGAGACAGAGAGAGACAGAGCATGAATGGGGGAGGGGCAGAGAGAGAGAGGGAGACACAGAACCGGAAGCAGGTTCCAGGCTCTGAGCCATCAGCCCAGAGCCTGACACGGGGCTCGCACTCACAGTCCGTGAGATCGTGACCTGAGCTGAAGTCGGATGCTTAACCGACCACCCAGGCGCCCCTGAAGAGAGTCTTAACAGAACAAGTGAGTGAATGAATGAATGAATGAATGAAGAGAATGAATACCTAAGAAAATAAATCCTTAAGAAAATGAATGAATGACCCACTTCAGCAAGGCTCTTAGCAGCGTTCCTCTGGGCCCTTCCGCTAATCTCCATTCCTGACCTCTGGTTCTCCCTTTTATCTTTCCCTTTATAGAAAAGCTTGATGAGTTTTGCTGGAATACTGATTCTCTTTGAACATCCCTCAAAATCCCCTATTCTCGGCATGGACCAGGGTCCAAACCACAGACCTTGCTCTTGAAGGACCTCTACATCCAGCATTGATCTGAGTCCAGCAAGGTCCCCCTGGATGTGACCTCCACTCCAGGTTACCGTTTCTGCTTCCTGTTCCTGGGCCTTTCTCACGCCATTCCCCCTTTACTGATTCCCTCTTCCTATTTTCCAGTGGAAGGAATTCCCAACTAGAGTAAGAAAATACTCCTTGAAGAGTCAGGTACGTCTGGATTAAAATCCTACCTCCACTATTTACTGCATGGCCTTGATTTTTGTTTTGTTTTGTTTTGTTTACCTTTGTAAGTGGAATGTTATTGAAAGACGTGGGCCAAGGGCATGGCAACATGTCAATGTCCTTCCCTACATCTTCTGGTCTCGGCAGCCTTTCCTAGGAGGTTGGGTCAGTCTTCCCATCCCCCAAAGGTGGCCCCAGCCCTCTGCCCTCATTCCTATGGTACATTTTCATCAGTATCTGCTGTCTTCACGCACTGTATGGCACTTAAACTTCCCTGACACCCATTCCCTAAATCTCTGTATCAATATCATCCCTTCTCAAGTAAATTATATCCTCCTACAGGGCAGGGAACTCACCTCACGATTGTTTTCTCTTCAGCTTGCTCACCAGAAGTATTCACTAGATGTTCAATGCTTTCATCCATTCATCCCTTTATTTGATATTTATTGAGCACTTGCTATTTGGAAGGTAAGATGTTGAGCCCTGTGGTGGAGGACGCATAGGCAGAAGAAGACAGATTTGTTCTCGGGGCACTTATATCCCTGGGGCTTTAATCCACGGTGAAAACAGCATCATATAATTATTTTGTTCCTCTCACCTGCTGGGGAATATGCCACTGCTAATGATGTAATGGTGAACAAAATCGTCTTACGCTAGATCTGTAAGAGGGAAACTGCCAAACAGAGATCAACTCTAATTGTATGGGCATTTAGAATAAGGAGAAATGAGAAGGATGAGGATTACGATCCATAACGAGTAAGAAGATATTTCTTACCCAATTTACACATTGGAAAAAAAAAAAAGAAAAGATCAAGATTGTTATTCTGAGATGTCCTGGATTGACAATTATCTGGTGAATTTTTGTGGTTTAACATACACCATCCGTGCTCAGAGCACTCCGCCATCTTAAATTGGTCTCTGTAAACCTCTGTCGGTGCACTTCCTGTTTGCCCCACTGTGGGTGGGTTTGCACCGACTGAAGAGAATCAGATCTTGTGGGGGCCCAATTGGCTTGCTCCCCTAGACTGCTAGGGAGGGCAGGAGACAGAGGAGGAAGCTCTTCTTCCCTCTGTCCCATTCTCCTTTGGAATCACCTCAGCCAGGGACAATCCCCCTGAGAGCCTCGTGAAGTGGGCGTCTCTGTTCCTGTTTTCCAGATGAGGAATTGGAGACTCGAGGAATAGAAGGTCTGAGCCAGCCTTCCTCCAAAGAAAGATATAACTACCAGGTACAGTGAAATTCAGAAATTCCCCAGGAGCAGCTAAAGTAGTTGGCTGGAGCTGGGGTGTCGGAGGCAGGCTTTACTAAGAGGGCAGAGAAAAGAGGTGGTCCCCAGACACTTCTGTGTGGCTCTCTCCACTCCACTCCCTGTCAGAAGCAGCTGGACACCACAGTGGCTTTTCTTTTTCCCTTTTTCTCTTTTCAAAGAATTTCTGGCCCCTTCGAAAAATCAGGAAGTTCTGGAAATCAGGCAACAAAACTTAATCTCATGATATTTCCTACCCAAATAGGCACTGAAAGTTCAAAGTTTCCAGATAAGCGTTCTACTTCTTGATGTTTATCTAACCCAAAAGTTTAAGCATTCTGAGGTTCATTGGATTCCAAACCAGACAGTCCCACTGCCTCCTTTTTATGGGAGTTTTTTTTTGTTGTTGTTCTTTGTTTGTGTTTGTTTTTTTTTTTACCACCTATTGTGCTATGAGTTAGGAGGGAGGGGTGGTGAGTACTCCATTGTTATATTCCGTTTTCCAGGAATAAATAGTATCCAGAAGGAGCTACTGGGTGTGTGTGTGGGGGGGGGGAGTTAAAATCCAATCAGTAAAAGATTGACTTATCAAGAGAACATGGTGTCCTAGATATCTGAACACCCCACAGATACAGATCTCTCCCACACTCAGGCCTACAGAGAAACGAGGGCTTCATCCAGTCACGCACTGCATGTAGAACGAGCTTGCACATGCTAATAAAGCACAGTGATTGATTCACAAAGGTGTGTCCATTTCTGGAAAAGAAAAAGCAAGGCTGGAGCCAGTTAGGGGTGACTGAAAGGGCCGCCATCAATTTGTATAATGGCTAGTGGTTTTCAGAATATTTTCACTCCCATTATCTCCCTGATCTTCCTGATACCTGATATGCCCGTTACAAAGCTGGGAACTTTGAGGCTCAAGCCATGTTGTGTGACCGCTAGGAGGACCTGCAAGAAGTGACGGAGAGCAGTTGCTAGAATCTAGGCTTATGGTTCCCTAAGAGGAGGTTGTGATCTGTATGTACTAATACTGAAAGACAAGTGCTGGAAACAGCAGTGGTAGAAACCGCCAAGTATGAGATCATGGCCAGCAATGCAAGGGAGCCTGGTTTCACGAAAAGACCTTGAGTTTCGGAGATACAAATCTCTTCCATTCCTCCTCTGGTTTCTTACTATTTATGGGATCTTATGCACGTTACGTAGCTGCTCTCGACCTCAGCTTCGGTGTGTGTGAAAGGGAAGATTTTGTAAAGATTAATGAAATAATGTACATATAATAGGCTTGTGCTATGTGTTAGATCCCACCTTTTGTCCTTTCCCTCTTGGATTTACCAGAACCAATCACATTTCTGGAAACTACTACTACTGGTAAGCCAGCTGCTTCTTCTTTTTCATCCTAGAGATTCCCCAAGATGCCCACATTTTGTGTTATCTCATGTACACACGGATGGGAGATACAGAACTGAACAGATATAACTCCTTCCTCTATGGGGCTCAATGCTTACAGTGTATTTCTTTCTTTAAAAGAAATCAATGTATCATCTATACGAAGATGTAAAAACTGTGGCCCATGGGCCACATTTGGCCAACTGCCTCTTTTTATTCCACCTGTAAGCTGAGGATGGTTCTTACATTTATAAACAGTTGTCTGTGACTGCTTTCATGCTACAACCATAGAGTTGAGCAGCTGCCACAGAGATCCTATAGCTCAAACAACCTAAACTCTAGTCCCTGGCCCACTGGAGAAAAAATGCCAGGTCTGTGATTTATATTCCATCCTAGATTGCACTATGAGAGCCCTTGATGTCCAGGATAGGGTCACCATGTGGCATGGGCTCTTCCTTCCGTGAGCTTGAGTTTAGTTTCTAGTTTCTTAAGCCCAAAGCTTAAGGTATTGATCTGAGACATTCTGCTTTTCTCATATAGATGTTAAAGATGTAAATTTCCCCATAAGCACGGTATAAACTGTATCCCATAAATTTTGATATCTGTGTTTTCATTTTTTTGTAATTAAAAATATTTTATTATTTCCCTTGTGATTTTTTCAGACACACTGGTTATTTAAAATTGTGCTACTTAATTTCCAAATATTTGGGGTTTTCCCAGATTTCTTTCTGCTATGGATCTTATTTAATTCTATTGTGCTCAGAGAACATATTTTATATGATTTCAATCTTTTAAATTCATTGAGGTTGTTTTGTGACCCAGAATATGGTTTCTCCTGGATAATATTTCATGGGTACTTGAAAAGAATATGTTCTCTGCAGTCCACAAGAGTGTAAATGTCATTTAGGAGTGTCCTGTAATTGTCAGTTAGGTCAAGTTGGTGGATAATGCTGCTCAAACCTTGTATATTTTTTGCCAATTTTCTGACTAATTATTCTATCAATTATTGAAAGAGAGTCATTGTAGTTTCCAACTGTTATTGACAAATTGGATATTTTTCCTTTCATTTCTGTTTTTGCTTTATGTGTTTTTAGCTCTGTTATTAAGTGCATATATATTTATAATTGTTGTATCTTCCTGATGCATTGACTCTTTTGTCATGAAATTCTTCTCCTTGTCTCTAATACAATTGGTTTCTTCTTGTGGGCTATTTTATCTGCTATCAGTGTAGCCATCTCATTGTTTCCATAGTTATTGTTTGCATGTTACATCTTTTCTCATCCTTTTGATTTACTATTTGTGTCTTTGAATCTAGTATGTATTTTCTGTAGACAGCATATATTTGGGTCTTGTTTTTTAAATACAGTCCGACAATTCATACCTTTTGAATGGGGAGTTTCGTCCATTTACTTTTAATGTAATCATTCATATGGATGGATTTATGACTGCCAATTTTGAAGATCTGTTCTTTACCTGTCTCATGTCTTTGTTCTTCTGTTACTCTTCTACTGCCTTCTTTTGTGCTAGATAAGTGTTCTTTTTTTATTTTTCAAATCAATTTATTGATGCTGGGGAGGTGGGGAGGAAGCCTGCAAAAGTATGTGAAGCCAAGTGGTTCTAGGTGGGGTAAGTGTTGAGGCCTGGCCACTACTGGACAGGGAAGACAGAGTTGCCACTGAATTTACAAGGAATGAGAAGCTGCTGGTACTCCAGGGACAGGTACCACTCCACAAGCACATGCAGGGAGACTTGGTTGTTGACTAGGCCCTGTGATTGCATCAGAAGTTCCAGGTCCTCTGGCCCCACAGTCTTGTAGCCAGCATGAGCTGGTGACATCCAGGTCATCACATAGATGCTGGAAATAATTGTCCAGGCATTTCTCCACCATCTCAAGTGCCTTCTTCTCCATAGGCATCTTGGCACAGAAGCTGAAGAACTTCACATAGTGGCTCAGTCCAGTCTTGTGGGGATTTTGATGGAGGCTGAGACCAGGGATTTGGGCCATGGGAGGAAGCTTGGTCGATAGATGTTCCAGAGGATGTGAGGATAAGACTGCAGTGCTAGGAGGTGGTCTGGCTCAAGAAACTGAAATCACCTGGCCTGAAGAAACTCAGTGGTGCTGGAGGCCAACTCTGGACTTGCTGTCCTACCAGAGGTGTCCTCACCTCCTGAAGATCCTTCTGGCCTCTTGGCCTCAAGAGCCCCCAGGGATCCTTTGCTTCTGTCATTTCTGTATGTCCCTCAGGATTTTCTGTCCTGGCAGATCTTTGTGTTCCTGTTGTATACTTCACTTTTCCCACACCCACACCTTCCTCCATTAGATAAATATTCTTAATGCACTATTTTAACTTCTCTGCTTTCTAGTACACTTTAAAACTTTACCTTCTTAGCAATTATACTAGGCATTACAACATACACTTTATCACAATTTACTTGAGATAGAAACTTTGCTCTAACACATCTTCTTCTAATCACCCCTCCTTTGAGTTACTGCTATCATATAGATTATGTCTATTGTGGTTATTAATTTAAGAATACAGTACTATACATTTTTGCTTTGTACTGTCTTATGTCTGCTAGAGAAGTTAGAAAAATGAATGAGAAAGTGTGTTCATAGAATGTCTTGTACTTATCCACATATTTATGATTTCCAGTGCTCATTATTTCATCCTGTGGATTTGAGTTGCTTTCTTGTACCACTTTCGTTTGGTTGGAAGGATTTTTAGGCAGTTCTTGTAAGGCAGATATGCTACCAACACTATCTTTCAGTCTTGTTTAGCTGGAAAATTTTTTTTTCCTTTATTTTTGAGGGATAGTTTTATTGGGTGTATAATTCTTGGTTTGATGGTTTTTCTTTTAGCACTTTGAATATTTCTTTTCCTTGCTTTCTGGTCTGCATTGTTTTTGATAAGAAGACAGCTTTAATTATGTTGTTTTTCTCGTGTACAGGATGAGTCCTTTTTCTCCTAATGCTTTCAAAATTCTCTTCATGTTTGTCTTTTGAAAATTTAACTGTGTCTAAATGTACATCTCTTGTGGTTGTCCAACTTGGAATTTATTGAACTTCTTGGATATTTAGATCAATATTTTTAATCAAGTTTGGGAAGTTTTTATCCACTATTTCTTCAAATAATTTTAATGCTCTTTTTACTCTCTCTTATTTTTCTGGGACTCTATAAACTTGAATTTGTATCATAGGTCTCAGAAAGTATGCTCATCATTTAATGTTTTATCTTTGCTATATTGAATAACTTTCTTTGTTCTGTTTTGAGGTTATTCAATCTTTTATCTGCCATCTAAAATTTGCTGTTTAACCCTTTAGGCAAAATTCTCATCTCAGTTATTACTATTCTGAACCCCAGAATTTCCATTAGGTTCCTTTATGAAATACTTGATGTCTCTTTATTAAGATTCTTTCTTTGTTAAGTCTGTTTATTGGGCTGCATGTATATTTCTACCAATATTTTGAAGGCTTATTGAATTTTGTATCCCATTCAATTCACACATTCTAAAAATTGGTTAAATCAGAAAAGAACAAGTCTCACACTGTTGAATTAGATAAACATATGGAGTGAAAACCAGGAGAAACTTTATTAGTTTTCTGAGGAGAGGGGAAAACACATGAAAAAATGAAAAGAAACTGGTAATTCTAGAGGACAGAGACAAAAGGCTGGCCAAGTGTTATAGGTCTTGTAAAAGAAGGAAGCAAAGCTATAGATCAGAACTAATATATATGAATATAAAACTGATGAAAAATTTTCTGAATATAGGAGTGCACTTATATCCAGGCAATGTTAATGGACAGAAATCTACCAGCTCTGCCTTGGAAAGATGCTTGAATTACACAGATTATGGTAACAACAAAAACTCTTATAAGTACCAAGAAAAAGGGGAAAAAATGAAGAAATAGATTACCCACAAATGTTTAATACATATTGCTATTTCTTAGCTTTCCTCTGTAACAGTGTCATGAGGGGAAAAAAAAGAAATAGCATCTGTAGAATTTTTAGTGCAAAAGATATGACTTGCGAATGTGTTGTGCCACTAAATTTTTTATTCATATTTGGAGGTTGTAAAAAGACATTTCCAGATATCCAAAGACACAATGTACCACTTACATAACCTTCTTTTAATAATGACCTAAAATTTGTGTTAGCCAACCAAAAAATGAATCAAAGTTAATCAATTAAGAACAGGAAATTTTCTGGAAAAACTGGAAAGCAACATGCTGAAGAATGAAACTGGACCACCTTCTTACACCATACACACAAATAAATTCAAAAGGGATGAAAGAGTTAAATATAAGACAAGAAACCATCAAAATCCTATAGGAAAGAATAGGCAGCCACCTTTTTGACCTTGCCAGGTTGCAGCAACTTCTTACTAGACACGTCTCCAGAGGCAAAGGAAACAAAAGCAAAAATAAACTATTGGGACCTCATCAAGATAAAAACTTCTGCATGGCAAAGGAAACAATAAATAACACTAAAAGGCAACTGACGGAATGGGAGAAGATATTTGCAATTGACATATCAGATTAAGTGTTAGTATCCAAAATCTATAAAGATCTTATCAAACTCAACACCCAAAAACCAAATAATCCAGTGAAGAAATGGGCAGAAGACATGAATAGACATTTCTTCAAAGAAGACATCCAGATGGCTAGCAGACACATGAAAAGATGCTCAACATCACCCATCATTAGGGAAATACAAATCCAAACCACAGTGAGATAACACCTCATACCAGTTAGAATGGCTAAAATTAACAACTCAGGAAACAACAGATGTTGGTGAGGATGTGAAGAAAAGGGAACCCTTTTGCACAATTGGTGGGGATGCAAACTGGTGCAGCCACTCTGGAAAAGAGTATGGAGGTTCCTCAAAAAATTAAAAATAGAACTACCCTACAAACAATAATTGCACTACTAGGTGTTTCTCCAAAGGACACGAAAATGATGATTCGAAGGGGCACATGCAACCCAATGTTTATGGCAGTGCTGTCAACAATAGCCAGATTACGGAAAGAACCCAAATATCCACGGACTGATGAATAGATAAAGAAGATATGGTGTGTATATATGTACACACACACACACACACACACACACACTGGAATACTACTCAGCAATCAAAAACAATGAAATCTTGCCATTTGCACAACATAGATGGAACTGGAGGGTATTATGCTAAGCGAAATAAGTCAGTCAGAGGAAGACAGATATTGTATGAATTCACTCATATGTGGAATTTGAGAAACTCAGCAGATGGGACATAGAGGAGGGGAAGGAAAAATAAGGTAAAAACAGAGAGGGAGGCAAACCATAAGACACTCTTGAATACAGAGAACAAACTGAGGGTTGTGGGAGGGGTGGTGGGGGGGTAAGTTAAATGGAGGATGGACATTAAGGAGGGCACTTTTTTGGGATGAGCTCTGGGTGTCATATGTAAATGATGAATCACTGGGTTCTTCTCCTGAAACCAATACTACACTGTGAATTTAAATAAAGTAATTGAAAAAGAAAGAATAGGAGACTTAAGGTATAAAAGTACTAAAGGTGAAAAGTAAATTTAATTATTATAAACTTGGTTAAATTTGAATCCAAACACTGATGTTACTGATGAAATATAAAATAAAATTTATTCTAACAAGAGTCAATTCAATAAGAGTCATCAAAGGGACAAACATTATTGCAGGGATAGCACAATTTTTATCTTGTACATCACTTCTGACCTGTTTCTATGGCTTCCTACAAAACATGATTGTAAAGGATTCTGAGGCTACATCTGGACTCAAAAGGAAAGGGTTCTCTGATTGATTAATGGTATTTCTTGTGATTGTTCTGTAACAACTGGGTGTGAAGTCTCGTGTGCCACATTCATAGCACATTGCATTTCTGTAGACTGGAAATAGTTAAAGTCAACATAATTCATAATCTAGACTAATCCTAGTATCAAACATTTGTAAAGAGTTAAAATATAAAGTATAAAGCAACAGAATGAACATGCCACACACACACACACACACACACACACACACACATCAGATAGAAACTATAATATATCACAGATTTGCAAGGTGGGGATTTCATTTGCTAATGGTTAAAACCAGGACCATAAATCATTTTAGTGAAAAGGTCTGTTGAAACATTTTCTGAATAGTGTCCACAGAATACATGTTCCATGAGATATTAATCTTAATTGGTATGTTAAAAATAAAAAGTTTTCCAGAACACATAACTGGAAATGTTACACATTAAATCAACATCATGGATATTGACAGCACATATTGGAATATTAATGTCTTTAAGAAATTCTGCACTGAAAACAAGCCATGGGAAGTAACTATAACACTTAGCCAAACTTACCAAATATAAAATGGACAATAGACTTGGATACTAGTAGTAACTAGTTAAAGTAATTAATAATAAAATTCTATTCTAAGAGTACAATACAAATAGATAAAGTATCCATCAATAATCCTGAGAAAATGTGCAGAACGTACAAGAGAAACTTGATTGAAATGTATAACAGAAACATTTAATCGTGAGTTATATTTCTGAATGGAAAAACTGAAAGTAGTAAAGATATCAATTCTTGACAAATTTCAGTCTAAAATCTTATAAAATTATTCTAGTAAACAATATTACTAAGGTTTATGGGAAGGCATTAAGAGGTGAAGCTAACTACAACATTTATCAAAAAGAGCCGAATTTGTGTAAAAGTAATGCTATTACTATCAGGGATTAAAATAGATAACAAAGAGAAAAATTTCTTCAGATAATGGTCAGGTGGCCCGTTGTACACAAACTATTCCAGCCATTAAAACCAAAAGTGCTAGATTCTTAAAAATTTGAAGTCATTGGAGACCTATCAAAGCAACAAGACTTAAAGCAACATGATTCTTGGAAGCAAGGGAGTTGATTCTTGAAACCAAGGTGAACTGTGTATCTGGTGCTGCATTTCCCTTCAAAGTACTTGGAGTTTTGTAGCTGGGGGGGAGCTATGACATGGAAGAAAACTTCCTCCACTCTTGTGGTGGGGAATGCACCAAAATCACAGTTTAGGAACCGTGAAGGTAGTTTAACCCTAATAAACCCAGGCTTTCAGCCGGGACACTCAGAGGCAAAGCCAGAAATAAGCACTGTCACGAAGATTGAAACAACTCAAGCCTTGGTGGGACTAAGCTGATTTGCTTCCACACTAAATGCTTGTCACTAACAGAAATAAACCCCATCTTCCCCATCTGGAAGCACCCAGAGGCTCAAACTGCCTCTAATATTTTGTGTGCATAATGTCCGGTATGTAATATCAAATCATGAGGAGTATCAAGTAATTGGAGTCAAGACCAAATGACCAAAAACAGTAGTAATCACATGTAGTGGAATCAAAATCACAGGGAAGTCCAGAAATTAGAGTTCTCAAACACTGGTTTCAATTTAATTGTACAACCTAATACATTCAAAGAAATAAATGGCAAGAAGGAAGACAACAGAGAGAATAGAAAGTAAGGAATGAAATGAAAATGATTTTCAGTGTAAAATATGATAATTGAAACTATACAGATGCATTTAGTAGCAAATAGACAGAGCTAAAGTGACAATGAGGTGGAAGAAAACAGCCAGATTAAAACTTAGAGTGAGAAGTGGGTAGAGGACATGGACAAGAACACAGGACACATTTGGGATCACACATTTATGTAATTAGATTCCCAGAAAGGAGAGATAATGGAGCAGAAGCATTATTTAAAGAGATAATGGCCAAGAGTTTTAAATTTTGACAATAGGCATCAGCCCACGATTCAAGGAGCTAAGAGAAGCCAAAATAGTATAAGTACAAAGAAAATGAAATCCAAGCACATCTCAGTCAGGCTGCTGAGACCCAAAGATGGAGACAAAATCCTAGAAGCAGTTAATGGCAAAAAAACAAAAACAAAAACAAAACAAAAACACAAAAAACAACAAAAAAACCACCTAATTTCAAAGCCACTAAGAATCTCTGAGTGGGGAAGGCAGCCTTCCATCAGTGGGAACAAAGGAGTCTCCTGGGCTGGTCACTTGTGGCTGAGTTGTGGGGAAAAGGGATAACAAAGACAATCCTCTTGGGATGGAGAGTCCCTTCCCCTATGTGGAGATACCAGGCATCCAGGCAAACAGACAAGGGGAATCCCACTACAACAACCTGCCAGGCCTTGGAAACAGTCTCCCTCCCTGGGGTCTGGAGAGTCCCTTCCCCCATCCGGAGGTAACAGGTAAGTTGGCCGGGGAAACTTCTTTTGCCCTTGGGTGGCATAGGCAGGGATCAGAGGGAATCCCAGCAGAAACAAATACTGAACAGATAAAAATAAAACTGCCAAGGCCCCAACAATTGAATAGTCACTGAGACCCTAGTTTACAAAAGTGAACAAGGACCTGTGTGCTATACCTAATTAGGGTGACTTCCTGCTTTACAATTTTTAAATAGGACCCAGAATCTCCTAACCCAAGAATCCAAATGTCCAGGATATAATTGAAAACCACCCATTACACCAAGAACCAGGAAATTCACAACTTGGCAGAAAAAAGACAGTCAACGGTTGCCAGCATTGAGATGAATCAGATGTTGAAATTATGTGGCAAAGATTTTAAATCGGCCATCATAATAATACCTCAACAAATGCATTATGAATTCTCTTCAAACAAGTTAAAAATAGTAAATCTCAGCAGATAAATAAAAGCTATAGAGAAAAGCCAAGTAAAAATCATAGAGCTGAATGTTTCAATAGCAGAAATGAAAAACTCAGTGGATGGACAGAAATGGAAATGACAGAAGACAGAATCCGTGAACTTGGGAACAAAGCAATATAATTGATACAATCTGAACAATAGAGAGAAAAATAGACTGAAAAGAATAAACAGAGCTTCCGAGACTTGAGGGACAATAACAGAAGATTCATTATTTGTATGATTGGAGTCCAATAACAAGAAGGAAAGGGAACCTCTGAATACGTATTTAAGGAAATGTTGCTGGAAACCTGAGATTCAAATAATTGGCAGCTGAAACCTCCCAAATTTTGAGAAAGATATAAACCTACAGATTCAAGAATCCATGTGAATCTTGAATAGAATAAACTCAAAGAAATCCATGCTGAGGCGGGTCGTAATCAAACTACTGAAAGACTAAAGACAAATAAAAAATCTTGAACACAGCCACGGAGGGAAAATACACCCTCTCTATAGGGGACACCAGTTTGAATGTTAGTGGTTTTTTCATCTGGAATCATGGAGGTCAGTTGGAAACCATTTTGTCAAATGCTGAAAGACAGAACGGTTAACTATGCATTTTATGTTTAGGAGAATGATCTTTCAGGAATGAAAAGGAATTAAGACATTCTCAAGTAAATGCCACACGAAGACCTCCCCTTAAAACATGGCTAAAGGAAAATTTTCAGACAGAAAGGAAATGATAAAAGAAGAAATCCTGCAGGAAAGAAGAAGGAACAAGAGAAAGAACAAAAATATCAGTATATACAAGAGACCCTCCTTCTCATGAGTTTTATAAATGATATTTGGTGATTGAAACAGAAAATATAACAACATCGGACACTCGAGACAAGTGGGTAAGGTAAGGGACCTAAGAGGAAGTGGGGTTTCCACACTTTACTCAACGTGGCAAAACATTGATACCAATGGGCTGTGATAAGTCACGTGTGTGTATTGTAATACCCAGAGCCACCACTGAGAACGCCATACGTATAAATACTCAAAAACAGTATAAGTAAGTCAGAATGACAGTTCTACAAAAGGAGAACAGGAGTACCTGGGTGTCTCAGTCAGTTGAGGGTCCAACTCTTGATTTTGGCTCAGGTCATGATCCCAGGGTTGTGGGATGGAGCCCCACATGGTGCTTTGCATTGAGCATGGAGCCTGCTTGGGTTTTCTCACTCTCAAAGGAGCCTGCTCAGGATTTTATCTGTCTCAAAATAAATAAATACACATGAAAAAAACACCCAAAAACAAAGGAACAGATTAGTGTTTTCAGGTGTTAGGAATGGGGGTGAAATGGGAAACAGTACAGGATGGGGTTATTTTAAAAGCACATATAAAGAGGGGCACCCCTGGGTGGTGGCTCAGTTGGCTGAGCGACTGACTTAGGTTCAGATCATGATTTCATAGTTCGTGGGTGCAAGCCCCAGTGTTAGCTCAGATCCCAGAGCCGGCTTTGGATTCTGTGTCTCCCTCTCTCTATCTGCCCCTCCCCTACTTGCGCTCTCTGTCTCTGTAAAAAAGTAACTGAATAAACATTTTAAAAATATATTAAAAAATAAAAGTACACATGAGGAAACCTCTAGTGATGGAGTTCTTCTAGACTTTGACTGTTGTGGTGGATACACAGATCTACGCATGTGATAAGATCGCTAGAAACACACACACACACACACACACACACACACAGATAAGTAATATGAAGGAATCTGAATAAGATCAATGGAGTGCATCTATGTCAATACCTTAGCTGTGATACTTTTCTACAGTTTTGCAAGATATTACCATAAGGGGAAATGAAAGCCAGGGTACATAGGATCTCTCTGTATTAAATCTTGCACTTGCATGTGAATCTACAATTACCTCAGAATTTAAAAGTGGAGTTACTCATCCCCCTCAACATGATAACAATAGGAAGGACCCCCTCATTGCTTTGGAAGTGGTAAGATACTTACAATTAAGCCCAGGAAGCTGGTTGTAATATCTAGGGTTGTGGCCGAAAGAACAATGAAAGACTAAAACTATCAAGTAAATAGAAGGAGAAGAGAAATGATTTTTTAAAGTGCTTTAATTAAACCAAAATAAGGAAAGAAAAGAGAAAAATGAAGCATGGAACAGGTGCAATCGACAGAAAATAAATTGAAGGTGATAGATTTAAACTTAAATATAAAAGTAGTGATAACAATGAAGAAAGCCGACATCTCCCAAATAAAGACTATGGTTGTCAGACTGCATTTTAAAATGACAAAAAAAAAAAAAAAATTCACATCTTAGATATAAATAAACAGAACCTTGAAAATTATGTGTTTTGAAAAAGCTGGTCAAATTGATAAATCCCTGGGCCAGGCAGATAAACAAATGAAAAAGAGTACACATTACCAATACTAAGGATCAAAAAAGGTACATAACTACAGAATTATGGACATTAAAAAACTAACATTAGAATTTTATTAAAAGTTTTATACCATTAAATTTGACAATTCAGATAAAATGGTGAAATACAGCTTTCTAAAACTAAAACAATAAAAAAGAATATTAGAATAATCCTATATCTAATGAAGAAATTGAAAGTTATGAAATCCTTTCAGCAAAAAAAAAGAAAAACAAAAAACAAACAAAAAACCCAAGAACATGTTCATCCAAATGGCTTCATTAGTAAAATCTCCCAAACACTTCCAGACAAAAGACAGATAAGAACCTTTCAACTTTTTTACAATACTAGTATAACATTGATACAAAGCTTGAAAAGGATGTCACAATAAAGGAAAATTAGCCACCAAATATTTCTCAGATTTGAGCACAGGTGCAAAACTCCTGATCAAAAAATTAACTAAATCCAACAATATAATAAAGAACAGTACATCACAACTAAATAAACTTGGGTGTATTTTAGGAAGTCAAATTTTGTTTAATATTTGAACATTAGCTAATGGAATTCACTGCATTTGCAGATTAAGGAGAGACATCACCTCAATAGATGAAGAAGAATCATGTGATTAAATTGAATACATGTTCATGATAAAAACTCCTAGGAATCTGGGAATAGAAGGATCCTTTCTTAATTTTACAAAGGGTGTCCACAAATACAAAACAGAACAAAATTAGGCAAATAAAAATCTATGGCAGCTTTCGCTATTGCTGAGTAAGCCCCCACTGGACCAAACCTCCCAAAGACCAACCAAAAACTCTGGGAAAAACACAAAAATACAAGCTGCAGTCGCTGGAGACGGAAGGAAAGTAGGCAGGTCCTGTAGTGGAGTTGATATTTGGAAGGAGAACACAATATGGGGAATGTTTCCCTTTTTTGTAGGAGGTGCCTTTTAGCTAGTAGTAAGACATTGAGGGGCGCCTGGGTGGCGCAGTCGGTTAAGCGTCCGACTTCAGCCAGGTCACGATCTCGCGGTCCATGAGTTCGAGCCCCGCGTCAGGCTCTGGGCTGATGGCTCGGAGCCTGGAGCCTGTTTCCGATTCTGTGTCTCCCTCTCTCTCTGCCCCTCCCCCGTTCATGCTCTGTCTCTCTCTGTCCCAAAAATAAATTAAAAAACGTTGAAAAAAAAAAAAAAAGACATTGAGTTGTGTCATGTAGCCTGATGTGTGGGACTTGAGCCTGACTGTGGTTAGAGGGGCATCAATGCAGGGGAAGGGGCAACAATGATGGAAGATGGGTTACTTCCAGGGAGATTAATTAAATAAATGTATTAAGGATAGAGAGTCAGGTTCTCATTGTTGGAGAAGGGGTTTACACCTATGGTAAAGGAATAAACTGAAACCACGGCTCTGGATTGGAGCTGGAATTATTTGTGTGAATTCATGGTCTTACAGGTAGGTGTTTGTGTGTACATGTGTTACTTTTGTGTATGTAAATACACACGGATATTCCCAGCTCCGTCCACGAAGAAGAATCAGAAGAAGTAGCACTCAATTGCCGTGAGCACATCTAGCCCCATTTCTTGGTTTCTATATACCCCTTTCCACCAGATGGAACTAGGGCTCCTTGAAGTAATGGGTGATTCCAGGGCTGGGGCCAAGAAAATACGTCATGAACCTGCAATATTTTGTTGGGTCAGATTTTAAGGAAGTAAAGTTTGAAGGGAAACATATAAAAAGGACACAGAGGCCAACTTGAAGTGGCTCCCATTATTCAAATATGGAAAAATTTGGGGCGCCTGGGTGGCTCAGTTGGTTAAGTGTCCGACTTCAGCTCAGGTCATGGTCTTGCACTTTGTGAGTTCAAGCCCCATGTCAGGCTCTGTGCTGATAGCTCAGAGCCCGGAGCCTGCTTTGGATTCTGTGTCTCCCACTCTCTCTGACCTGCCCCAGCTCACGTTCTCTCTCTCTGTCTCTCTGTCTCAAAAATAAACATTTAAAATAATATAGAAAATTTTGAGCATCAAATAAGGATTGTAATAGATTAGAACCCATTGAATTAAAGAGGAAACCATGAGCCCATACTGATATAAATGAAAACTAGATGAATAAATTATAACTTTGGTAAGCATGGGATATTTACATATCCTCAAAGTAGCTACACAGAAAATTATTGTTAATAAAAAAAAGGGGGGGGAAGAATAAGAAAATTACAGTGAAGAAACTGGAAGATGCCACCTCAACCAATCAGTTGTCAATGTCACCAGTAACGGGACAAATCGAGGTTGTATCTCAAGTGATAGACCATCCACAGTGCACAAACCATCAGGTGATGCCAGGCAAATACCAACAGGGAGAAATTCCTAGAATAACAGGCCCTTGCTCTTCAAACATGTCAAGAACACGACAGGGAATTACTAAGTTTTCCAGGTTGAAAGAGACTAAAGGGGAATTATAAGTAAACGTGGCACATGATTCTACGCTTGATCCGTTGGCTGTAAAGGACATTCCTGGGCCAGTTGCTAAGAATTGAACAGGGTTTGTAGCTTGAATGATAGTAACTTATCAATGTTTATTTCCTATTTTTATGGTCTTATAGAGAAGATTTATAGGGTAATTTCTTTGTTTATAGAATATATGCTCTGACACATTTGACAGTTGATGGAGCACCATGTCAGCAACCTAGTATCATATGATTATGGTGGGGGGGGGGTTCTTAGTAGTTTCCTTGCAGATTTCTGTATTTTGAAATTTTTTTCTGAAAAACACCTTATTTTTAAAAAGAAAGAACATGGCCAATTTAGAACACTGCAGACATGTCGATATGTTTGGAACGACAGATACATTTGCAAAAGTAGTGGGGGTGAAGCAAGAGCCATATCACAAAGGACCAAATGATCTATCTCTTTGGTACTTTAGGATTTTAGGGGAAAGAGTATCATCATTCCTACAGCTTAGCATAGGATTTAATGAAGAGGGCTGGGGTGCATTAAAGACCAGAGTGACTGTCCATAAGGCAAGTGACAGGCTGTCAGATCAGAGCTCGGGGAGCCATGTCCAAGATCCTGTGTCCAGTGTCCAGGGAAGTTAGAAGCCAGCAAGAGAAGTTGGAAGGGAATGACCAGTTGGAGATTAGACAGTAATGAGGAACACGGCGAGATAAAGCAGTGGAAGCTTTGAGTGTCAGATATAATGACAAAAGTCTTCAACCGTCCATACTTTAACATGCCTGAAACATGTTCATTCCCTAAACAATTCAGAGAAGCAAAATTCTGTTTGCACGAACATATAGAGCTGTTCTACTGCCTCAGGCAAGCATGTTACCAGTCAGGCAGAAATGAAGCAGAGAGCATGTGGTTGGGGCATTCTGAAGGGGGGACAGTTGGGGAAAGGATATGTTTGGTGTCTAGCTGTGCTTGTGATATTTGTGGGAGGTCTTGGGAGCACGCCAGCAAAGGCCAGAGTAGCAGGTGTCTAATGGCATTCCATGGAGGTAGGCGCCCGAGGGCAGAGATGTGCACCTGATTCCGGGGAGCAGAGGTGACGTTGGATGACAAGACTCAAGCCCCTGGAGGGCCCACAGGGGATCAGGAAGGGACAGTGAGCACAGGCCAATAGCAGAGCCACTAGCAGTGGGACGATATGGCATCTGCCCCAATGGGACACTCTTTGAGCCTGTTCTGTGGATGTCTCTCGCGTTCTCTGGAGCTTTGAGAGCTTATCAGGGCAGGAATGGAGGCGGACTGGTCAGGAACACACTGAGGGCTTTTCTGTTCCAAGAACTGGCTGGGCATTTGAGAGACATTATGTGCTTAATCCCGGCATCGAGCCTTCTGGGGGGATATTATCTAGACTTAGTTTAGAGATAATAAACCTGAGGCTTAAGAGAATTACAGTAACTTGCTTACACGAGGAATCCAGCGCTGCCTGACTCCAAAGCCCCAGAACTTGCACCACTAACGCTTGGCTCAGATTTACTGAAAAGCAGAGAAGTAGGTAGAGGGATGCCAGAAGAAACACAACCCAATATCTTCCTCCTATGACATAGTTAGGATTGTAAAGTTCAATACGTAACCGAGAAGCCTTGCAGTCTTGCCACGAATCCGTGGTGTCTTCCAGAATGTTCGAATTTCAAGACTAGCTGGATTTAGTTGCCAGTGTATTATCCCTTACCTCTTTAAATAGTTGAGAAATTGTAATGCAGAAAAGTGGGGCAAATTTGCCAGAAGGATATGGATATTAAAGCTCAGAAGGGCCTATGTAAAAAACAAACAAAAAACAAAAAACAAAAAAACAAAACCCAACAACAATAACAAAACAAAAACAAAAACAAAAACAAAAAAAACAAACAAAACCCCCAAAACAAGAAGACTGAAAAATTCCCTGGCATATGTTTTTAAGTACTACTCATCACAATATTTTATAAACTTGTATGTGGCTTGCAGAATGTGATAAAGCATTTCACAAATGTTGGCTACTTTTGTAATCAGTAGCTTAGTGACTTTAACAATCACATTAGAGACAATATTTATTTTGTAGTTTGGTTAACTATGTAGCTCTCACCACGATAGCAAAAAGAAGTGGTGTCTGGTTTGCACGATTCTGTGATTCTGTAATTTGGGTTATTCTGATGTCAGATACTGAAGTTTGGTCATGAGTTTCAGGTCCACTGAATGAATTCATGACAAATACAGTAAGTGTGGCTGGTTTTGCTTTGACCTAGGGACTCAAGAGCTTAGGAACACTTGGCTTCTTTGCCCTCCTGCTGGCCTTTACTCTTGACTCTCCTACCACAGGCACACCCCCTTTATGTGTTAGTATACAGCTGCCCTCCTGCCTTTCAGGCATGGAAAGTACCCCTACATCCCCATTCCACAGTGCTGCTGACTCTTGATATTGTCAGGCCTCAACCTTAATGCCAATCTAGTGGCAAAACTAACATTATTGTCATTTCAATTAGAATTTCCTTTATGATTAGTGAGAGTCAACATTTTCATATATTTTTCCTCTCAAAGTGCCCATTGAAAGAATTTTCCCAGTTTTCTGTTGGATTGTTGGTCATTTTTGTTACCTATATGTTGGGAGTTATTGACATGTTTTAAGAAAAATATTTGCTCAGGGATGTGTGTTGCAAATACCTTATCCCAATATGCGTTACCTTTTCATATCTTCGTCGTACCTTAATTTTAAGGCCAACTGGCCAACCACTTGCTCTGATGGAATGTGATTTCCGCTTCTTTAAGCAGTCTTCCCCTCTCTGGGTCATAGTATTCTACATTAGCTTCAAGCTTTGCAGTTCAGCTTCTAATATTTATGTCATAAATTTACCTTGAACAAGATTTTTGTGGGTCATGTGAGAGAGGGACGCTAGCTCATTTTCTTCCCCATGTAAAAGTCATTTTCTGCACCATTTTCCAACATTCTCCAATGTCGATCTGACTCAGGTTTCTGTCTTTGTCTAAGTCTGTCTCTGAGTCCTGTCTTCTGTTGCATAAGTCCCTTTGTTTATCTCCGCACCAAAGAAACCTGTCTTAGTCATATTGTTTACAATGTGTCTTGATATACGGTGAGGCGTCTCCCCCCACCTTGTGTTCTTCAACCATGCTCTTATTGACTGTTGGTGATACCCAGTCAATATTGTTGGCAATACCCAAATTGTAGAGCCAGCTTGATGCAGAAAATAGCACCATTGGAAGTTTGCATGGGACACACAGATCACTCTAAGGACAACTAACATCTTTATTATATTGTCCTCCTTTACAGGTATCTCATTTTCTAGTTTCTTTTCCTTTTTGTTTTTTTAAGGTTTATTTATTTATTTTGAGAGAGACAGAGACAGCACAAGTAGCGGCGGGGCAGAGAGAGAGAGAGAGAGAGAGAGAGAATCCCAAGCAGGCTCCACACTGTGAGCCCAGATTCCAACATGGGGCTCAAACTCATGAAACCATGAGGTCATGACCTGAGCTAAAACCAAGAGTCAAATGCTTAACCGACTGAGCCACTCAGGTGCCCCCAGGTATCTCATTTTCTTTGTGTGGACCTTCTACATTTACACTTGCTCTATTGTATGTATTCCCAGGTATTTTACAATTTTTGTTTTCTATTGTATATAGGAAGACATTTACATATTATTTGACATTACACTCTGTCAAATTTGACATTACATTTCCACATAGAGGTATGGGTATCCATTTGACTGGGATGTACAGATGCCATGGACTTTCTTCTGTTTGTTTTGTATTTACCATTCCTTTACAATTCTGTTATTAATTCTTGTAGCTCATCAGCAGATTCCATTGGGTTTCCTATACAGTCCATTATATTACCTACAAATAATGATAGCTTTGTTCTGCCCACTAAAATTCTCTACTCTTTGTTTCCTTTTCTTGTCTTTCCCAGCTGGCTACAGCCCCCAGTATAATTTGAAGGGCAGTGTGATATTAGGGACGGTTGCCTTCTTACTCATTTTAACAGCACATGATGACATATAATGTTTTCCCTAGGTTTTTAATAACCACTTTTTATTAGCTTAAGGCTTCTTCATTTTCTATTATTCCAAGCCCCGTTTTCCTGAATATTGAATTTTATTGTTCTTATTTTTTCCCATTTATCTATTAATGTTTTTCCCCCCACCAATGAGTCTTCTGATGCCAAGCCTTATATTCCCAAGATTCAATTCTACTTAGCCATAACATTAACATTTTATGCACTGTTAGATTTGGTTTTCTCTCTGACTCTCTGTCTCTGTCTCTCTCTATTTTTAGAATTATTGAATCTGTAGAGATGAGTGAGATTGGCCTGGATTTTTCTTTTCCATTTTCTGTGTTGTCTGGTTTTGATATTTAGGGGAAGTTAGCTCCATCATCTCAGTTGAACAATATGCTTTTTTCCATATTCTAAAAGAGATGGTGTGAGACTAGAATTATTTGTTCTTTCAATGTCAGCTGAAGTTCACTGGCACAATTATCAAGTAGGGTGTGTTCTTTCTTTTTTTTTTAATTTTTATTTATTTTTGAGAAAGAGAGAGAGAGAGAAAGAGAGAGAGAGAGAGAGGCAGAGCACAAGTGGGGGAGGAGGAGAGAGAGAGGAGATACATAATCCGAAGCAGGCTCCAGGCTCTGAGCTGTCAGCACAGAGCCTGACGCAGGGCTCGAACCCATGAACTGTGAGATCATGACCTGAGCTGAAGTTGGACACTAAACCGACTGAGCCACCCAGGCGTCCCGGATGTGTTCTTTTAAAAAATATATTTTAGGTCACTGATTCCATTTATTTAATGGTTATGGGACTATTTCATTTTTTTAAGCTCCTCGAGTAATTTGGTGAAGTTATATTTTTCTAGAAATGGGTCCGTTATCTTTTGGTTTATGTATTATATTGGAACCAAGTTGTACTTACCACTTTCTTTTCATTATTTGTGGCATCTATGGTTGGGTTCCTTTTCTTTTTCAAAAGTTGCTTTTGGGGGCGCCTGGGTGGCTCAGTCGGTTGGGCGTTCAACTTTGCCTCAGGTCATGATCTCATGGTTCATGGGTTTGAGCCCTCCGTCCGGCTCTGTGCTAACAGCTTAGAGCCTGGAGCCTGCCTCGGATTCTGTCTCTCTCTCTCTGCCCTTCCCCTGCTCGTGTTCTGTCTCTGTCTCTTTGTCTCTCTTTCCCAAAAATATAAAGACTAAAAAAAAATTTTTTAAGTTACTTCTGTGCATTCTCTTCTGTAAATGTGAGAAATGTCACTAAAGATTTCTTAAATATGCGAGAATTTAAAGAATCTGCTGTGTTGGTCTCATCCATCCTTCCTTGGTTTTCTGTTTCATGACTTCTGTTTTTATCATAATTTTTTTTCTGCCTACTTTCTTTGTGTTGATTCCACTGTTATTTCCCCAACTGAAATAAGATGGTTATTTCATTTTTTCCTCAGCTTTGAAGTCTATATATTTCCTATTACGTATCATTTTAGGTGCATGCTATGTGGGTTTTTTTCCCATTTTTTTATTGTGGTAAAATACACATAACGTAAAATTTGCAGTCTTAACAATTCTATGTGCACAGTTCGCTGGGATTAAGTACATTCATATTTTTGCGCAGCCATCACCACTCTCCATCCCCGGAGTTTCTTCATCTTGCAAAACTAAGATTCTGTTCCCGTGAAACACTAACCTTCCATTCTTCTGTCCCCGCCCGTCCCTGGGAACCACCATGCCTCCTCTATGATCTTGACTACCCTATATAACTTCCTGAAGTGGAATCCTACAGTCTGTGTTTTTTGTCGTTGGTTTATTTTCCTCAGCATCATGGCCTCAAGGTTCATCTGTGTTGGAGCAGGTGTTAGAATGCCCTTCTTAAGGCCGAATAATCTTCCATCGTATGTATATACAACATTTTGCTTATCCACTCATCCTCTGATAGACCCTTGGGTTGCTTCCATGTTTTAGCCATTGTGGGAAGTGCTATTATGAATATGGGGGTACAAATATCTCTTTGAGACCCTGTGTCAATTCTTTTCAGCATCGACTCAGAAGTAGAGTAGCTGGATCATGCAGTAAATGTATTTTTACTTCTCTGAAGAGCTACCATACTGTTTTCCACAGAGGCTGTAGACCGTTTTAATTTTCTCTAACAATATACAAGGTTCTGATTTCTCCAAACCTCACCGAAACCTGTTCTTTCTTCTTTTCTTTTTTTCTAATAGTACCCATCCTAATGGGTATGACATGCCTATGTGTTCTGTTAGGTAGCATTTTAATTAATAAAGTTCAGTTAAAAATTTTAGTGATATCCCGCAAATCGTTGACTCTTTAATAGAGAAGTTATTTGGAATTGTGACTTAAATGTCATAAATTACATGCATCTCAGTTATCTTTTTTTTATAAACTGCGCTGATGTCAGCATTTATTAAGAATTGCTCTCTGCCCTTAGTATTTAGGTACTTTTTGCAAAGTTTCCTTCATGGAGCCAAAAAAGATGTGTTCTCTAGTTCTTGGACACAATGGTTCATGTGCTAAGGTCACATTGTTACTTATGTGACTGAAATATCCTAAATGTTCAAGAATATTTTGGCCTGATATATCAATAAAATTGAGTTGTGTTACAAATATGCCACCATTATGAATATCGACTTGACATTTTCTCCTTTCATTTATGTCAGGTTTGAACTTTGTAGAGTTGAATCCATGGTATTAGATGCATATAGGTTTAGCTGTTATATCTTCCAGGTGAATTGAGTTTTATTGACTCACTTTGATCTTATCAATCATTTTTTCTTTCCTATTTAATCTCTAGATCAATTTTCTTTTCTTTTTTATTCTTTTAATATGGTTACAACCATTTCAGCGTTGTTCCATCATTCTTCTTCCACTCTTTTATTTCTGATGTCTTTACATTTCAGGTAGGTGTTTTGTAAACATCATATAGTTCGAATTCTTTGTCATTATATATTCTGCTAATGGAATGCTTAGTTGTGTTGACTGCTTGGGGCATAGACAAGTTTCTTTTCTTAGGGAAGGACCCTTCCCAAAGCTGCTGGGCTTGGTAGTGGCTTCCATCACTCAGTTCTGTTCTTGTTCAAGATTTGCTTTCAGCTACCGAAAGGCACCTCGCCCAACGTCACATCTTCTCAGGGTAACCCACGTCCAATGCCTGGTCACTCTAAGGCCATGAAAGTCCCATCTCTCCAAGCCCCTATTGTGCTATCTCTGGAGGGCCATCCCACTCCCAAAGACCCCTGTGGTTTTGGCTAAGGCTTTTGTTGTGACTTGCACAGCTAAATAATTTGTTACTGATTCTATTTCTCTCATTCCCCCAGGAGCTGATTCCGAGAGCATTTGCTAGTGAATTTCCTGCATGCAAATCTCTATCTCAGATCTACTTCTTGGGGAACCTGACCTGTGACAGTAGTACATTTACTTTTATTTTTTATTTTAAAGTAGTTGGATGTATTTCTACTGCTATTTTGTGCTTTTAATACCCCCCCTCCTCTTGTCCTTTCCTTTTTTGTCCTCTCTCAGTTCAATTGGATTTTCACATTTCTCATTCTTCTTCTTTCTCCTCTGATTCTTTTAGAACTTACATACTTTGGGGGCGCCTGGGTGGCGCAGTCGGTTAAGTGTCCGACTTCAGCCAGGTCACGATCTTGCGGTCCGTGAGTTCGAGCCCCGCGTCAGGCTCTGGGCTGATGGCTCGGAGCCTGGAGCCTGTTGCCGATTCTGTGTCTCCCTCTCTCTCTGCCCCTGCCCCGTTCATGCTCTGTCTCTCTCTGTCCCAAAAATAAAAAAAAA